>NC_046358.1:75097853-75407708 GCF_004027225.2 Strigops habroptila
ATAGCTGAGAAACAGCAAAACACTGAGCTCTCTTCTACAGAGATAATGCGACTGTCTCTAAGCTGAAGGAGTTGAGGAAAAGAACAGAGACTGCCACTGAAGTCTTTAAAGGTCCCTAAGACACAATGAAGTACTCTACCTTAACAGAATCAAATGGCATTAAGCGACCATAAAAATAAACTACTTTAGTTAAGCTTAGAGATAACAGCTACATAACAGAACTTTAAGAGGAAATTTCTTTTGACAGAGTTCAATTACAGCTGCTGCCACAATGTCCCTGCACAATTTTGGACCAAAAAGTCAAAGACACTGTTTTACACCCTCTGTAGTTACCTAAAGGCATATCCCAGGATACCCCTGGATGTCACACCTCCCAGTGTGACAAAGCACACACTTTCCTTCATTTTCAATATATCCCATAACATGAACTTTTTGCATCATAACACAAGTTTTTCCTTTCATATAGCACAGTGAAACTAGGTGACTATCTGATTCCTCATCACCACCCTGTATAGCCTGCAAGAAATTATATAGCAGTCAGCTAAGCCCGAACACACTTAAACGTGAAAGCAAATAGTATGTAAAGGAAAAAAGAAAAGAGACACTGAAGTTAGAGTAACTGTTAGAACAGCTACTAGAAGTTAGTTTCTAGTATTGTTGAGATTAATAAATTTTCAATTGTAATAAATTATCATACAAGTAACCTTTGAAACTCTTTGTCTTCATTTTAAGTGAAAATAAAGCTTCACCAGCCACTACCTATGCAGCAACAGATTAAAAAAGTATAGCCTAAGACAGACTGGGTGTAGCAAGCACAAGGATAACAGACTAAGGTTGGTAACCGGCTTTAAGCAGGGATTTAGCAAAATCAACTTTATTTTCATTATGCTAAATTCTGTGCTAAATAGATTAGAAGGCCAGTAAGCTCACACTTTATACCTTCATACATGCAAAATTATTCCTGTCACTACACTGCTCTCTATGACAGACGTATTAGAAACAAAACCCACATTTTTAAATAAAGCCAGCTAATCACTGGCAGAAAATGGTAGATTTTCTTTACTTCAAATATTTGAATAAAGCTTAGCTGTCTTGTTCAGACAACTATTACAGTTTAAACATGATTTATCAGCTTAGTGCAGCTATTACTGGATATAATTTGATTATAGTCTATGTTATCAAATGTCATTTGTGTACAGGACACCGGACTTAGATAACACTGAAGTCCATCAGATTTCAAAGCCTATTTACAGTGTTATATATCAAAGAAAGGTTTACCATTATTTGACACTGACGATTTATACACATTTCTAATTTTCCAGCTTTAGTTATAACTGTTGAACAAATGGAGAGGCGGGGAAGTTAAACTTTGGAATTAGTCAGGGATCAACTGAAAAATTGATAGGGTTGTGCAGACACCATCTCTTACATACAATCAGCTTAAGTACTCTGATGAAAGAGTCCCATGGAATTTCATTCCACCAAGCTCAAATGCTGCTGTTACTTTATCACAGCCTGAGCAGTAACCTCAGCAACTGAACTACAGCTCTGATGAGTAAATGTTTAAAATCTCTGTAAAACTCTCATGTAACTCACCATTTGTCCTGGTGGTGTCTGTCTCATTTTTAAGGCAGCCATGCGATTTGATTTTTCTGTGGTAATTTCTCCGCTCTGAATTAGCTCCATTCAGATACAGAGAAAATCCTCGTTCTAACTGCTCCAGTTTGATTTGTAGGGGATCCTTTCTTTTTAAACGTTCCAGTAATCTGAAGTAGAGAGGATAATATAATTTATCCTTATGCAGTGCATATACAGTCAGATAAGCATTAAATACAAAACCATATGGTGTCACAAAACTGAGAAATACATTCCCAGTTCAAATGAAAAAAATCTTCCCTCTAAGCCATAAAAAAACCCCCTATTGTGTTAATAAATTTGTCAATATTTTCAAGTATGCTAAAAAAATATTGTGATCTCCTCTAGAAATAAGAACTTTGATGTACTCAGCAAACACAGAAAAGAGAATCACCAAATGCTTTAAGGCACAGCAAGTCAGACTTTGCATCACAAGTTTAAAAAGCAAGTTCTTAAACTAACATTCACAATTGCTGATATTAGGTATTATATTAGTGCACAACAGATATTACATACTCAATGGTGGTAACAATATCATATCTTACCGGTTTCTCTGCTGAAGGGATATTAAATATTCGTCATGTTTTTCATCAAAGTCAGTCACCATGTCCTTAATATAAAACTGAAACAAGTATATAATTGTCACATATAAGTATAGAAATTATTTATTACAGAGTACTACCGGCTTTGCACCCTCAATAGACAAGAATGCCATAAACTGAAATAAGCTCCCTCTTCTACAAAGCATAAAATTGTCACTGCAGTGAATAAAGTTCCTGAAGAACAGAGGAAACTTTACTTGTTTTACATATTTTTCAGAATTCTTCACCATCTACCAAATACATTAAAAATATGAGTTTATAATCCATGAACTGACAAGCAAGTCAATTCTGGGGCACAAGCAGAAAGGGGCATGCCCAAAGCCCAACTGTAAGGTGATTTTCCTGAATTGCTACTGCTTATAAGGTCAGTTAATTCTAGAACACGTTTGCTACAGAGGCTGTATACATTTAAATTTTTTAATAAAATATTTTACCTTGTTTGCATTTCAGGAAATATGAATTTTTCCAGCAATTCCCACCAAGTATCCCAGAGTCACTGCTGCAACTTGTGCTAGGGTGCCCTCTTATAAACTCAGAAGCTTAAACTTACCATCAGAAAGTTCAAGTTAGTTCTGCACGAAAACAAACCAAACAAAAAAACCAGGACCCAACGAAAAAGAAAATTAATTAAACAAATGAAACAACCCCCACAAACCAACAACCAAACCCCCCCCTCAAAACACATCCGGTCTCTTACCGACTGCGGGTTCTCTGCTACAGTACTGCCCGCGCCGCGGCCCGGCTGAGGTAACGCAGCGTGCGGGCTGATCTAACAGCTCTCCCGAGCGACAGAGCGGGGCCGCACGTGCCGCCGCCTAGCGCCGTGCCTGCGCAGCGCCGGCAGAGCCCCGGGCCCGGGCGGAACGGGCGCAGAGCCCCGCCGGGCCACAACTCGGCGAGGGGCAGCTGGGCCGGGACGGGGCGCGCCGCCGCGGCCCTGTTTGTGCGTTTCCTTGGTTACCGTCGCGGAGGTGACCTCACTTCCTGCGCGCGGCCCGGAAGCCGCGGCGGGCATGGAGGCGCTATGGGCAGTGCTGGACGAGGTGGCCCTGGAGGGGCTGGACGGGATCACGCCGGGCGCGCTGTGGTACCGCCTGGGCGCCCGCTCGCCGCCCTTCCCGCTGCCGCTGGAGCCCGCCACGCAGCAGCTCCTCTGGGCCGCGCTCAGCGCGCAGCCCGGCGTCAGCTTCTATCTGCTGCCGCGGGCGCGACCGCCGCTCCGCCTGCACGACCGGTGAGGGCCGCTCCGGGGCACGGTGCTCCCCGCCCGCCGAGCCGGGCCGCCGCGCTTCCCCTGTCCCGCCGGGCCGGGCGCCTCCCAGGGAGGGCTCGCTTCTCTGCGGGGTTAATGGGGCCTGGTTGGTTCCTCAGGCAGCCCCTGGCTGGCCCTGCCGCCTCGGCTCCTTCCCCGGAGCCATTCGGGTTTAGCTGAAAGAAAACCGAAGTGGCTGGCTGGCGGCAGGCAGGGAGGAGTGGGGGTTTGAAGTCTGCTCTGCAGGAGACTGTACAGGCGTCCTGGCTAGATTTCTGCTCAAATGACTATTTACCACTTGGCTACAAGTAGAATTTATGTCCCAGTTCATCAGGGTGGATGTACCTGTTGTTTTCCTTTTCTGTAACTATTATTTATATATGTTTCTTTTATTCCCATCACTTGAATATTGTTGAATTTTTGAAGATCAGATAATGTATTCCCCTCTCCTGCATCATTCTGCCTGCTGATAAGGTTTGGTTGTGCTCGAGGAGTGCAGCTCTGGTGTTTGTGTTTTTCCAGCTTTGAGGTTTCAAGAGTTTCAGTTTCCCAAGCTATTTCATAGAGGTGTCAGCATTGTCTGTGTTATATTTCAATTCCAGATTCCTCTTTCTCAGATAAATGTTGGCTCTCTGCTTTTACTTCAGATATGAAGAAATAGACCTTGAAACAGGAATACTGGAAACCAAAAGAGATCCTGTTCCTCTGGATGATATTTATCCTGTCCACATGATTTTGGATAATAAAGATGGCATACAAGGTTCCTGCCAGTATTTTAAAGAGAGAGTAGATATCACTGATCAAATAAGGAGGAAGGATTTGCAGCCTTGTTATACTTATGTAGAAGCTATTGAAAAGTGAGTGAAATCTTTATAAAGATTATTAACTTAAGTTTTAAAATTTGGTCCTCAGTTTGTGCAGATTATATCAAGAGTGGTGTTTGGGGCGGGGGGGTAAGTGACCTCTCTGTTTTTATTGCACTACTATTAATTTATTACTTTCCTACTGTTTTGTAGATGGGGAGAGAAACTAGTCATTGTTGCTTCCCAAGACCAGCGTTACAGAGCTTTGATAGGTTGGGAGGGGGATCCTGACTTAAAGCTCCCAGACTTCTCCTACTGTATACTGGAGCGTTTAGGTCGTGCTAGGTGGCAAGGAGAGCTTCAGAGGGACCTTCACAGTGGGGCTTTCAAGTAAGTTTATGTCTTGCTATACGAATGAAATCAAAGCTAATAAGTTTCCACTGGTTGTTTATAAAGATCTGTCCACTTAAGACTTCCTATGTATTGATTTAAACTCTTGTTTGTATTGATAATTTCTCATCCTTACTACCAGGAGTGCTGGATTTTTGGAGCCTGTATTGCTTAAAGTGTACTGGTCACTTCCTTGAGTTCATTATATTACCTGACATTTTCTCATGGAACCAGAGATTGTATGTAGGGTCAATACACGTTTCTAATTTGTAGAAGTTCTCGTTTTCTCTAAATCACTTTTTCTTCAAATTTGGGGTGGAATGATGGCTTTTATTTACTTTTCTTATGGCATCTTATCCCAGCCAAGTTCTGAAAAGATTCTTGGACGCCCACCTTTTGTCCCAAGAATTTGCCCTGTGTAACATCTTCCTCTGTATGACCTGAACAGGAGCCTGAGTTATTAGCTCACAAACTAGACCATGTATTTTGTGGATAGAGGAGCATTACACAGCCTCTTGGGGAATTCCTGGTGTTGGAGTGCTGGAGAATATTAGCACTGCTGCTAAGGATTCACTGCTTTTAGGAGATGAAGCATATGTACCTTGTAAACCACACTGGCTTTGGTTTTTTTGCCACTTAGGAAGCTGTTTTAGGTAACTAAGATGATGGTAAATATTTTGTGGGTACTTTTCTGTCAGTTCAGTTGCCTAAGACAGCTCAAAATGGAGTGAGATGAGTATCAAAGTTATTGCAAGGAAGGCTGTGATTGTAGTGTAGCCAGGAGTTAGGAGAGGATAGAGAAAGAGGGCATGGGACTACAATATTGGTTCAGCTGTCTCATTAAACCATGTCATGACACTGATTATGCATAGGGACTGTAGGTTAAAACTGGAGGTATTTCTCTCTGTTTAATTGGATTAACTATGAAAATCAGTTTCACAGGTTATCTTAATTTTGGCAGTTCCTAATTTTGAGATTGTCACTTTGAAAATTAACTTGTGTTGCCAAGACCATAGGTAATTTAGGTGAAGTCTTTAGGAATACCGAATAGTTAGACTTGATTTGCAGAACTTCCTATGCCTATAGATATCTTGCCATCTTTTCTTTAGAGTGGATGCTGGAAAAATTCATTATCACCGAAGAGTATTGGACAGAAATGGCCTCATAACAATGCAGTCCCATGTCATAAGACTACCAAGTGGAGCACAGCAACACTCAATTCTTCTGCTTCTGACTCGCTTTCATGTCGATAGGTATGTGCCAGTCAGGTGTTTTAAAGATCTGGGTAGATTGTGACCTTTTATCATGATGGAAAATTGCTCTATTGTCAAAGAACTGTCACACTTTCCTGCTGTTGTCTGTTCTCAATTTCTTCATTAACTCCTTTTCTGAATGCTTCACATTGTAGCACTAATCTTTCTGTTAATTTTGAGTGTTCTCATTTCAGATGCATTTATTTCTAATAAATTTTTTTGTTTTCCTTCTTTTTTATGATTAAAACTTGTAGTTCTGTGGATTGCCAAGCAACAGCCTGGGCTAGTCACTGTTACCTCGATTGGAGTCTCTTAGTGCTGTTCACAGACAGGAAAAAACCCTATAATCCCTAAAACAATCTGAGAACACTTCAGCTTACTTTCTCTAGTGACTGACCTTTTGTAAAGGTACAACTTGCGTTTATAAAGCTGTATGCATGCTTACATGTAAAATCATTTTCTTTTTCTTGGTTAGGAGGAGCAAATACGATATTCTGATGGAGAAACTCTCAAGTATGCTAAGTGCTCGTTCAAACCACATGGAAACATTAGGAAACCTGAGGGAAGAACTGGTGAGATACATTACTCTTTCAAATTCTCACTCATGTAGAATCTAGATAGTAAGTATCAAAGGCAGTGATTTGCACTGCCTGGTTTTTTAAGTTGCACAAAATTTGGAGGTAGGATATCAAAAGAAGGATCTTAAAAACCTACTAGATCAAGTTGCTGTTGCTGTTTGTCATAAGGAAGGAGTTCTATTCAATCCACACGTTCAGAAAAGTTTTGTCAGTGGATATCATCATGCACTTCCAGCTTGCAGTGCTGCTGCTTATTTGGACAGTAGAGTTGGAGGGATAGAACACACTCCAGAAGCATCTTGTGCTCTGCTTGGTGTCTACACTAGTAGGATTTAAGATCCTTCTTTGACATCCTACTCCACAATACTGTGATTTAAGAGCAGGCAGTATGAATGTCTTTGATACTAATCACCTACAGGTGAGACTTTTTGGCTACAATGACATTTGTCATTTCCCTTTGCATTAGGGTCTTTGTGAAAGAACCTTCAAACGCCTGTATCAATATATGATGAATGCTGGTCTAGCCAAGGTAATATCCATCCCATTACAAGATATACACCCCAGTGGAGGACCCTACAAGACAAAGAAAGGTAGCTAGAACCATATCTTTGCTTTCTTTTTGTGTAATTACACTGATACCATTCTATCTATAAGCTTCAAATCTTAAATTAAAAGATGTGTAAGTGAAAATCTGCCTATGCAATTATGTGGAGAAATGTGTTAATAAAGCTAGAACACTGCAGCCCACTTGAATTTAGGCATTTGTTCCAGGTTTTTAAGAAATGATTGGAGGCAAGTTTGCTGTATATCAGCGTAAGCTGTTTCAGTTGATTGCGACTCCTAATAAAACTGCTCACACCAATACAGAGAGCAGGAACAAAGAGCAGTCTGCTGACCTTTCTGGTTGAATGGTAAATCAATAAACTTGACAAAAATATATTAAAGATTACAAAAAATCTTTAATATATAAACCAAAAAAGGCTATTATGAAATAACCTAAAGAAACAGACTATCTTAATTATGACTTTTGCTGAAATTATGACTTTAACAAAAGTCATGAGAATGCAAAGTTTCTGTGGGAAGTTTCACATCAAATGGTGAAAGTAAGCTTCTACAGCACTACCTTGGAATTCTTGAAGTAAGCAAGATAGCCAACAAGTACTATTCAAAAAAGCCATAGTCTACTGGGGGATAGTTTAATGCATAACCAGCTTTGAATTCAAATTTAACAGGTTTGGAAGAACTGCTGCTAACTTCCAAACATGTAGTGGAAAGACAAAGAAGAGCAGAACAACATGAAGAGAGGAAACTAAAGAAAGCAACTGCTCTCAGAAAAAGATGCAGATAAAACTTGCCTGGGGAAAAAACTACAGGAAGTAATTACAAAAAGTATGAGGAAAGATAGTATCACCAATTGAATTAATGCTTAAGGAAATCTAAATCGAATCTTTAATTACAGAAAATCCTAAGAGGTAGGATTGCAAGAGTTAAAAAGAAAACAGTTCAAAAACAGTGTGAGTTTTTTTCAGAGATATAATGAACTATTTGTGAAAATGTAAAAAATTAATCTGATATGAACTAAACATTGCAAATTACATAGGAGTGATCATAAAGGAAGAAGTAAAAGTGTCAATAAAAATGTGAGCACTTTGAGAAGACAAAAGTGATGCCACTTAGAAAGACTTGGATTAAGGCTTTTGATAAAACAGCAAATTCCTTCAAATATTTCAAGTCCGGGGGAGGAAAATACCTTTTTTTAGGGAAATTGTATTATGGACAAAGAGAAACAACAGCCAAAAGTAGGTACAGCATCTAGCATGGTTCATAAAGAAATCTTCCATGTTGTACTGAATAAATTAGAGAGTGATTGAACAACTTCATTTGTCATCAAATACACAGGTTCACCTCTTTCCCTTAGGAATATCAGAGGGAGTTTTACACAAGAGAATTAAAGTTCACAATTTCAAGAAGGCAGTAGAGGTCCTAAAAAATATTCTGGAATAGATAAGAATAAAATAAAATACATAGGGAAAACTATAATTTCTACAAAATACCTGTTGTACGTAGTTAATATATTTCTGGTTTGAGCAAGTGTCTCAGTATACAGAGGCTTGCACGACAGGGATACCTTTAGTCACACTGTTGAGCATAGTCATTGACAAAAACTTAGTTTCTCTCTTAGACTGTCTTCGAGTGATACTACACCAGGTTGTATTTGTTTTTACTTTCTCACATTGACATTCAGAGATGTTCTAACAAGCTGAATACACTCGCAAATAAACCCCGAAAGACTAGATAGTATTCCTAAAGAGTTCATAATCAGCAGTAAAAACATCTAAATTCCAATCAAAATATTTACTTACAAGGCAAGAGAACACAAGTCCGTTTATAAGCTTAGTGGCAACTCACAAGGCAGTAGATGATTCAGGTTTGTCAAAGATTGGCACGGTGGCCGCTGCATTTACTACTTAAGTTCATCAAGAAATATGCCACTGGATGAATCTTTCACTTGAATGATAATTTCGTCTTGCAGACGAAAAAGCTGAAAACCCACACAAATGCCTTAAAGACCACTATGTATTAAACTAGGATGAATTAATAATAGCTGATTTTCATTTGAGATCAAGATAGTTTAATCTCTGAAGTTATACAGGAAAGCAGATAAAAATATGTGGAACGCACTCAGGATGAAGCCAGAGCATCTGCTATGGGAAGCACATTATTGGGCAGTAGGAGCTAAAATAAAAGGAATTGGTTTGTTGTTTGGTTTTGGTGGGGTTTTGGTTTGTGGGTTTGATTTGGTTTTTTTGAGGGGTGGTGGGGTTTTGATTTCAAATACTGCTGCAAGTGAAAACTAATAGGCTGTAGAAATACAGAGGATATAATAACAGTGCCTGCAGCCCTACCACAATGTCAGCATTTAATTACTATCCTAAAGCAGTATCTTAGAATACTGCCAGGAAAAGGATTCAGATTGAGGAAAAATAATGGGATCATCTGTCCTGGTGCTCAGTCATATGGTTAAATTACTGTGAACTAACTTCATGTTGGCTAAGCTTCAGTAAGCAGTCAGATACATGCATAAGATAAAATTCATTAGCTGTAACGTTAATTATTTCAACCAAGCTTTCATGTGGCATTTTTCACAGCAGGGCTGTACCAGAGGAGTAGAGATGGCTGTAGATGTTCCCACCCACTGCTACATGATGAATTGGCTACTTCTGCAGTAGCTGCTGAATCACTGCAGCTTGATAAGCTGGCAATGTACAGTAACCTGGTCGTAGTTTACCACCAGTCTCTTAAATTGTTCAGCAGGAGCAAGATGATGATTGCAGGTCATCCTTATATCAGGGAGCAGGATATATGAGATTCTCGTGGCTGGTGGGCAGCAGCATGTTCTGGTGTATGCTTCCTCCAACATGCATGCGTACAAATATAGAAGAAGGTGCAAGGATAAACTGACAGTTCTTCTAGGTCCTGTGAATTTTAAATATTGGGAAGTTGCAGCAGGACTTGATAGGGCCCACCACCTTGCATCCACTTTGATCATTTGCTGAGAAAAGGCAATCCTGTGTTAAGGAACAGTTTTGCAACCAGGTAACTTACTGTATGAATTCTGTATCTTCAAATGTATGGGTTTCTTTCATTATGTGACTTGCATTTATAAAAAGTGAGTCTGTAGGAGGGGGGGGAAAAAAGGAGTGGTTTTGTACCCAGTGAGTGATCTCACAGTCGCATATGTGCTCTGAAGATGTAATATGGTGGATCAACAGTTAACCCTTTCATTGATATATTTGTGCTTTCGAAATTTCTCCTTTTGGGCAGCCCTTATGTCGATGAGCATCTGAAGGTTTGGAGCACCTCAAATTCAGCGAGGCAGTACTTTGGCAGATTCGTATATAGGGAAAAGCTGTTGCCAACCTTTCCTAGAAATAAACAGTTGGCTTCGGTCATTTGTTCCCCATTCCGCTGCTACTTATTCATGCTGCTGAAAAATAAAATGGTTTAAATATGTGCACCACCCCCTGCATTTTGCTAAGAGTTGTTACTAACATTCATGTTCACAGGGACTGATGTCATGGTTCGTTGCCTTAAATTAGTAAAGGAATTTAAGAAGAAAATGGAAGAATATCATGATGATGATGAGGAAGAGATCATCACAAAAGCTGTTCAGCCTGTGGATATTGTTTGCGAAAGGGATATGCTCACCCAGGCTTATGAGCTAAGTAGGTGATGTAGTAGGACATCCTAAGATTTTTCTCATTGCCTTCTTATTCCTTGTATGTATAAAAGGAAGGTACATATTGTGGGTTTGGGTTTTTTTTTTTAAGTGCTGATTGTTCTTTAAATATTGGGAAGTGTCAATTTTTCATAGAGAAGATTAGCTTTATGTTCAAATTAGATTGAAGCTATAGGTGCTGCGTTAGCCCTCCCTGGAAGCTTATCAATACTACTCAAATAAAACAGCATGGCAAACCCAGGATGTTGTGGTGGGATGGGAAAAGATTCTGAAGAAAACAGTGTTCCTCCTTCTTCTATCTCTTTTCATTCCATAATGGCGAAATTAATACCTAACTATGGAAAGCTGTCAGGGGAAAAATTCACCCCCGCTTTTAATCTCAAGCTATCGCCTTCAAACCTCATTCTGCTGGGGCACTGTTTCAGGTAAAATTGTGTTTTATGACAGTATTTGACTGTATATTGTATATGTCTGTGAAAATGTCTTTAGTGGGGAATGTTAAATTTTATATTCTGGTATATTCAGTTATTCAGAGCAAATATAAATGTATATACAAATACATGTATATATAATTGCATCACAGTATTTCCCTGAGATATTTGTTTTCCTTTCTGAAACAGTTGAAAGTAGGGGAACCAAAGGTATTTCTCAGGCAGAAATTCGCTTGGCTATGAATGTGGGGAAGCTAGAATCAAGGATGTTGTGTCGTCTTTTGGAGAGGTACAAAGTTGTCAAGGTAAGATGCTTACTGAAACTGGAGATACAATTGTGGTTACTGTGGTAATGTGTTATAACATTGTTAACCTCAAACAATAGAAACAGGAGCAATTTAAGAATTGACAGTGAAAGAGTCCTGGTAAGATTGAAAAGCGTATGACTGCAATTGAGGAAAAGGTATATAAGACCTAAGTGTTCAAAAAGCATTAAGATTTTAACCTTCTGTAATCTGAGGACTAAGCCTATTTGTTAGAATGTAACATATCTGCTCCTCTAGCATACCTTTTCTTGTTTCCTAGTTAGCTGCCTTGACGTTTAATAGCAATAGCTGGCTGACCCACATGTACAAGTATTTTATGTTGGTTTGTGACTGGATGCTTAGGTAATAAAGATCATGGGGAAAAATGCACATGGCCCCATATTTTCTGTCTGTATGGAGCACACATTCTGGTGATCCACAGCAGCTGGTGGGATTCTGCCGGATGCTGCTTCACAGCATTCCAGAGAAGCACTGTTCCCAGCACCTTGACACAGGTCTGCCTTCCAGAAAGAGATGGGGCAGAGAAAATGGCCTCAGCCCTGCTTCGCCTGGTCCCAATGACTTACCTAAGTAATTCACTGTACAGTCAGTGGTAACCCAAGTGATGTGGTGGCTGTTACTTCATGGAGATGTCTCTCAACTCAAAATAGCCTCTTCGCTTAATTTTTGGCTAAAAGACAACTTCTATTTTGCAAGATCCTCTACTGAAAGATCTTGGAGACCCTTTGTACTTTTAAAATCATTAATCTACTTGCTTTTTGAAAATACCAGTAAATTCTGGGGAAAAAAGTGTTTCTTTCTTTTAGACGTTATGGTGATTAAACTCCTTATTTTCAGATATTTCATTTTTTTTATTTGAACAAGATGAATTTTGTTGAAACAAAATTCAGCTGTCATTTCTCACATGCACCCATCTGCCCCTTTTCACAAAGGCAGGATAATTGCTATCTCCCATCAATAGAGAATATTTTTACTAATAGCTTTTCATTTGGTAAAAAGTTCTGTAGAATTAAAATTAAAAAAAAGAATATCTAAAAATTTTCCATTCTAGTCTGAATACATATAGTTTGTTCTTCCTTAGACTTTCCTACATCCCACATACTTTAGGGATTTCATTCTCTTATGCAGGTAATGCAGATTTCTTTCTTTTTCAAGCTTGGTATTTCTTTTGATTTCTGTATGTTAAGGTTAGTCAACATTTTTGTTATTTAGGGAAAAAAAGGAGAATAACATGATATCTTTTGATGTGAGTCAAGAGCAGTTAGAAAACTTCCCCACTGTTGATGTTGGAGAACACTGCAAGAATGGAGAAGTAAGGTAGAAAAATAACGTTCCAACTATTCCCTTAGGGTTTTATGGAGGATGAAGGTCGTCAAAGGACAACAAAGTATATTTCATACATTTTTGCAGAGGAGAGTGATTTAAACCGTCAGTTTGAGAGAGAGAAAGCTAGAAGTGAGCAGCTAGCTACGGTTACTTTGGCTCTAGTGCCAGAAGATTCCCCACCTGCAGAAGATGTGTCTCCAGGAGAAGATGATACTTTGGTCTCAGAGTCTGACAATGAAGAAGAAGGGAAAGATGGCAAGAAGAGAGGAAAAGGTCAGAAGGCCAACTCTGGTTCTCTGTTGAAATTAAGTTTCCAAGATGATACCCATCAGTCAACACCAGTTAAAGGTAGAGCATGATTTTTAAATTTGGGGGAACCCTGCATTTTTTTCTTATGGATCCTTTTATTAAAGAAAAAAAATAAATGCTATTTGCTTCCATTAAAGCTTTTGGAAATACATGCACAAAGATAAAGTGCATATATTTATCTTTGCACTTACTTGATTATTTCCATGGGGGTTTTTTTTATGTTCTCTTCCCCCAAAATTGTTACATTTTGGAATTCTGTAAGTGTTGTAATCTTTGGGGATTCTCAGGGCTGAATCCAGTGTGCTCTGGTGTTTGTGTACCAAATAGTGTTTCTGATTATCACTAATCACTGAGAAGATAATCTGCTTCTCCTTACCTCTGTACGATTTCTCCCCCTTTCCCCATGCAAATGAAATGGACTCACACACCATGCTTCTTGGATGTTCACTTTTCTTTCTCATGGTGTAAAGGGCTGAAATGATTCTGCAGAGGGTCAGACAAATTCTGAAACTGTTGCAAGAAAGGAGGCAGGACCCTGTGGCTAAAAACCAGCATAGTGGGGAGACCGTGGTAGCTAGCAGCCAGGTTGGCTTGTGCTGCTGGGAGAACAGCGTCCTTGGGTAGATTTTGTATCTGTGTTGGGTGTTCTGTGATGAACTGAGAAGCTATCTGTCATAGACTCTGTTTTTCAGAATGTCTTACAGCTCAGGCTGTGCCCATCAGAGAGCACCATCTTCACAGAGCTTTAGCTTTTAAAGTCCTTGAAGACTTTAAAATGGACTTGGCCACATTTTGTCTTTCTTGAAATATTTTATTTCTTCCTCACTAAGGAAAAAGACAGGCTCTGCCTCATTAAAACACATCATTTCATTCCACTGGATATGTGAATGTCATCTTAGGTGTGGGAAATAGCACAGGAGCTGACAGCAGCCAGTTAACTTTTTTTTTTACTTACAACATAAAAATTCTTCCCCTTTTAGCAGCAGGGGTCTTTTGGTTTGTTTTTTTTTTCCAGTTGGAAATGTCTGGTATTGAGCCTTAGAGTGTGCAAAATGTATTTATTCATGTACTGATGCAAACCTTCAAGTGGGATGAGTATATGTAGAGTAATATGTCTGGGACCGGATAAGGTGGTAACTAACTGCTTTCAGCAGCAGTAGGCTTGGGATGCCTTGACCCCATAGCCTTACTTGCCTAAACGTATTGTAACAAATGTCTTGTTCCCTGAAGCTAATTGCTTCATCTTTTTCTTTAGCTATTTGGAACATCTTAATGTGAAAGTACCAGCCTTTTGGGACATATTTTTAAGAGGATATGGTGGTTTATTTTTTAATTTTCTTTATTTTTAACTATTTGAATGTTCCTACAACTTATCTTAGAAACTCCAAGGAAAAAGAGGAGAACAGATCACCATTTCTTTTGTAGATTATCTGTGGAGTAATACTAAATCCTTGTCCTCATTCTGCTCTGAGTCAGAAGAGTCAGGTTTCTGGCGGAACTTGAGAATCTTTGTGACAGAAACTCTCCTTTCTTCAGACAGCAGTTTCTGGATAAGCTAATCTGGCCTTTCATGGTCTTCTATGCCTGCCTATGAAGGGGCTTTGCATGGAGAGAATTACCTGATGACAGGGAGTTCACTTTTTAAAAACTTTTCCTTTTGAAGGCTGAATGCAGTCATTCATGTCAAACCACTGCTTCCAGCAGGGTAGAAGAATAGGTGAAAAATGTAGCAGAATGCTTTCAAGTGCAGTTACCTGCACTGTGGATGGGGGATTGCCTTTTATAGCAAGAGAAGCTGAACATTTATAGGGAACTGTGAGAGCAGAACAATTACAAGGCTGTTTGCTCTTAAACCAGGCTCAAAGCCAACAGCTGTGAAGCCTCAGGGGAAGAAGCTGCCTTCCCCTCCAATTCTTGAAGAGCCTGATGAGCTCCCAGACAATGTCTTGGGGGAGAGTTCTACTTTGGAAACTCTAAAGCAGGAGTCCAATCTGTCCACTTGTGCTCATTCCACTGATGAAGATGGGGATGTGGCTGTGGTGGAGGAGGTCAGACTTGAAGACCCTAAGGTAAGATCTCACGTCTGAGTACCTTGTTGGCATAGCTGTCTGAGCTAAGTTATGCACTTTTACAGCAAGCCTTCAAGCTATAGTTTTGTATTAATTTATGGGATTGCGGTTTTTGGGTTTGGTTTGGTTTTTTGGGTTTTTTTGGGGGGGGGTGTTTCATTTTTGGTTGTTTGGGGGTTTCATGATTTTTTTTGTTGTTGTTTTGTTTGGTTTTGGGTTTTTTTTTTTTAATTCGGTGTCAAAGTACATTCATATTTTGGCTGCATTGGAGTTATAAGTGAAAGTTATTCCAGGAGATAGGAAGGTGGATGTCCAGATTACAGTTCTGGGTTAGTTTCCTGTGCTCTCCATATTCCATGTGTTGACTTAATGCATGTCATCACTTAATGTCTGTCTGTGCACACAAGCGCTACATATCATCCAGTCTGTTTCCCTGCCTGTGGTAGGGAGATAAAAGATAATTCTCATCTGACTAATTTGTTACAAATAAATACATCAAAACTCTGAATTCCACAGTTGCTGCTGTGGGAGGAACCAATGTTAGGCTGAAGACATTGAACGGTTCATGTAAAATTTGTATTTTGTCCATACTGTGCACTAGAAGATGTGTGGCCAAAAGAAGGAAAAGCGTTCCAAAGCTACTGCAGTGGAGAGATCTCATGAAACATACAGGCTGCTGAAGCGCCGCAATCTCATTGTGGAAGCTGTTCGAAACCTCCGGCTAATTGAAAGCTTATTCACGTGAGTCCCTCTGAAAACAGTGTCCAGGGGAGCTGATGCATTTTAGTAGTAGAAGCACTACTTCAGCAAGCAATTTGCATGCTTATTCCAGTGGTGCTGTTTCTTGTCCCTGATGGCACTCTAGGCTATAATGTTGGAGATGATGGCGCATGGGAGGTGTGGGGGGTTGCAGTTATACTGAATCTTAAAAATTAAAACAGGTGTTTGGAAGCAGTAATAGTTCTTTGCAGATAATTACACAAGTGAATTTTTATAGGGTGTATGTCCCATAAACAGAGATTGGAGAACTTTTTTCTCTGTTCACAATATGCTGGTGCTTGGGGCCACATAGTAAGATACAGCACTTCACTGCTTGAGGATTCTGTCATCTGCATAGGTTTTATCTCTGCATGGTTTCAAAAATAGGTTGTGTTTTACTCTGTCATGGACTGCAGAGGCTCATGATGTCAGTCAGTCATCATTGGTCACTAGGATTCTATGAGGGTCCTGAAAATTTGCTTTTCTTTGCCATTTCAAGTGGTACAGTTCTGTGTCTTCTCCTGACTTGCCTTGTCTGTATTAAAGATACTTCACTGAATGTTTATAATGTCTTTCAGTCTTCTAAGATTCACCACCAAAGAGAAATCGAAATTCTGGTGCTCTCCTGGAGTCCCAGCGTCCAAATTGGCAGGAATTTAGTATAGAAATTATAGGAAGAAATCATGGCCTTATTCTCCTCTGGTTTGAGAATTTTGAAAGCTTCTGTCACCTAGTTCAATTGCAGAGTGTCATAAAATTAGAGCCTTGTCTTCTGGCACCAGCCTCATTACCCATTGATCTAGTCTCATCCAAGCATGAGCTCAGAAAATAGCTCAGCTCTCTGCTTTCCCCTTCAGTGCTGCCAACAGGTAGCTCAAAGTTCCATTGGCACCAGTGAATATTCTGCCTCTCTGCAACCTCTGTGAAGGAAATTTGCTGGGTCCTCACTCCAATTATGTTAGTTACCAGGATGTGGAATAGTGAATAAAAGCAAGCAATAAGAGAGTAGGGTGTGAGCGAGCTGCTACAGACTGCTGCAAAGGAGGAAGTGAGCTGGCTTCAAGTGTTGGCCTATGTGTATCTGTATTGTGAATACATGTGTAATTTCTGAGCTCTGGATGCCACTAAGTAAATTCTTTCTGCCCCAAGCTGAACTGAGCTCACAGATGGAAATATAAAGTGCATATGTTTAATCACCACCTAAAAAAGCTGTAGCCTTTCCTGACCTTAGGGAGCCTGGATTCATAATTACACTATAGACATACATGGAGAAATCGGGCATTGAGAATCTGCTGTCATAAGAAGAGCAGTTCTCACCTAAAAAAGAAGAGCTTGATTACCAAGAAACTACAGCTGAAATTTAAACCTAAGTTAGTAGTTATTTACAGAAAAAGGGAAAAGTGAGCAGTAGTTGCTAGGAGGAGGGAAATACCCATTCACCCCACATGCTCTAACAAACTGCTTAGGCAGTTTGGAGCATTGCTGGGCTTACAATGCAAGGTATTTTTTTTGCATCTTTTAGACTTCAGAAAATGGTGATGGATCAAGAGAAGCAAGAAGGTGTCTCCACTAAATGCTGCAAAAAGTCTATCATAAGACTGGTACAGAAGCTTGCGCGAGAAGGACTCCTCAGAGTCTATCGTACTACAGTCATTCAAGATGGCGTTAGTAAAAAGGTGACTACACAAGCCCTTGAAGCTGCAGCAGCTTTTCTCACAACCTTCTGATTTATCGAAGTGTTTTTGGCTTTTTTACTGAAGTACATGGATGGCTTCACTTTTGGTAGCAGAACCCACAGTCAAGCTGCCCGGAAGCTACATGTCCCAAACTAAGCTAGTGTGAAAACCTGATTAGTGCTTTCAATTATCATGCTGCAGATAATTGTGAGACCAAAGAATAGTCCAGAGATCAAAGTCTCTGAATCTCCCTTCTGAGAGGTTCTGCTGCTTATCAGTTATGCAACTCATGGTTCTCTCCCTGCACTGTCAGGCTGCAACACAGTTTTATTTAATCCCTTTTTGAAAGCCAACAGTATATGAGAAATCCAGAAGTTAGCTTCTGAGTTGAAATTTATAAACATGATCTATTTTTAAAAAACAAAATCCACCATTACTGAGGTTTGTAGAAGTAAAATGTCTATAAATGTCAGTTGTAAAGCTGAGGCTTGTCATTGTAACTTTAGTGTGAAATGTTCGTAAGCAGGCAGAGAATCTATCAATCTATCTATTGAAAATTACCTGCTGCACAATTACTGTAGGGCATATATGAAATCTTGTCTGAATTGTGTCTCTACTTTCAGCAACAATATGTATTAGTTTTCCTTCTGAGGTATGGCTTTTCATTTATCCCTTGCAGTCTAATATTTGCAATTGAAGTGTTTGTTGCCCAAATATTTCAGATTTTAAAAATTAATAAAACCTGAGGTTTTAGAAATGACATCAACAGTTTATTGGTACAGAGATCATGGTCTGGCTTCTTGCTTAATGCAAACTAGCAATGGGAGTTTTCATCTGAAAGTGTTAATATTCTGTGAATTATTAAACCTTCATAGATTCATTCACTGTGGCTACTGTTAATTAACTGTCTGTTAATCTCTGATAATTTATGCAACTGATTAAGAGCCAATATCTCCATAAGTACCTGTTGTTTGTTTTCTGCTGCTCTGAACAGGTAGAGTTTGTTGTGCATCCTTCAGTGAGTCCTAATGATCCCCTTGTAAAAAGTGCCATTGAGCAGGTGCGTTTCCGAATCTCCAATTCAAGCACTGCAAACAGGTAAGTGGCAGCAATGGTTTGGATGGCTTGTGGGGAATTTGGCTTATGTAGGACATGGAAAAATATGCAGAGGAAATAAACACAAAGTAAGCAAAAGAGAAGAAAAAGCTGCTCTTTAGCATCAGAGGAATTGAAGCAGAATTCTGATGCTGAATATCACTTGAAGTTGGAAAAGAAGAGGGATTGAACTCTGCTTAATTTTTACCAAAGTGCTGTGTGGTTTTAATACAGGATTAAAGTTCCTCAGACACCATCCCAGGACCAGGCTGATGAAGAAAATCTGGGGCAAGAGGCAGTTCCTGATTCAGGAGAAACACAAGAAAGCTTGTGTAAAGCTGATAACAGTCGGGCAAGAAAAACTGATGACAAATTGGGTGTAACACAGCTAAAAAACTATCACCCAGTTACAGGTACAATTAACTTGTTTTTTTCTGTCATCTTTCACTTTCCATTTTATTATTAATAATCACTTGCAGATGTTGGGCTCTCCTAAGATAAAAGTGGGGGGTGTGTTTATTTATAGAAGAAATATTGGTTTACATTAAAGTAGTCTCACTACCCAGTGTTTTTTTAGCTACTTACTTTTTTTACAATTACAAACTGGAGTATTTGTACTCACTGTTACTTGTAACTTAATATTTGTAACTTACATACTTTCAACTGCTCATCTTTCCTTCCAGTTTCTTCACACTAGTTTTGCAGAGGTAGCTGTTTCTCCTGTTCTAATCTTCTCTTTATTTCTGTTTGGTACTTCATCTTCCCTCCCAGTTCCAGGACTTGGGCGTTCTCTTGGCTTTCTTCCCAAAATGCCCCGTTTAAAAATGGTCCACATGTTTCTCTGGTACTTAATTTATGGACACCCTTTAAATGGAACACACCAAAAAGGAGGTAGTGATGGAGAGAAAAAAGGCAGCAAACAAGAGCTGGATGTGAATGCAGCTGTAGTTGAAGCACAACCGGATGGGACCTTAGAAATTATGACAACTGTGGTGAATCCCGAAATCTCAGCACAGGAGACTGAAGTGGAGTTGTCTAATCAAACAGGTAAGAAGTGGCACATCTTGACTTTACTGCAGACTTTGGCATGGTTCAACACTGAAAAAAGGTGAAAAGGTACTTCAAAAAAGATTGAAAATCAATGGTTTAGATAATTTTCAGGTTGTTGTAGATTTTCAGACTAATATGTTCTGCTTGAACACTCACAGTTTACTGTGAGTTTTAACTATTAGTGCAACTATAACAGGTTTATCCTGTCTGAATCTAAGCCAGTCAGTCTTCTTTATTCAGAGCAGCCCTGCAGAAAAGGACTTGGGGGTGTTGGTTGACGAAAAGCTTAACATGAGCCGGCAGTGTGCACTTGCAGCCCAGAAAGCCAACCGTATCCTGGGCTGCATCAAAAGAAGCGTGACCAGCAGGTCGAAGGAGGTGATCCTGCCCCTCTACTCTGCTCTTGTGAGACCTCACTTGGAGTACTGCGTACAGTTCTGGTGTCCTCAACATAAAAAGGACATGGAGCTGTTGGAGCAAGTCCAGAGGAGGGCCACGAGGATGATAAGAGGGCTGAAGCACCTCCCGTATGAAGACAGGCTGAGAGAGTTGGGGCTGTTCAGCCTGGAGAAGAGAAGGCTGCGTGGAGACCTCATAGCAGCCTTCCAGTATCTGAAGGGGGTCTACAAGGATGCTGGGGAGGTACTCTTCATTAGGGACTGTAGTGGTAGGACAAGGGGTAACGGGTTCAAACTTAAACAGGGGAAGTTTAGATGAGATATAAGGAAGAAGTTCTTTACAGTGAGGGTGGTGAGGCACTGGAATGGGTTGCCTAGGGAGGTTGTGGATGCTCCATCCCTGGCGGTGTTCAAGGCCAGGTTGGACAGAGCCTTGAGCCACATGGTTTAGGGCAAGGTGTCCCTGCCCATGGCAGGGGGGTTGGAACTAGATGATCTTAAGGTCCTTTCCAACCCTTACGATTCTGTGATTCTATGATTCTTGCTCCTAGTGTATGTGGATGATGAATCATGGATGCGCTATGTCCCTCCTCTCCCGGTTCACAGAGAGTTTGGATTTGGATGGGCTCTTGTTAGTGACATTCTCCTCTGTTTGCCTCTCTCAGTCTTTGTTCAGATAGTACAAGTCAGCTACAAGGTATAGTGCTTTTTTGTTTCATGTTTGTTTTACTTTGAAGTCAGATGATATCAACTACCTATAAGCAGTAGCAAATATCCTGGTTTTCTGTTTTAAAAACTAGTCATTGGAGTTCATTTAGTTCCTGATAGTCTTTCACAGAAAAGTTAGTTGCTTTTACAGCCACACTGAAAAAAATGTATAGCCCTGTAATGTGGGAAATTCTTAAGCTTTTTATAATCTCACTGAATCTTCTGCCTCGTTGATTAACAAGAATAATGTTTAAGCATTTTACAAAAGCAGTAACATTTGCTTAGAAAATATTTCAGTAGACAGTTCTGGTAGCAGAACTTGAAACTTTAAAGGATAGTTATATTTTGCATTTTTATTAACTTCTGAAATAATTCTAGGTGGATGGTCTGGAAGATTTTTTAAATGACCCCCTAAAAAAGCACATTCTGATCCGGTGTCTTCCAAGGTCAGTCCGACAGCAGCTTCTCTACAAAAGGTAAGCAGATGAGTCAAAGTAAATGGCTCTAGGGATGAAACAACAGCGGTTGACTGTTTTATCAGGTATTTCCTGTTTGTGTCAAAGAGAACTTTGTTACTTAAGACAAGATCATCAATCTTCTAAGGAGAGAGTGCCAAATTGCGTTTTTCTCTCCCAAATGGAAGGTAGTAAGAAACTAAACCAATATTCATGCATGCTGTCAGGCAGTGTTTGAGAGCTGGGAGGTTCTGTCCTTCATAACTCATCAGCAGGATGTTACTCTGTATAAAACACACTCCTGACTGCTGCTAAATTAAGAATTTAATAGAGTCTAAATGTTGCTGTCCTTCATAAATCTTTCAGAAGGATGCCACGTTTCCCAGTTCCAGTCTCATACATACCATTCAGTTTCTACTCAGGCTTTCAGGGGCACATCTGCCATTGTTTGCCATTCCTCATCTAGGAGATTTAAAAATTGAGATTGGGCTGAACATAGGAAGAGAAATCAACAGTAAAGGAAGGTGATTCCAACCCTAACTATTCTATGATTCTGTGATTTGAATATGTAGAATTAACGGTACTGTGCTACTTTCCTCAGAAAGTCGTTGCTAAGGGTAGGGATTTGGGTGGTTGGAAGTTTAAACAACACTTCACAAACCTGCAAGCATGTCATTGGTGAGTGAATAGTGCTGGACAGTATCAGCTATCAAGACTTGAGGTTAGCTCAGGTTTGCTAGTAGGTTTTTCCTATTACTTGCTAAATCTTAGTAACAAGTAACTAGATTTATGGTATTTTTCTAAAATCCATGAGCTCCATCTGATAGGTTTATGCAAAATGGTATGGCATATAACCGAGTTGTCTCCCCCCTCTCACCCCCTTCCCCCCCCCCATTACAACTTCTAACTCAGCCAAATTTGCTTCAACATTTCTAGGCTTGTCAAATGATCTGACCCCCAGAAAAAACTCCTGCCAAAATATCATTCTCATCAACTGCCCAGAAAACTTAGATGTTTGTGAAGTTAAATGTGGGCAAAGCAAATTTTTTAACAAACTCTCTCAGAAACTAGACCTTGCAGAAGTTTTCCTGCAAATTCCAGAATTTTGTTATATAAGTAGATATGCAGCATGGGAAATGTTGCACTTTTTGCTCTGCCAAAGCTATAAGCAACTGAAAGCAGTTTCTTGGAGCAGTAATTCTAAACAACCTTAACTACAAGAATCATTGCCCATTTCTTTATATGTACACACGTGAAGTCTTATCAGCCTATATTTAGCAGTCATGTTTTCTTACTCATGTCTTCGTAACACTAAGTTGTCTGCAGATCTGCTGGTGTTCTGACCTGCTTTAACTCATTTGTATGTGGTACTTCTGGCTAATTTTGCTCTTTACTAGGAAAATTTTAGTTAGTATTTGTCTAAAATATGAACTGGTGTTTGTAATTTGAGGAGATCTTGAGCTTTGGGATATTACAAAAAAGTAATGGTTTCCTGAAACTTATGGTTGCTGCATGAAAATGGCATGTTTTCTGGTATCATTTTTAATATTTTCATGAGTGCTGATTGTAATACCTCTAATATTGCTGCAGGAGGTACATCTTTTCAGTGGTAGAAAACCTTCAAAGATTGTGTTATATGGGACTGATACAGTTTGGCCCAACAGAGAAGTTTCAAGACAAAGACCAGGTAATTTTTTTTCAGTTTAGCCATTATTCCTCATTATTTTTGTCCAGTGAAATAAATGCAAGATTTGGGGGTTGTAATTACCTTAAATAGTTAAGTAAAATTCCTGATGTTTCAGATGTATATGCAAACCTGAAAATCCAAGTGACATTGCAAGGAGTGCAGATAATTTTTGTCTTTCTCTGGAAAGACACTACTCAAATGTATGATGCTGAATATTGCACACTAATGATTGAGGAGGTTCCAGACTGGCAGCACTTTATGAAAAATGGGCACACCACATTCTTTTCCATCGAGGCATTAGGCATTGGGGGTGTGACACAGAATAAAGTCAATCATCAGAGTAAAACAGTTACATTGGTACACATTTTTTTGTAAATAGAGAGCATGTGCAAAGGAGATAGCAGTCAGGACATAAAGTTTATGAGGATAAAAAAGATAATTAGGCCCCAGAACACATCAAGTCCTGAATGAGAGCTTTAGGAAATAGTCACTCTCTTGGAAACTTGTAATATCCTGTGCACAAGGGCGAAAAGAAACTGTTCTAAATCTATAAACAATATATCTGGATTGCTGGCAAGGGGAGTTTGGGCATACAGTGCTATAGGGTGGGGAGGGGTATGTCTTCTGTCAGAATACTGGCTCAAAACAGCAAAGACTGAGAAAATGCTAAACAGTCCTAAACTACATGAAGTTCTATGTCCTGTATATTAGGAAATTCTGATGATTGCTTATTTATTTTTTACCTACCAGCTTGAAATATACTATATTTGACAGGTCTTTGTGTATATGAAGAAAAATGCTGTGATTGTTGATACCACTATCTGTGACCCCCACTATAACCTGGCTCAAAGTAGCCGCCCATTTGAGAGGCGCTTGTATGTTTTGAATACCATGCAGGATGTGGAAAACTTCTGGTTTGATTTGCAGTGTGTCTGCCTTAATACACCATTAGGTATGGTATAAATGTAGCTTCTTAGCACCTCTACTGTTTATTCTTTTCATACTACAATTCTTCCTTTTTTCCTAAAACTTGACCCAGGCTCTGTTTTGTCATTTCCAGTGTTTTGTTCTCTTGGCTGGTTGCCATGTTGCCATGTGCATCAAAAAAAGCTTTAGAAAGGGTACCAGCCTCCCATTAGTTCTGCCCTGAATACAATTTTGGACAAGGTAGTGCTTTCTACTGTAAGTTAACTGGAACACCATTAGCCTCTATTGAGAAGTGGTAAAAATGTTAGTGCTGTCTGGGAGCGGTAGTTTGCCACAGCAGGGTGGATTGCAAATGGCTTGAAGTCTGATTTCTCATGCTGATAGTCAAAACTATTTGTACGCTTAGGAGTTGTCCGCTGTCCTCGTTCAAAGAGAAGTAACCTTCAAGGGGAGGAGACTGCACTAGATGTAGAAATGGAACAAGACTCAGCAGTGGATAAACACAATCTGGAACGCAAGTGTGCAATGTTGGAATATACCACGTATGTCATCTTCACCCTTGCTTTGTTATTTGAGTGGGCAAAAAGAACTGCTCTGTTTTTGAGGATGTTGATCAATAGCAGAAGCAGTTAAGACTGTTGAGTGTTGTGGAGTTTTTCTTCATAATTCAGAGGCTATCTGATTAAAAAGATGTAGTTATGTATCAAGTTTACATGTAGTTATGTATCATGTTTACAAGTAACTTGTCTACTAAGCAGGTTTTTATACTACAGGAATGGGAAAAACAGATTCAGATTTCCTTCCAAAGTAGTACAAATGTGTGTTCTTGGGGAAAGCAAAGTTGAGAGGGAAGAAGTGCTTCCTAAGTACAGTTAATGCAAGGGAAAAAATTAAAGATTCTCTGTTCGTGTGCTTTGTATCATGGTATCTCAAGTAGCCTGTAGCTTCAGTAGCTCCCGGTGTTACAGTCAGAATTCTGTCCTTCTGTATTGCTGCACATTGTTTACAGATTGATTTCTAATATGGGGTTGGTGTACACTGCTAAAATCTGGAAGTGATCTCTGGAGCACTTCATCTTCTGCCTAGTCGCAGCCAGAATACTTGAGAGGATGGTGTGCTTGCAACCTGTGACAGCTGTGCAGAATGCCCAGTAGAAGTTATACTTTCTATATTGTATTGTGCACTGTGGTTTAGTTTTGTCAATTCTATTCTGTTTTAATAAACAGCCTGTTTAAAAGTATTTTCAGTTAGTTCAGTGTTAGAGGTAGACACAGCAAGTTACCTTAAAAAAGTTAATGGAGTTGAAGGAACCTGATTCCGCTGATCCTTGCTGATAGAAAAAAAATCTGTTCAGTCCACCTGTCAGCTTTTGCATATGGTCTCCATTGTATGGTAAGAAATCCTTTATATTGGATATCTGGTGTTTACTTGCAGTTAGGCTGGAAATGACTGCAGCATCTTTAAGGTCAAGAAATAGGTTTTGGATAATTTTTTCATGGTAGCTTTCAAAAAATCTTTCAGAAGGCAAAACAGGATTTCAGAAATACTTGTTGGTGTTATCACTGGATTGTCAGAGCTGTCGTAACTGCTGCATATGCCAAGCTCATTCATAGTTTGATTTTTTTCTTTTTTCTTTTTTTAGGAAGTAAGTTTTTCTCCATGATTCTTTGCAAACTATCATATTTATAAAGAAGAAAAAAAAAATCTTTTTCATTCTGCACTCTTAACACCACATTAATAATTAAATAGCTCATTCAGGAAGGGTATCAGTGCATCCACTGTGTGCCAGTCATTGTTAATTTTGTCCTCTTTCTGGGGAGAGAACTGTAGTGCATTGTTTTTCTTGCTTGTATGTGTATTTAAACAAGCTTTATTGTATTTGTTAGAAAACTGCAGAGACCAGTGCTTGACAGTCAGTGTGAAAAAGGGTTATGGTTGCCTTTAGTTCCTGTGGGAGATTTTCCTCGCACTTGTCCTGAGAGTTTTTCATCTGAGCAGGTATTTTCTCTGGGTCTGTAGCAGGAATAGCACTGGGAACAGTTTAATATGGCCATTGGAACTTAGTTAACAGTAATGAAGTTGCTCTGGGTGTAATCTTTAAACTGAGAGCTCAGTCATTAAATATCACGGATTAAAACTTGATGAAAAAGTTATTGTTGTCATGTTACTTCTGGAACAGTGTTAAGGAAAGGAGCATCTCTCTTCTATTCTTTCCCAGCCCTATCTAAACTGGCAGGGCAAGAGGAGAGTTCTGCAAACACATCATTTAAGAGCAGCTGAGAAAGCATTCCCTACAAAATAACTATTATGTATTTTGTTACTCTTTCTCCTAGAGGCAGCCGAGAGGTGGTTGATGATGGAACTATCCCTGGAGATGGCTTAGGAGCTGCAGGTCTGGATTCCAGCTTTTATGGGCATCTAAAACGCAATTGGATCTGGACAAGCTACATCATCAATAAGACTAGGAAGGTGGGTATTGTAAAATTTGTATGCTGTAATGACTTTTCCAAACTTTAATATTCTCAAGGTTGAGATACTGATAGCAAAATCTTACTGCTTGCATGCTTTCAGTCATGTGTCTTTTTCATCACTGGAAAGAAATTAATGCCAAAGGTGGTAAACCTTGGTGCTGAAGTGAGTGAAAGAGTTGGATGTAAATTTTATCTGAACTGAATTTGATAGTATATTTGACCAAAGGAGAAATACTTAATTAGGCAAGCAATTTTCATTACTTGAAATGTAGACATTGTCAGACAAAAACTGAAACATCCAGAACAAGGAAATACACACTTACACACACAAAATAAATATTACTAGGAAGCCCAGCACAGGCAAGTAAGAATGGCCATGCCGGTTCTGGCTAATGCCCTGTCTTTGGTTGCCAATACAAGATTCGTAGGGAGCGTGTAAGAGCAAAGGAGTTGTGTAGAGATATTTCCTCAGAATACTCTCCCAGCTGTCTGCAAGTTTGGCTCAAAGCCATTCTAAACCTGGGGGTGATGTTTCAGAGCAGTTAATAGCTTTTTCTTCTAGCATTAATTTCTGTGATTGTTTTTTGGACTCATGTAAATCTATGGTATCCACAACCTCATGTAGCAAAGTGTTCAAAGTCCTATTATGCGTCACTGTAGCCAGGGATCTTTTCCTTTATGTCGAAGATTTATTTCTGACACTACTCAAAGGATATTGTGTAGAGTGTGGTTAAAATCAGTGCATTCTTTTTGCATATCACCTTTTTAAAGCTGTATTGTCTTAGGAAACGACAGTTTCTGAAAATGGACTGACACTGAGACTCCAAACCTTCTTAACAAAGCACCCCCTCCCACTCAGTACTGGAGGTAAGGTGGTGTTGCTGGTGCTGGCGGTCTGTAACTGTATTATAGCTGTTACTGTCTTTGCCTAACTCGGTATGGAGGATATGTGTTATTCCTCTTTCCCTATGGTAATCTAGGATGCTTCTGGGGCAGTAAAATAGATAAATAATTTCCTTCCCTATTTCTGGATATATGGAACAATAATTTTTTAGCCAGTATTGATGACAGGAGTTGTTCCTGTCTACTTACAATGAGCTAGGATGCTTCTGGGGCAGTAAAATAGGTGTGTAAATAATTTTCTGTAGAACAATAATCCTTTGTAATTTCTGATGTACAGTGTGCAGAAATTCTAGAGGGATCAATGTTTTGTACAACTAGACACTGTTAATATTGCAAGCTAAGGAGGAGGAAATGCTTCAGGTTGAATATAAAACCTGAACTCAGTACCTTAGACTTCGTAATTACTTGATGATTCCTCATTTATGTGGGATGTTATTTTGTGAGCTGCTGAGAAGTGGCAGACTGAACATGACTAACAAAGGGCAAGTCTGAGAGGGCATGGGTGTTTTAATATACCGAAACATTGGCATTTGCTCTTTATACCTTAGTATTATAGACTGTAATTGCTGTAAAGCAAATTTACTACTGAAAACATATGTCATTTTAGGTAACAAAATTAGTATTTTGGGAGAAGCAAAGGTGGGATCTGAGCCACTTGTCCAGAAAGATGAAAATATTGAAATAAGTAAAGAACCAGCCCAGGATCGAACCAAACGAGTGAGAGGTGGAAAAAGCCAAAAGAGGAAGAGGCTTCGGAAAGATACTGGAAAGAAGACAAAGAGGAAAAAGAAAGGTAAGTAACACATCAGGAAAAAGAAGCATTCTTTTTAATGCATAGGCCTGCTGTAAGTTGCTTTGGAAAAGCTGATGTGACTGCCATGTGGTATGGGAAATGGGAACTTACTGGCCATCTCTTTGGGTTGCCTCTTTCAATGAAGAGGTTGAGACATCCTGGGGCTGTACACTAGCTCTGGAGAAAAACAGCAGTGCTGTGACTGTTACCTGTGGGTGAATGATGATTGCACTACTGAACTGTACAAACTAAAGAAATTCCAATTGTGTCTGCACCAGATCAACTCATTGCAATTCACCATCAGCTTTTGGTAGCTGGTTTAAAGGTTCTTCATGGTATGATGCTCTAGGTTGTCAGTTTGCTAACTAAAGTGATGTTTTTCCTGGGAGGGGTATTAATGCATTTTACTTTCTGAACTGCTACTTCCTTCTCTGCTTTTGTCTTTCATTCTTAACAAACTCCAGTTGGTGCTGATACCAGCTGTGACAGGAGTTTGAATTAATCAGAATATATAATGCTGAGATAACGGTCTTTTATTTTTCCCCTCTGATTTGTTAGCAGAGGATTCGGTAGAAAAAAGCAAAAGACTCCGCTACCATGATGAAGCTGACCAGAGTGCCCTGCTGAGAATGACACGTCTGCGTGTCACCTGGACAGTGCAAGAAGACAGTCTGCTCATGCTGTGCCGAATTGCTAGTCATGTGCTAAATGCAAAGGTATTTAATAGACCCATTAAATGGTGGTCCTGCATACCGAACACACATTTCATCAGTCCTTGGAATTCATCCTGATTCTAACCATCATTTGTGAACATAAAAGCTGAAGTTTAACTCCAAACACGTTTGTTCTTCACACAGGTAAAAGGGCCCTTTGTGCCATGGCAAGTCGTTCGGGATATCATGCATGCCAGCTTTGAGGAGTCCCTCGATAAGACTTCTCATTCTGTTGGACGAAGAGCTCGTTATATTGTCAGGAATCCCCAGACCTATCTCAATTACAAGTAAGAAGGTTTCTGTCTATGTTCTAGGCTAAATTCTGCTGAACTTAAGTGAAGGGATATGGTCCTCCTGTGTTTTTGTCTTGTTTCATGTGACTCAAAAATATCAACTTTTTTTGCACCCTAGTGCTATCAAATCTGTACTGAATTGGGAAAATTTCAATTATGTACAACACCTTCCATTGTATCTGTTGCAGAGTTTGCCTTGCTGAGGTTTACCAAGATAAAGCCCTCATTGAAGATTTCATGAATAGAGAAAATAATTATGAAGATCCACAGGTAGGAGAGAAGTATTCTAAAAGGTCATAGAGTACTTTACGCTGTTTGGATTACTGAGTGCTTGCACTGTTTCAATTGCTGTGATTTCATCTCTTATCTCTCCCTTGTACCCTTAGCTATTTTAAAAATAGCATCATTATAAAAATGCATCATCATTGCTGGCTGGGGAGTAAAGTGGACACAGGCAGTTTTCCAAAGGCACATAAACAGCACTGCTGTGCAACAAAAATGTTTTTCAGTGTGCTTGTTTATAAACATTCATGACTGAGCATCTGTATGCATTGATTGGGTTTTGGGGGTTTTTTCATGCTCTCGGCTTCCTTGTTATCTGAGCAAGAAAGCATTTTTGCTCTGTGATTTCTCATTTTTTATTCTGGTTGCATATCGAAATACTGCCTTAGCTTCTGTGGATGAGCGCAGGAAGGTAAGCAAATTTAATGAGAGAAGTGCTGATTCGATCAGTCAAAAGATTTTATTTAAATTTTGAGCTTTTTATGGCTTAAAACAACCACAATTTAAAATTGAAAAGTTGTTTACACTTTCAGTGCAAACAATTCCATTCTGAATTTCAAGACATTTTCCTGAACTGGGACTATGTCACAGCAAGACTTTATTTGTTTTTATCCAGGAATGACAATTCATATTGTCAGCAAACCCCAGTCAATTCTGTTACTAGACTTGTGTCTGTTTAAATTAAGAGTAGTTGCTCACCGATGAGACATCACTAAAATACAAGCATGTGTCCCCATCCCCAAGGTCTGTCTTTGGACGCAAATAAAGACTTGTTTCCAGAGAGACAGGACCATTCCTCTTGTGTAACAGGTGTCCTCTAAGCCATGATTGTACAAAAAGACTTAATGGAGAATGCAATAAAGCCTGAAGGTTATAAAGAGAAAAAAAAGACTTAAGCAGAAGCTTAAACAAAGACCTACCAAGAGATCTTATGCTCTTAACTCAGTATAATTGTTTTTAGAACATATGTTTATGGTGGGTTGCTTGTAGTTGTGAGCATGATTACAGACAGAACCTGCAACTGTTAAGTGAATCAGCTAACACGACCTCCACAGAGCTTTTTTGATGCATTCACTCATCTGTTGTACAGTTTCTGACATGGTAATTCAAAACCGGTTATTTCTACTAGAATTTTCCATGAATACTTTAAAAGTAGAGGGTCTGTTCCCATTCTAAGAAATTGAGGCTGATAACATTTGTATCTCGTCTTTTCTAAGGTTTGTGCAAAGGAGTTTAAAGAATTTGTGGAAAGACTGAAAGAGAAATTCAGTTCAACTCTGGGGAATCCCAAACTTGAGATTCCTGATACTTTGCAGGAGCTCTTTTCTAGGTAAGTTTCAGTAAATACAAGAAGCAATGTTTCCTCCAAATCCATACTTCCTAAATACATATAACTGATTTTTAGTTATTTGCATAAACTTTTTTATTTTAAACCATTCCTGTTTTGCTGAATAAGACTTTTAAACCAGAAATTCACAATGTCAGATTTTCATAAATTGTCAAGTCCTCAACTTTGCTATTAGAGATGTTGCTACTCAGATACATTTTAATCATAGGATCATAGAATGGTTTGGGTTGGAAGGGACCTTAAGAATCATTGTCATGGTTTAAGCCCAGCCCGTAACTCAGAACCATGCAGCCGCTTGCTTACTCCCCCCTTCTTCCCCCTGACTCCCAGAGGGATGGGGAAGAGAATCGAAAGAATGTAAGTCCCACGGGTTGAGATAAGAGCAGTCCAGTAACTAAGGTATAATACAAAACCACTACTGCTACCACCAATGATAAGAATGATAAGGGAAATAACAAGGGGAGAGAATGCAATTGCTCACCACCCACCGACCGATACCCAGCCTGACCCAAGCAGCGATCTGGGCCTTCCGGGTAACTCCCCCCAGTTTCTACACTGGGCATGATGTACTGTGGTATGGAATACCCCTTTGGCCAGTTTGGGTCAGGTGTCCTGTCTCTGCTTCCTCCCGGCTTCCCCTCCTCCCTGGCAGAGCATGAGACTGAGAAAGTCCTTGATTGGAGTAAACACTACTTAGCAACAACTAAAAACATCGGTGTGTTATCAGCACTGTTCCCAGACTAAAGTCGGAAACACAGCACTGCACCAGCTACTAAGAAGATAAATTACTGTTACAGCTGAACCCAGGATAATCATCTAGTGCCAACACCCCTGCCATGGGCAGGGTTACCTTCCACTAGACCAGGTTGCTCAAAGCCCCATGAAATAGAAGATTTCCCTTTACTGTTTTCTATATTAACTGGCCTCGTTTTACATGACAGTTTGTAGCTGGTTGCTCAGCTAAACCATCTCAGTGCTGCTAAAACTGTTGATACCAAAGAGCTCTCAGCTTTCTATAGCATTCTCCAGCCCAGATTGTCAAGCTTTTTCATGATGAATAACACTTGGAGAGAAGTGTGAAAATTTGGGTCTCACACCATTTTATGATAACAAATTTAGCACCTTTGTACATTTTCTTACTTTGGGAAGAGCTGTATGTTACAGCAAAAGTGCTGCCGATGGAAGACCCAAACCTCAATAGAATAGTAAATCTATACAGTTCCATACAGTCTCCTGTCCATGTGTTGTATCTCCTTGTCAACAGATATTTTAGAGGAGTGAAGGAGATTGATCTGGTTGGTTATTTTAATTTTTGACACTTGTGCGGAGGGCTGCTGGAGCAGATAGTGCCCCTACGCTGTTTCAACACTTGCTGTATTAGCAGCTGCACTTGTCAGTCTCTTGGTTACACAGTTGATATAAAATCACAGAATGTTGCTTTTGTTTCAGTGTTTTCCTTTCCCTTCCCTTAACTAGATTTCGAGTTTTGGCAATTGGAGAAGACACAACTCAAAACACAAAAGAGGATAGTCTAAGCAGGTGAGTTGCAGTAGCACCATTTTTTCCCATTTAGGACTGCAAGGACATGTCAGCCCTCACATCTGTTAAAGTCATATATATATATATATATATATATATATATATATAGTTTTCTGATTCAGTGTGGCTTTCATCTGTTCATTGCAGTGTATAAATTTATGAACAGAAAAATACTTTCACGAGGCTTTAGGGACCTCTGACATAGATTATAGATTTGATGAATGAAATGACAGCAACAATGACCTTCTCAAAATGGTGGTCTGTTATCATTAGGACAACAGTGTATGTTTTCTGTGTAGGTGCTGTACCTTAGAGGAGGAGAGAGAACTCTGAACTGATCCAGAAATTCAGGGTGGAAGATGTAACAGGGAAAATGTAACAGGGTCCTTTAAGTGAATGATCCTCAGCTATAGTGACATCTATTTCAGAAGCAGGGTGATTGTTTGTACATTTTTTGTGCTAGTTCAATAGTTCTCTGCCTCATGCTCAAAATCACCATGAGTAAACTTCTTTTTCTCCTTCCTTCTTTTTTCTTTCAGTGTCTATGATATTCATTTTCTAGTGCTACAGAACCTGATTCAGAGCACATTGGCACTCTCAGATAACCAGATGAAGTCTTGTCAGTCATTTCAGGTACAGTATCTGGACCAGACTTTACTGGTCATAGAATCATAGAATCCTTTAAGTTGGAAAAGACCTTTAACATCATTGAGACCAACTGTAAACCTAACACTGCCAAGTCCACCACTAAACCATGTCTCTAAGTGCCATGTCTGTATGTCATCATACAACCCTAAAAAGTTTCACCTTGTTATATGCCTTTTTCAAATGTGAGAAAAGAAACCCAGAAACATTTGGATCTGTTCTGTGGGAATTATCCTCTTCTGCTTTTAGGAAATTATATATTCTAGGCAGGTTTTCAGTATGTTGCTCTTCTCTCTGAGGATAAGATTGCAAGATGTGAGATTGAAGCAATCTCCACAAAATATATGAAATAAACTCCATATCCCTTCCATTGGGTCAAACTGTATCATGATTTAGTGCCCACTTAGGCAGTTGAAATTATGCTCTGGAGAAGATAGCATAAAGACAGTTATAGTATCCAGCTGACACTGGTGTTGGGAGCCTTTCCTTCAGTGCTGGGACCACAAAAATATAAAATCTATGAGGCACTTAAAAAAAATATATAGAAGTTCAAAGGGAGTTTAATATCTCATCAGCAGGCAAGAATGGAGGCTAGAATCTACCAAAATGTGGTGCAGATGAGCATTATTTACATATATAATTCTAGCGGGAGCCTGATCCCATTTTGAATATCAGGTGTTCTGTAGTATTTAGATAATTTAATTGGCATTTACTGTGGAAGGCCTGGAAGCCCATAAAAGGAATAGAATAGTGTAGTTAAGTAAATTTATATGCATCATTTACATTCTGGCTTGTAGCTTCATATTCATTTACCTAATGTAACCCTCAAGTAGGTGAGTGTGACAATGAACTCGGAGCTAACACTGCCTTCTGCATTGAATGGGGGGTTTTGCAGACATTTCGTCTGTACCGGGAGTACCGGGACGACATTCTTGTGAAGGCTTTCCTGGAGTGTCAGAAGAGAAGCTTGGTGAACCGCCGTCGAGTAAACCACACGCTGGGACCAAAGAAGAGCCGGGCTTTGCCTTTTGTACCCATGTCCTACCAGCTGTCTCAGAGTTACTATAGGTGGGTGTCAAAAAGGTTACTCTTTATGTTTGAGCAAATACAAGAATCTGCCTAGGCATGCTGGGCAGGGAGGAGACAATACACATGAAGTACCTAGAGAAATGAACCTGACCGTCACAGCTGAAGCTGAAAAGATAAAGATAACATCTATGTATGTGTTTTAGCCCTTTATTTGGTTAGCAATTAGGGCTGTACAGGGAATAGAACCAAGTTTGCTAGGCAAGCCTTTACAAACACATGCAGAGGATGGGAGAGGTAGCACCAAAGACATAGATGTGGTGGAAAGATTTCTTTAGCACTCTTGTCATTCTGATGGTTGCTAGCTTTTCCTCTCCAGTTACTTTGTGCTGCACTGTACCTGGATGTCAGGAGGGGGGGGGAGGAGAGTTTAACTGTAAATGTGTTCACTGCTTAAGCAGAAGATGACATCTTTGCTTTATATTTGCTATACAGTACTTGACCTTAAATACCTAATGTTCTGGAACTAGCAAAAAGACACTGAAAGTAGATGTAGGAGGTACTTAGTCACCATCTCTAGCATGGAAATTCAACCATTTGGCTGCTGTATATTGCCATGGGTCTAAAATTCATATACAGTGAGAACAGATTGTGAAGGATCTGTGCTTCACTGAATTTGTCTTTCTGTCCAGAGTGTTCACGTGGCGGTTTCCCAGCACAATTTGTACAGAGTCCTTTCAGTTTCTTGAGAAGCTCAAGGATGCTGAAAAATCAGACCAGCCAGATAACTTCTCATTTAAAGACCAAGAAAACGAGGCATCAGAAGACATGATAGCATTTCCTATGGATGGGCCTGGTGGCCAGTGTGTGGCGATGCTTTCCTTATTTTCCCTGGGACTTGTATCTGTGAATGTGAGAATTCCAGAGCAGATTGTTGTGGTGGACAGCACTATGGTGGAAAATGAAGTGATAAAAAGGTAAACACTGTTACTTCTATTAGCAAATATGGTTTGGAGGTAACTTGAATGGAATTGGACAGATAAAAGCATTTTCTGCACAGTATTGTGGCATGTTTTACTGTGATATTGTTTAGATTTTTATTTCTGAGGAAGCATTCTGAAGACTTAATGGCATTTCAGTAAGTGTCTGTCATTACAGCCTTGGAATGCATTTGTCTTCACATATGTGACATTTAAATTGCTAGGCACTTCATTGCCACCAGAGCTAATGTGGAAAGGAGAGCAGTGTGTGTTAGATGCGCGTTTTCATCAACATTGTACCTTCCCATTTCAACAACTAAGAAGAATTAGTAACAAGGCTTCAGCTTTATCAGTGAAACCTGTCTCCACAATACTCGTTCTATGCTTTGTCTCTTCTTTGAGATATATATTATTTTTTCCTAAAGCCTCCAGTAATTGCATACCACTGAAGTGGAAACTCTCTCCCTAGGCAGTCTAACCCTATGAATAGTTATTCTTACAGTCATTCTGTGTTTTCTTAGAGTGCAACTAAAATATTTTGCTGTAGTTTAACCTGTTGCTTCCTGTTTTATATATACATGAAAAATACTTTATTCTCTTTCTCTTTAGAGCAGCTTATTACCTATTTGAAATTGTTATCATAGTCCTCCTCCCATAATATGCTGTTCTTTAAAATAAGCAGTCTCAGTTCCTTTACTTTTATTTTTTGTATGTTATTCATGTTATGCAGATCTCTTTCTCATTATTTTCCTCTGCACTGAACTGTGATGTCAAAAAACAAATGACATGTTCTTGCTGGCAGGTCTGTCCATTATATCATGTTATATAGGTGATATGCCTCATAACACATTCCACGATGATGAATGGCCATGGTCTTGCCAAACAAAAAACCCCAAACAAAGAAAGAAAAAAAAAAACCCCAGCTTATGATTCCTGTGATTCACTCTAACAAGTTTCTTTTCCTTTATCTAGGTAATTGCTTCCTCTTAGTGTGGGACAGGTGCATAGTGCTATAATATTAATAACATGCATTTGTCTGTACAAAATTGCTTCCTGCTCTTTTCCAGACCATTTCTCCACTTTGTTGGAAGTGTTCTGAATGCAAATCCTATCTTCTGATACACTTGAAGTCTCTGCAGTTAGGTTATCCTATGCAGAATTACTGAGCTATTTTATCACTGAGCTCATTAGCAAAAATACACTGAACCCTGGAGTAGTCCCATTTCTGAGTAACAGGCATCTGAGTCCATTGTTTTTTTTCTAAACTATTTGTTCTACATTGTGTGTTCCCTTTTGGTTTTAAGTATGTTTTAAGGTCTAACTCATCTTGGAAAAGGTTAGAAGGAACCGTTGGTTGTCTCTCTCATAACTTGTTTAAAACAGAGGCAACTTCAGCATTAGATCAGGTTGTTCAGAGCCTTCACCTTTATCCATAATGGCTTTTGTCACGTCCTGAAAACAAATAGTGTTGGTTTGCTTCTGGGAAATCTATCCTGGCTGCTGCTACTATTCTCTCTTTATGTTGAGGCTGTCTACAGTTTGTCTGTATTAGTCTTTTGGTTGGTTGTTTTTTTTCCCTTTCTTTTTTAAAGTCACTGAAGTCTTTGGTCTGTAATTCTTTCTTCCTTTCTCCCCTAAAAATGAACACTGTCTGCCCTATGCTGCAGTATCTCTTATAGTCTCAGCCTTTGTGTTCTGATAGATGTTTTCTCCTGATGAAGTGTCTGCTGAACCCAAGAGGTTCAGCACTGTAAGCTGAAATATTTTCAACATGTTTGCAAAAAAAAGAGAGAGTTTCCTTTTCCAGGGACCTTTAGTGTATTTTTTTTTTTTTTCCTGTAGTTGCTTGTTCTCAGCACTTTAAATCAGGCTGCTATGGACATACCCACAGCTGCTCATAACTACAAACCAGCATGCAGAACAGCAGGTGTTCTTGCTCTGCTCAGGGTAATGAGTCACTTTCTTATTTTGGAATTAAAAAAGCAACAAACAAACAAAACATCTCTTTGCCGTAGTTTGGGAAAAGAAGGACTTGACGATGATGATGACGATGATGATGACTTAGACGACACCTCTGGTGGCAAACGGCGAATTGAAGTAAAAGCTCGTCAAGCATCTCATACCAATTACTTACTGATGAGAGGCTACTATGCCCCTGGAATTGTCAGCACACGCAATCTGAGTCCCAGTGACAATATTGTGGTCAATTCCTGCCAGGTGAAGGTTAAACTGCGATGTACACCAGTTCCGGGAAGACTCAGCTCTCCAGGTTAGTTTCTGTTTGACCTGACTTGCACAGAAGTGGGTTTGAGCAGAAAAGACAGTAAACTCCTCAGCTGAGGAACTGATTTGAACAAAACCTCTTAAGAGGAACGTTTTGTTTTTCATTACACATGCAGTTTGCCTTGTAATGCTTTCTCTCCTGACCTAAAACAGGTAGTTGACTTCTAGAAGCACCTTTTCTTGGTAACAAGTCCTTGCCTGTATTTCATGTTGAGTGAAACTATTAATCCAAAGAAGACGTCTGTCCTCTACTGTGTTATCCCTTCTCCAGAAGATTTTTTCAGTCCCTTCTGCAACTTAAAATAGTTGCAGAATTGTGTGACATATTATGTCACACCCAGGCTTTCCCTTCTATAAAGAGAAAAGAAAACCTTTCAGAGCTCTTTGAATGGAAATTCACATTTACTTGTCTCATGCAACTCTCTGAAATAGTGGTGTCCAATCTCTGGCCTTTTCCCTACAGTACTTTAAACATCTTGATCATAGTTAGAGCTTGAATATTTGCAATTTATCAGCACTCCCCTTCTCAAAGAGCATCTTCCTTTCAGCTCTAATGCAAATGTATCCAGGAAAGCCTTTACTTGTTTAGCTCTTTGGTTGGAAGGTCTAGTGCTGTCCTTGCCTGTTGCTGTTGCAGTAGAGGTAAAATAGCGATTCTTTTTCGTATCTCTGCTACCACACATGCCCTCCAGGTCTATTGAGCTGACAGCTCATTACAGTTGTTCTCAGTTTAACTTGGCTGTCAAAGAAGCACAGCTGTCACATGTGTGTCCCAAAGGCATGATGCAAAGACAGCCTGCAGATGAAAGGGAGGGGAGCAGGTAAGAACAGTGCCAAAGCTACCCGCTAGTCATCTAGGACTGGAAAAAGGTGTTATGCTGCTTCAGTTTCTGAATACTGTGCACAGTGGGGGCAGGTTTGTGCAGTGGTGGACCTGTCTCCACACACAGAAATGCTTTGTTATACTGATTTTACTGAGACATTGTCAGCTTGTAGTTTTTAACCATATTTGGCCAATAGCTTTCTGCCATGGATCTGCTCCCAATTTTTTGATTCATAGGGTCCTCCATAGCCTTTCCTTGCCCTAGACTTTTCACTGCGTCTTCTTCAAGAAAAAAAGGAGATGATTCCCTCATTAAACTGACCCAGTGTTAGAGAGAATACAAGTAAGTCTACGCTGTCTTTCAGCAATATTTCATATTGGTCTGAGGGTAAGCCCTTGTAAACCAGCTTGCTGCTCTTCTGCAGGCCTTTTCAGAGACGAGTATGTAAGGCAGAAAGAAAAAAAAGAAACTGCAGCAGTGAAGATGGAAAACTGAGCTCTGTTTTTAATTGGATTAGTCTAGAACACCTCTAATCTGTCTCAGATATTTATCTTTCTGTAGTGTACTGTGTAGTAACAGCTGCTTCACAGCTTATATACTTGGGGCTTTATTTGCTTTGCAGTTTCTTCTCTGCTTGATAACATGGTTGTGGGAGTTTCCTGCCTCCCTGAAACTTTTACCAGGCTGATAAACATCCAAGAAGAGGATTATGAGGTTGATCATTTTCTTCATGAGTGTACAGATCGTTATGGCTACAATCCCAGAGATGTAGCTGCTGTTATGGAGATCCGTAATGCAATAGAGGCAACTTCCCACTTTGGAATTTGCAAAGTTGAGCTGAGCAAATGTTTCTGCAGCTATGAAGAGGTAGAACCTGAACGCACCAGGAGCTTGGAGCAGTACATTCAGGTGGGTTTACAGCCAGCTGCTTTCCATACATTAATACTTGGATGCTTAGTATTCCCCTCAAATAGCACAATCTTCCAAGATGTAGGAAGCAAGTATAAATTGAACAAAGCTATTTATATTGGGCAAGAGATCACATACCTGATAGCAATCTCACCTCAAAGTTAGGAAGGCCAAAAATTAAAGCAGCATTTACTCAAATATAAGAATGAATGGTTTTAGAAACCTAGAGGTACCAACCTTCACCTTTGGAAGCAAAATACTCTTTCGCAGTTACATTTTAACTTAATTTAAGCTGAACAAAAATGTCTTGTGCTGCAATTTCAGAAGAGTTTAAGGAGTAAAACATCTTTTCAACTTCAGTGCAGCAGGACAGAAAATTGAATATTCTGCTAAACTCTTCCTCTTTCTTTGCTGCCAGTTAAAGATGACATTTACCATTGAAAGCTCCTGAGATAATTTTTGTGGTGGTGTTTTTGTTTGTTTGTTTTTATAGGACCTTATTGAAATGCAGCAAGTTTTAGAAGTAGGAGGCCATACTGTAAGACTGGTTGCAATAGTATTTGCCAAGCCATGGCTATTACATTCAATATGTCTGAAGAATAAACCAGATGATTCTGATCAGCAAGGTACAGATGCCACTCTCCCAGATGTACAACAGGACTGCCTGCCACTGGAACCAAAAAACGGAGAAGAATGTTTGAGAGAGGAGGAGCAGCTGGGAAAAGACACACCATCTGTCAATGATGAAGAACCGCCAAGAAAGAGATTTAAGACTCAAAAGGATGTCCTTGCAGATGGCAATCAACTCTGCCAGGGTTCACAGAGTGGTTTGAAAAGTGCAGATAAAAATAACTTTGATGCAGGTGTTACTGATTCTGCTACAACGGTGGATGAAGAACCAGGCTCCCTGGGAGGGGAGACAGAACACCTAGCTGAACACCCAGTGCGTGCTCCACGTGCTACAAATGTGGATACTTACAAGGAACAAGATAAATCTTGTTCTGAGGACAAAAAACTGGAAGTAGAGAATGATGAGCTCAGCACTGAGCACAACAAGCAGATTCCTAGCCTTGAACAATCAGCCAGTGAGCAGGATGATGATCTTTCCTACTTACAGGAGAACCCAGGAGTCTCTAAAGGTATGTAGGAGCTCTCTACATCCAAGAAATAAAGACTAGCTCATCATCAGTTGATCCCAAACAGGTAGCTCCATTTTATAACCAAATACTAGATTCTTTATGAAGCTATACCAGAGAGAGAGAGGTTGTCATTATTCACAGTCAGAGACATAACACAACTTAATCTGGAAGGTCCTGGAGGTTTCAAATACATCAAAGATTCCATCCTATGCCTATTGCTGGAATGTTCATGACTAGTCCAGAAATGTGTTTTCCTATAAAACTCTTTTCTTATGTCTTACTCTTCTCCAAAAACATACATGAATCTGAAGTTTCTCAAGTCTGCCTTCAGTCCAAAGGCTAGACATCTCTAAATCTAGAAAACACAGCACCACTGGTGTACGTTTAACTAGAATGCCCATGACTGAAATGTAGTAAAGTCATTAAACCATTCACCAGAAAGCAGCACATGCCAGTGAGAAGATTAATAGCCTCGTTTGTAACCCAATTTGACTTCATTTTAATTTCCTTTTTACTGCCAGTTTTCTTTTTTAATAGCTAGTAGTTCTTGCCAAGCTCTACATTAAGTAGGTTGTTTGGGATTTTATTTTGTTGTTGTTTTTATCAGCTCTGATTTCAGATTGAATCACAAGCTAACTGCTTGTGTGGTATTTTGCCAAGACCTGCCATTACCCATGTTTAGAGATGCAGACTGAAAATCAGTGCAGACTGATCCCTAGCCTCTTAAAGCCTGGTATTGTTTAATTGGAGCCTTCCTGCAGCAAACAGACCCAGAGCTGTCTAAACTGTGTAGACTTCAGCAGTTCTTAACATGAAACTGCTAACATATTGCTTTGGATTTAACTCCCTCTACTTGTTTGTAACTCAGGAGGGAAGAAATAGTTATCACATTATATCATGATATAACTATATCAATAGTTATACTATCAATATTATCATATTATCAATAGTTATATTATCAAGCATAGAGTTCTGACTGGTCTTAATGGTGAAGGCCAGCTGAAAGGTTTACATACGCTTAAGCCAAAGTTGTTTGCCTCTGGGTGTGGTAGAAGTATGTTAAGTAATTGTGTAATTAAAGCCCATGACATAATGCATACTGGAAGTTGCAGAGACAACCTCCACTTTGAATCTGAACCCTGCTGAAGTCCTGAGTTTGCATTCTCAAGTCCACAGGTGCTTGGACTTCTGCTCAACTTCCATAGGATTACCAGGAGCATGAAGTTAGACAAGCCTAAGTGAGCGCAGCAAGCTGAGACCCTGCACAGGGCCTTGTGTGAAACTCAGTTCTTTCAGTCGATAGAATTACCTGTTATTCAGCCATGTCATCAGACTTCTAGGAATAAAACTTCTTGCTGTGATTTGGGAGTGGAACCACAAAAAGGGTGCTTGGAGAAGACAGATGCAGTTGCAAGAAGAGGTGTGGGAAGAAAGGGTCTGCTGCAGTCAGGTAAAGGCAGTCGAGTGGAAGCTCAGAGCTCCCCATGCAACCAGATCAACACACAGCATAGTTTGTGTTATTTTCTAATGTAAGCTGTTGCATTTTACCGCTTGGCCACCTTTTACTTTCCTTCCACTAGATAAAGCGTTTGGGTTAATTAAAAACAATGTGTTCCTTTCTTTCCAGGAAGTTCTATGACAGACGTATCCCAGGCAGCCAGGGACCGGTGAGTAACAGACACTTCTGCAGAGTAACTGAACTTAGCACTACTAAAATAATATCTGGAAGCAAATGGTTTGGAAACCTTAGTTTTATGCTGCAATGCGCAGTGAGCATTGATGATGGAGAAATCCCATATCTTCCTCCATTGTTCCTGTTATTGTTACTCATGCTCATATGCATGCTGAAAAAATTTGATACATGTTTTTTCCAAGGAAATAACTAGCTCCAAATATCAGAATTAATTTTACTTTACAAGTAGGTACAGTACCAGAAAGTCTGAGCTTCCACATGCCCAGGAAAGACCTATAGAAACTGCAATATGGGAAATGTAAGTTCTCATGCAGGGTCTGTCTTTTGACTCCAAAATGCCAAAAATGAGGAATTTTTTTCCTATCTAAGCACTGTTGCTGCATGTTGTAAATTGAAGCAGGTCTTGGGTAACTTTTGGAGGATGTTAGAGCTAGTGACAAACAAAGCTTTCCTGGTCATGAAGACTCCAGGTAACCATTGGGTGGTATAATGGTGCTAAAAGTGCTTCTTTTAAGTGGACACTTTAATGTGAAATAGTTCAGGTTTCTGGAACTGTCTGGTAGTTTAGCACCAGTCTCTGCCCAGAGCAGCTGCAGAATTTACACCTAGCATGTGAGCCAACACTGGCAATGGATGTAGTAAGAATCTCTCTTATGCAGAAATTGTGGTGATGGTAAATGTCGCTAGAAAAGAATTAAGTCTTGATGGAGCTGAAATTGAATTGTCCTTTGCAGGGCCTGTGAGAATGTCTGCTTCATCGGGAGACCGTGGAGGATTGTGGATGGGAACCTGAATAAACCTGTGTGTAAAGGGATGATGGAAGCTGTGCTCTATCACATCATGACAAAACCAGGCATAACGGAAGGCACGCTGCTGCAGCACTACATGGGAGTACTGCAGCCTGTCGCTGTGCTAGAGATACTGCAGGTATGTGAAGCACCAGCTGTGTGAACTTCAATCTGGTTCAGCTTCCACACAGAAGAGTCAGCAGCTACTTTGCTGGAAGTCCCAGGAAAATGGGACTGTGAATAAACCATGAAAAACAACCTCTCCCCTTCCTAAATTAACTAAAACCAGAGCAAGTTACTGTTCACAATGAGGGAAGGAAACCTGCTTTACCTGTCACTGAAATGACCATATGGCTGATTTTAAAATTTGAAAATTTTAATATTTTTTTGAGCTTGCTTCTGAAATCATGTACATGCAGCTAAAGTTCTAGTTGGTTACTGAAGAGTGGTGGCTTGTCACTGGGAAATACCAAATTGAACTGTTTAATACAGTGTTAATCACCATGGAGTTTAGCTTCATTTTTCCCTTATACCTTTCAGATGAGTAATCGTTGATGTAAGAATCAAACTGAGATGTGTCTGTGCTAGACAACACTGTAAATAAGACCTTCTGTCCTGACAGACCTGCTTAGAGGCACATATCCTCAATTATAAAACATTACAGGGAGAGAAAAATTAGAATGGCTCATATCTTTTCCCAACATCTTGAAGTTTGATTGCCACCACCACTATTTTGCAAGCGAAACCTTTATTTGTATTCCTGTAAGTATTCCAAATCTTACGCATAGCAGTAATATTGCAGTCCTTCCCATAAGCTAATGCTGGAAATCAGTCTTCCATCCTGTGTATGCCACACTTTTGTCCAAAGGCTTGTACTTTTGGTAACAAGGCAAGTTGTGTATACTACCATCCTGTTTCCCAGGTGTTCCAGCACAGCTTGTCTGTATGGCCTGTGCTGGAGCAGCACTGCCAGGAGGGAAGCTGGGATCAGAGGACAGGTTTAAAACTGCAGTAGAATGTACAGTGGTGAGGCATGCACATGTGGGAGAGCAGTACAGATTCCTCAAAAATTTTAATTCAAATCCACAAAATCAAGCAATTACCTGTACATTTTACAGACTGGAGGACTAACCTATCCTCTCTACCAATAAACTTTGTAAAACCTGGATTTGAAACCACAGACAGAGCTTGTACCTCTAATATACCAATTATTAGTAAATCTAGGTGCATACTTATGTAAGATTACTGAATACACACCAGGTGTTTTCAGCAAATAGAGCACATGAATGGCCTTGCTGGGCGGTGCTATGGGAATAAATGCTAACCCATTAGCAAGAACTGACTCCAAAGTCTGGGATTTACATTGATACTGCCTGAAATCATTTGCATCTGGTCCTCAATGTTGAAATCTGGTTTTGAATGCGTGTTCTGTCTCAGAAGCCAGCTGTCAGCCACTGTGTTGACATTGGTAAGAAAGCATCTATCCAGCTATGGGAACTTGCTTTGCTGTGCTGTGATCTTTGCCACCCCAGTGGCGAATGGCACTTCACCTGAGGGGGTGAAGTGAAGCCACGTGTAGTATAAATTAGTATAAATTTTGTATAAATTGTCCAGCATTTTTCAGAGCACTGTAGGTAGAACAGCATTCAGTGCGTTTGTTTTCACCACACCTGCTCAAGCTAAAGCTGTGAATTTTTCTGCAGGGTCTGGAAACTCTTGGCTGCATCAGACGATTCTACATGAAAAAGCCATCCCCGGTGTCACTCTTTTCTCAGCCAGTTATGGAAGAACAACTAAACAATCCCAAACTGAGCGAAACACCAACAATATACTATGAGCCTACGATAGACTGTACTCTCAGGCTGGGAAGAGTGTTCCCCTCTGAAGTGAACTGGAATAAATGGGTGCAGATTATCCCTGTATAAAAGAGGCAAAGCTGAGCCCTGTTAAATGGGTTTAACCTGTAGGAGTGGGTGTTAGTGCAGATTAAATGTGACAATTTGCACTCCATCATGTTTTTATTAAGTTATTTATCCTTTTTACTTCTGAATGTATTTAAGATGAGAATAAAGCTTAATCTTAAGATGCAGGTACTTTTAGAACCTTCTCTTTTTACCAGTAACTGCTTGTAGAGCATGCAGCTCACAGTTTCTGCTTTAGTGTCTTCACATGGTATCAAAGGCCCCTTTTTCTTTTTCCCTGCCCCCTAAGGCCACAGCATTAACACCTCACGTTTGCTTTGCCTTTGTCCTGTTGCATGGCAGCTGGCTCTATTCTAAGGCAGGTAAGATAACTAAGCTAAAGCTTTATCTATATTTTACACACTGGTTTCTTGGTGTGTGTGGCATTAGTTTTATTATGTGCTTTTAGCAGAACCACTGTGCTGTGTGAGGTGAGGGCCCTGCACCCCTCCCCAGTGTCGTTTTCAGCAGTGTGTCAGCTTTACCGAGGACACTTTTAAAGCAACCACAGCACACAGTTCCTTCCACCCAGTGACATGTTTATTGCAGAAGACTCCCCCCTTTCCTCCCCCCATCCCCGCGGGCCCGCGCTGCGCCGCTTTCCTCCGCCCTGAGGCAGGAGCGGGCCGGGCCCCTCAGTCCCGCCACCGGTGCCCGCACTGCGCGTTGCAGCACTTGTAGAAGGTGGTCATGGGCTCATCGGCCGAGCGCGTCTGGATCTGCATGAAGTAGGCGCGGGGGTGCTCGCACTTGGGACACGGCTCTGCGGGGCGAGGCGCGGCGCCGTGAGGTGAGGTGAGGCCAGCCCCCTCCCCATCCCTCTCCCCGTCCCGTCCCTACCTGCGGTGGAGTCCACGTTCTCCCAGGCCGCGGCGCCGCCCAGCACATCGTCCACCTCCTTGAGCCGCGGGTACTTCCTGCTCGTCACCTGCGGGACGCCGCCGGTCAGTCAGGGCCCGGCCCCGCGCCCGCCCCCCCCCCCCCCCCCCCCCCCCCCGCGCCCTGCCCGCCCGGCACCTTCCTCGTGACGTTGCGCACGTAGGGGCAGGTGGTGCAGGCGAAGCGGTGGCAGCGCGGCCCCTCCTCGGCCACCAGCACGTTGCCGCAGGCCGGGCAAAAGAGCAGCATCGCCGATTCCGCGGCGCCGACCGCCCCTTCCGGCGCGACGATGGCGGCGGCGGCGGCGGAGCCCGAAGAGGAGCTGGCGCACGCCGAGGTGCTGGAGCTCTTCCAGGCGGCGCTGGCGCGCCTGGTGCAGGACCCGCTGCTCTGTGACCTCCCGCCGCAGGTAGGGCTGGGGCCGCCGGGGGCAGAGGGGGCGGTGGCGAGGGTCAGGCCCGCCTCACTCGCCGGCCGCGGCCGTGCCGCCCGCAGGTGACGGCGGAGGAGATCGGCTCGCAGGTGGCGCTGGAGTACGGGCAGGCCATGACGGTGCGCGTCTGCAAGGCGGACGGCGAGACCATGCGTGCGTGCCGGGGCCGGGGGGCGGGAGCGGGCCGGGGCCGCGGGCCGGGGAGCTGACGCGCTCTTTCCCCCTCGCCAGCGGTGGTGGTGGTGCAGAACGCCTCGGTGCTGGACCTAAAGAAGGCGCTGCGGCGGCACGTCCAGCTGCGGCAGGCACGGCAGGGCGGCGTGCAGCACCTCAGCTGGTGAGCCGGGCGCAGGGTCCGGCCCTGCAGCACTTCCCCATGGCCAGCGGCTCCTGCCGCGCCCCCTAAGCGTTTTTCCTTTAGGAAGTACATATGGAGGACGTACCACTTAACCTACGGCGGGGAGAAGCTGGCAGATGACAGAAAGAAGCTGCGAGAGTGAGTAATCCAGTTTCTCCTGGGGGCTGGAGGGTCATTGCTGGAGCACACGCAGCATCTGCACGGGCAGGGGTGACTTGGGACTTTGTGCCTTTGCTCCGATAGCTCCTGCACTTGAACTGGAGGACAGGACCAGCACTGCACACAGAGGTGGGACAGGCCATGCCCTGACAGACCATCTGCAGGACAGGAAGGTCTCAGGTAGCTCCTCAGCCACAGCCCTCCTGTGCCAAGTGTGTTCCTCCAATTCAAATCACACCAATATACTTAAGAGTAGAACACAGAGAAGGCCAGGGATGGTGTCCTGTGCACAAAGCACGTTAGTTCAGCTCTAGGGAAACTGGGAGCACTTGGGGAGCAGCTACTCAGCAGAGGATGGTGTCAGGTCACATTATATTGTGGAGGGGACCCAGAATGGAAGGAACCCTGGACAACAGCGCTCAGACACCCTCAAAGAGGGCTAGGCAGAGCTGCTGAGGTAAAAGGTAGGGAGCAGGATGGAAGAATGCCAGGCAAAGAGTGTTGTGCTCTGGACCTGCTCAGCTACAGAGACAATCTGGTAACAACACTTCCAAATGACTCCCATGTTTCCATGCCGGTTCTCAGGGCAAAGAGGCAGGAGGTGCTTCTGAGCACTCTGGCTGCTGCATACAGCAGTGCTGGGTATGCCAGCCGGCGTGCAGACCAGCTGCACAAGCTTGTCTGAAGTATTAAAAATTTAAAAAGATGGCCCTAGTCAAAGCTGTCCTCAGAAGACTGAGCCATGGGCAGTAGACATTCATTTAAGGAGTTGTTTCAGTTAGAAAGGCAGATGATCAGATCCTTAGTGCTGACAGCATGTTCTACATACACAAGTGAGAAATTGTCCTGCATTAGAGCATAGCACGGATGTTAAGAGTCCATCCTGTCCTGGGCAAGAGGAGGCTATAGGCTTTCAAAGGTTGTGGTTCCTGGGAAACTGGCACATAACAGCATAACTCTCCTTCAGGTATGGCATCAGAAACCGGGATGAGGTCAGCTTCATAAAGAAGCTTCGAAAGTAACCTGTCAGGTAAGTCCTGAATATCCCTTAAGAGCTACCACTTCTTCATCTTCCTCTTCCCCAGGCCTTAGTGTACCAGCTCAGAGCAGCCAGTGTTGCTGCTCTTTGCTACATAGCAGGGCATTTCTGAAGACCTGTGTCTGCGTTAGGCTTGCACCCTGTCTGTGGTCTGTTTCCATATCCTGGTTGTGTGTGTTGTGCATGCCTCTCTCCGGCCAGACAATGACAATTCAGCTACTTCAGTTAACATGCAGCAGCAGCAATATCTTGGTGCTGGCAGTGGTGTATCTCTACCCCTACTTTATGTTTAGACTCTGAATCTGCTCCCACCATGTCTTGGGACTCATTGAATGCAGTGTTCCTTTGCTGTTTTGATTGCTTCTAGGACCTTGCTTTTAGGCTTCTTGAATGTCTGGAAATCACTGTCAGGAAGGTGGCTGGGGGCTAACTCATCCCTACATTGCTACAGGCAATTGCCATCACCCGGGTCATCTGGGTCCTTCCGTGTGCCTCAGGCTCTCACCCACATAACTGTTCTCCCACCCTGCTCTTGAGTGCTCCTGTACCGTTCAGAGGATGTGTAACTAACAGAAATGTCCCATGGGTGCACATAAACAAATGCAGCAAGCAACCAGAGCATGTTCTTTGCTGTTCCATCGTGAGTGTATCTATCTTGAGCCATTTTTCTCAATTACTTCAAGCTATAAGGAATTGGGAAGAGGGATGTCAGCTTACAGATGCTGTAGGTTTTGACTCCCAGTTTCTCTATTTTCTGGTTTATAGAAACTTGAGTTCAACCAAGTCATTGTTCTCAGAAGACAGGACACACCATGATACTTCTGGTCATATTTCTGTGCAACTGAAGCATTTAAGAACAGGAAGCACTAGTAGCATGTATTTTTACCTGTTTGTAATCTATACAGACATGATTCTGGCATTATGCTGCTATTTTATAAAGTTGTGCACACAAACACAAGATGTGGCCAAGACTCAAGCTTAGTTATTTTAAAATTATCTGTGCTTCCCCTCCACATCTGAAAACACAGTCACAGTGTCTGAAGAGCAGTGGCAAGAGCAGCTTTTCCAAATGCTTGGGTTTTTGTTTTGTGGCTCCAGGTACCTGGGTTAGAAACTGTTGCTTTTGTGACCACAGTAACCTTTTTTCTTCTTTCAACACTGCCACATTTGCAACATCCAGTGTAATAAAATGTGTAACAGAAGCCATCTGCCGCATGGTGCCTGTGCCCAGCAGTCACCTATGTCACTGGCTGATCCACCTCACTGGTGGTGTGGTGATAAGAGAGCCCAGCATGCAGAAACTATTGTCACTGCCAGATATTTTCTTTCTCTAACACAGAGTGCAGAGAATCCAGCCCTATCAAGAGCAGCGTGGGGATCCGGCACTATCCTGGAGGAGAAAGGTGGTATCATGTCAAAGAGAAACAAACTCCAGTTGAAATGGACATTCTCACATGGTTTTTTGCAGTTGCTATTTGAAATGTCTGCCTCTGAGCTGTAAGTGGAGTGCACTTGCAGTGATTAAAGAGACTCTCTTTTTTTTCTGAGGCTTTTAAGGCTCTTATTTCCAGCTGCAGATTTGTGGGATGCTAGAAAGGATTGATTCTAGTGGTACATGAAACAGCACAGGTGAGATAAAGTAACAAACATAGCCACAGACTATGCAGAACAATTAACAGTAGCTAAAACGCTACCTTACCATTTAATCACCACCTTAGCAGTAGTAAACAACTCTGGTTAAAAATGTAGTATTGAAACTAGTGTAATAAAAATAATGGCAGCAGAAAAGGTTCAATACAATTGAACAAGGCACAAATGTTCCGTTTTCAGAGTCTTCTGAGATAAGGCAAAAACATGCCTGCCAAGTGCTAAGGAGACAGTTTAAATTAACCACGGGCAGGGTTAGAAGTGTCATTGGATTAGAGGCTTTGTCCACATGGAACTGGCACAGCAAACGCAAAGACATCCATCTCCAGTGCCTGCTCGAGAAGCCAGCCTTTGCCTTTCAGTGGAGCTGTGCATCCAGGTCATATTTCTCGCAGAATTTGTCTGTGAATGGTATACAGGTGAGGAACTCACACCACTCGCACTTGATGGGGTAGAAATAGAACAGAATCACGAGTCCTGAGAAGAGTGCAATGAAGATGAGCTGGAAAACTATAATTTGGCATCGCTTCCTATATAAATCAAACTTCCCAAAGCTAATGTAGGGCAGGAAGGCAAAGGAGAGGAAGAAACCACTGATAAATCCTGAAATGTGAGCAAAATTGTCAATCCAAGGCAGGAGGCCAAATGCAAAAAGAAAGAGCACCACAGCCAGCAGCTTGAAGAAAGCCCTCCATGGGCGTGCCAGGATTTGCCAACTCTGGAAGAGCTCCACAAAGAGGCAGGCCAGAATCCCAAATTGGGATCCTGCAGGGCCAACCTGCAGAAGAAGAGCATTAAAGGTAACATCAGGCACATGCCATCTGCCTGGCTTCTGCAGCCAGCCCCAGGCATTATAGTTATTCAACTCCTTGCTCACAGTTGCTGGGGACAGAGATGCTGCAGTCTGCTACTTTATCCTTTCTCCCCGAACCTGTTATAAAAGGGCCAGGTTTGATTTGGGATCAAGGTAAGTGTGAGGCCAGCAGGCACCAGAACAGACTTTCTACTGAAGGAGGACAGGTCTGGTTCAAGTCACCAGAAGGGAGAAGTCCTTGAGGGCAATCTCCTGACTCCCCCCCCACCACCACCATGCATTTTTCCTTATCAAAGGACCTGGAAGATAGTCCTCTGGGTCCTGCCACACAGTCTTCTGAAGCCAGAGACTCAAATCAGACTTCTCCAGCTGCAGCATGTGGACAGGGACAGTCCTGGACAGTCTGTGGGAAAGGTGAGCTCTGCTCCTTGCCCCTCTCCTGCCTGCCACTCACACGTGGAGGGTCTCTGGCACTAGCTACAGCTCTCAATTCCCAGCCTGCCAGGGCCCTCTCTTACCCTGTGGTTGGACAAACCCCCCACTCATTACGAGAGGCAGCCTTCTTACTGTGGTCAGACTGGGCCAGTCACTTGGAACACCCAGGTACTCTGGGGGTATTACTGTCCAGCAGATAGATGCACAAGGCATGTGCTGCAGAGATGAGCCCAGCTCTGGTGTCTCTGCCTCTGGTAGAGAGGCACAGGCATGTACAGAAGGCTTGTGTTCATGGTAAGTTACCAGGACCCTAGTCTCCAGGAGACCCACCTCTGCTCTGTAGGGTAGAAATATTGCACTGGCAAGGTTCCCAGTGATGCCACTGAGAAGGTAGATGATAGAGATGCGATGCCATCCTGCCAGCTTCTCTAGGTCCCGCAGGATCGTCATTTGGAAACAGACTGAAACCAGACAGTGCAGGATCCTGCCAAGTTCAGAGTACAGGAGCTGAAGCAGCAGACACTGAAGTCACCCCTGTGCTTGTGTTCTTTGCCAAGCCTTGCTGAGAGCTCCTGGTCTGGCCTCACCCACACCTCTAATATCCCTCCCAGCAAACATGCATGGTAAACCTCAGCAGGGACAGCAGCTCAGCGCCCCCCGTCTCCCAGAGAAGGGACTACCAGAACAAGCCTCATAACAATCCCAGTGGTCAGGGTTCCCTCACCCAGAGAGTGCAAGTTTTACACCTATGCTTACCCAGCATGGAGGAAAAGTGAGAGCCAGAGGCGGTAGAACTGGTCAGGGACTTCTGGATTTAGGAAAGGGAGGAGCCCACAGACGTCATCCATGCAGTGCACCTAGGGCAGAAGTGGGGTTGTGATGTCCGCCAACGAGCACGGCTCTTTACCAAGGCCAGTGCAGAGACTTCAGTTAGTTCTGAACAAGGGGCTCTCCTCCCACTGCTGTATCAAGCCTATCTTTGTCTCCAACACCAAGTTACACGTGATCCCATGCATTCTCTGTGGCAGCTTTATGCCCTTATTCTTTACCCCAACATATGCATAACTGAGACATTGCATTTGCTTACCAATGGAGCAGGAGGATTCGACTCTGCCACTGCTTCAGCCCAAATCCTAAACTGCTCTCCAAAGAGGGACAGATGCAGCCAGCTCTGCCACTACAGTCTGGATCATCAACTTCCCCCAGACTCCAAGTGGGACAGGACACAGGACTCCCACCTACACTGCAGCACAGTTGCCCCTAGATTTTGCCAAGCCACTAAGGGGAAAACGAGGGAAAAGGGCAGCCAGACAACCCCCCAGCTCTGCACTTACCTGAGAGCAGAGTGTTGCCTCCTCATGGAAATAGCCACGCATAAATTCACAATACTCCCGGGAGGTTATTTCACACCTGGAGGAGGCACAAGTAATCAAAAGAAGGAAAACCAAAAATCGCACACATGGAAGGTACAACAGACCATCCTGTGCCCTCCCAGATGACCCAATCCCCATTGTCTCAGCCCACGTCTGCCCACGAGAACTGATGCCTTCAGCTGCCCTTTACTGTGCTGTAGCAGATGCACTAACACGTTCCCATTTGAGCCCACTGCAACTCCTGATATACCCCTCTTGCTTCTCTCCCACAGGCAAGCCTGAGTCACCTTCACAGTCTAATGCCCTGCATACAAGGGCTCCAAAACAGGTGCTAAAACTGAGCTATTTTCAGCCAAGAAAGAGCCACCAGAACTTGGGTAAGCTGTGTCTCTGGGGCTTTGTCAGTCTTGTACCTCCATAACTGACAGAGTGGAAAGCGAGAGCTAGGCCAAGAGTGTCCTGGTCATGATCTTCAGGGAGAGAGAAACTTCTTGGGGCAGCACTGATTTTTCTCCCTAGCAGGGAAAGCCAGGCCAGACAAAGCACTGGGTAACTACTCAAGCTGAGAAGCGACGTGAGGAAGAACAGTATCTTCCTCCCTGGCAAACCACAGCAGATTGTTTCCTGACATACCCCAAGTACTCAGGGACTCCACGCTGGAGCCAATGTAGCCTATTGGGACCAAGATGGCCATTTCCAAGAAAAAGCACAGAACTCCCCAGCAGAAGTATTTAATCCCTTGGGATCTGAGTCCCTCCAAACTGCAGGACCAGTTGAGTGAGAAGTCTCACTGAAGACTAAGGCTGGCTGTAATCTCCTGCTCATCCCAGAGCCCTTCTCTGTCTGGGAGACCTGTCATGGCTCCCTATCCAACTCCCCTTCCTAACAGGGTTCCTAACCTCCCTGCACGGGGAAAGGCCAAGGAGGACAAATGGCTGTATCTACAACCCAAAAAGGACTCTATCTACAGTCCTTTGTCTCACCCCAACACCCAGCCCCTCTCCATACAGGCAAAACTCATTACCTTCCTTTGGTCCCAATGCAGCAGGGCCGGCCTGTAATCACGCAGTCCATGTGAAGGTGGTTGGTGTAATTCCCAGCACTGTTTTTTGTGCAGATCTGCAAAATGACAACAGGCTGCAGTTAGGCAGCCAGGGCTTTGCTTGCTGCCTGGGTAAAGTCTACACAGCCCCCTGGGAAGAAGCCAGTCTTCCTGAGGCTTCCCTACGACAGCAGGATAGTGCCTGACACTCCATCTGCCCAAGCCACAATCGACACCTCCTCTCTGTCAAGGACAAAAACCAGCCCTGAGGCTGAGCTGGTCTCCATCACTCTGTTACCCTGGCAGGGCCCAGGGCTTTAGCTGGCACAGGGGAACTTTAGTTATTGGAGAGCTTTGAGCCTTGGCTAGAAAAAGCTATGGCTGCCCTGATCTGGTGTCTGTGACAACAAGCAGGAGGCTGCACCAGAGACTGCCCTTCCACTAACACAGCTGTGGCTCTGCACAGCGGGATGCAAATGCCACATTCCAGCTGCCCAAACAGGCTCCGTGCCACCAGCAATGCTCACCGGCCATTTGGTGATGTCATCTGGCCACTCATGCGGCTCCATCGAGGCTGGCTGCTCACACACCCTGCAGCAACACAAAGCAGACATCAGCCTGAGAAATAACTTTCCCCAGCACCAGATCCCCCTGGGAACCACCACACTGTCCCTGCCACCACGCTGCAGTCCCACAGCTCCCCTTTGTCCCTGGCAAGGGGCTGGTAACATGCTACAACACATCAGCCAAGGCTGTGCTGATCAAAGCTGCAGCCTCCTTCCAGCAAGCAGAGATCATGGCTCCAGCACAAAGGTAGCCATCTGGGAGCACACAGCTGCCCAGAACTCACCGGCCCCTTCCCAGGTGGACACAATCCCAAAGTGGGGCATGCAGCTGGTCTCAGCTCTACATAAGCCCATGGTGACGGAGGATAAAGGTGTGCCATGGCACCCAACAGCTGGCAGGGCTCTGGGGCAGAGGTGTGCTGGGAAAGTGACTGCTGTACCCCAAGAAGGAAGCTTGTGTGGGGAGTAGGTGAGGAGGGGCAGAGGGATGAGAAAAGCACCCATATCTCACAACAGGCCACTGTGCAGGCCGGCAGCCAACAGCAATGGAGATTAGGGGTGAGCAGAAATACTATGCTCTGTCTTGGCCTTCCCTGAAGCTGTTGGGGCAACTAGGGACATCACTGACATGTCCCTTGGTCTCCAGAGCAGCTGCCATCCCATCCAGCAATCAACTGGTATGGGACTTCATGCCTCTGACTGTACTGTCACAGCAGCCTTGTCCCCCACAGGATGGCAGCTGGGCTAGGCAGGACCTACCTGGGGTCCTGATGACAAACAGACCCAAATTGCCTCTTGTTTCCTGCCAACATTGGTGTGCTGGGGTGATGGGGCCACTTCACCCACACGGCCAGTGTGGACTGCAGGAGAGAGGAGAGCTGTCACCATGTAGCCCAGGGTGGGAGAGGCATCAACAGAAGTGGCCCTGAGCCTGCAGGGACAACACAAAAGAGCCACCACACTCACCGAGCACTCCTCCTCCGAGGTCTGCACACAGCCTGACTTGTCATTCCGCACACAGCAAGCAGAGTGCTTCTCCTTCTCCCGCTTGGCGCTGATGAAGCTGTGCACTTGCTGGTCCTGCCTCATGCAAGGTGAGAACTTGGCCCCTAGGTGGATCAGGGCCTCCTGGCAGAGATGGAAACACTCAGCTCAGCCAAGGGGCAGGCAATGATTGCCTGGGGCAGAGCAGACTGAGGGAACTGCAAGGGGTAACCCCTATCAGGACTCAAGAGACCAGAGATAAGTCCTGCATGACGAAGCCCAACATCAGGCATACTCTCAGTATTCACTTTGAAAAAGGCAAGCCCAGAACAAAAGTTCAGGGATTTCCTTGTCCGTGGCCTCAGAAAGGCCAGTGCTGTGGCTGGGCAGGGAAACTGTGGGACATGACAGCCTTTCCCAGAGGGAATGGTATCAGAAAGCTGCCACGCACCATACAACTGCATTTTCTCTAGCCCATGCTTGGCTTTGCAGGAACAGGGTACAAAGCAGGAGTGCCAAGGCCCAGCCTTCAGGTAACCCATTCTGCAGGTGGTTGGGGCTGGAAGCACCGCTGCACCCTGCCAGTGACAGCAGGGCCCCATGGGAAGTCCAACTAGCTAGCATCCATCTCCAGTCCCTGGAGTGGCACAGCTGCAGCACGCAGTCCCCCATCAGCCCACCAGCAGTTCCAGGCAATGGCACTCACTGAGCTGGGGCCGATCCAGAAGTTTTCCTGCTGAACGTATTTGACATTTTCATAAACCCCTCTGTTCCGTAAGACCTGCAAGGAGAGAAAGTGAGAGCCCCATGAGCTCCTGCACACAGGGGCAGCAGGACAGGCAGCAGAGGCTGGTGGAAACAGCACCCACGATTAACAGAAATCCTTACAGTCACGGACTGGGCACACGGTTTTCTCAAACTGGTCTTTTGCAGGATCAGAGATAAAACCCCATGAGGGACAGGCATCTTCATCTTAAGATTTCATTTAAAATGTCTATCTCTGGCTACTTCAAGAAATCGCAGGGCCTGGAGCCCTGGGAGTGGCTTGAGAGCCTGCAAAAAGCTTCACAGCTCAGAAGCATAAGCAGGACCTGTCGGTAGCATAGGCCCAAGTGCTGGTGGCTGTGCTCTGAAAGCTGTCAGATACGTAGGTGAGAAGCTCCCTAGGGCATCCCCTGCATGGAGCAAGGACATAGCTGTAGAAATATGTACCTCAGAGACCTTAACAACAGTGGGAAGGCTACAAACAGCTTCAAGATCAGCTCTCAAAGTCAGACAGGTCAGTTTTTCTGCCGGCAGAAGCAAAATCCTGCAACTGTTGCAAAAAGTTAGGTTCGAAATACTTCACTGCTATGAACGTCCTTCTGGTCTCCACCCGGAGGGGAACATGTAGTTTGAAAGGCCTCCCAGTACAGATACAGCTAGAGCCTGCAAAGAGCCCACCATGACTTGTGCCAGTTATAATTTGATGTCAAGAGCAATGTGGCTGCAGGAGAGACAAGGTGGTATGGGGGCGCGCGGAGATGCTTGCAGGCAGCCCCCAAGCATGGATACCCAGCATTCAGCTGTGAAGGCCATCAGGCAAGTAACCAATATGCTGCAGGCAGCAACACAATCATACTCCAGGCAAGTCAGGGGGATTTACTTACTGAATCAACAGTTTCATGTTGCGAGAACCCCACAGGGGCGATGCCGTAGATGCACACAGCGAGAATGGTGATGAGTGAATGCACAAAGGTGACCCAGTAAGTGAAGAAAGGCCTGGATGGAGTAAAAGGGAAAAAGATCAGAGGCAGAAACCCAGGCATATTACATGTACTCACAGAAAACAGGAGAAAAGCTGCTGTTTTCCCCAGGAACTTTGACAGAATCTAGGGTACAGGGGCCAGGATCACCTAGGGCTGCACAGGATTGGAGGTCTTGCTGCAGACAGACCCTGATTACTCCAACTCCCCCACTACACGCGCAAGACACCCTTTTCCAAGAAAACATCCATTAGAACACATAAGCCTAATGCCAAAGTGTGTTGTGTGTCTGAAATAATGGCTTCAGGGGAATGATCAGAGGCAGGGATTCGGAGCCTTCCTGTTCATCGCAGGACAGTGGTGGTATGGCAGAGATCTGCAGGCCCTCCAGGTAGCAGAGATATAGACAACCAAGGCAACATGAGAAGCAGGGTGAGCTCCTAGTGCATGGTGATGTTAGCATGCACTTACTTCAAGGATACAGACTGGGGGGGGGCTTAGCAGCAGTTTCACCCAACCACCCCGAGGCAGTGGTCTGAGTCATCAGGGGACAACAGCAATCATTCACTCTCTAGTTTTGTTGGGATGGAGTCTGTGACTGCAGCTCTCACCTGTGATCATCCATGTCCTCGATCTGCCGCTTGACATAGCTGTCGATGCGCTTGCGGTACGTGCGGTTTGTCAGCTTCCCCACCATGCCCAGGCCATACGGCCTCTTCTCCTTGGCAAAGAGCTTCCTGACAGGGACGGCGATGCGCTGGCCACGCTTCTGTGGGCTGACACTCACCACCTCCTGCCGCAAGCGGACCTTGGGCTGTGCCAGGGCCCCATCCTTCTGTTTCCTCCAGCCCCGCTCCAGTGGGCTGAAATAAAAAGCAGCATAGCAATGGTTTCCTTCTGTATGGCACAGCAATGGGGACCAGCCCCTCCCTGGTCTTTGGTGGCAGCAGACCCTGTCTTTCCCACCACAGCTGGGCTGAGCAGCAGCTAATGACAGACAAGGTGCCATGGAGTAGAAACTGTATTTCAAAGGGTTACCCAGCGTCAGTTGATGAAAGTGCAGGACTGCACACTGAAAGTGGTATAAGACAGCTGTGCCAAACTAAGCCCCACCAATGAGGAGCTCTCAAGGCTTTAAAGTGTTTCAGCAACAGGCTAAAATGAGGAGTGTGCATCCAGGTACATCTGCAGCCTCATGCACATCTATTTCCTCCTCTGCTTCATTCCTATTACTCTGCCCTCTGCTATGAAATGGAAGCATAGTTTAGCCCAGCATTGGAAATCCCCACTCTTAAAGCACTTTACTGTGATTGAATTGGCAAGTCAAGCCCCCATGCCCACCAAATCAGACAGAGGAGAAGAGCAGGAATCCAAGCAGCTTCCCAGACCAAGAAAGTGACACTGTCACATGCTGCAAGCTGTGCCAGTTATCTCTCACAATCTGCCTTCCGTTCCTCCCTTTATTTGCACCAATGCATGCATTTCTGGGAGAACAACAAAACCAGGGTTCAACAACACACTAAAAATCCCAAGCAGCACTGTCTAAAGGAAGGCTTTTTTACCAAAATACAGTATGTGATGAACGTTGCACAAGCTATTAGTGAATACCTACTTTGTAAATACCTACTTTGTAAGTCTCCATCATATTCAGATGTTTTTATGTTTCTTTGCTCTTTAACAGCAGTCTGGAGGCCAGGTCTGCAGCGTTCAGACCCTGACCAAAAAAACCCCTAGCTACCATTTCACCCTTGCTCACTGCCTAGCACTGTAGTAATGTCCTTCACAGGCACTCTAATCTAGCTTATCTTCTCTGGCTTTTCTGCACAAAGATGATGGTTTTCAGAAACTGTCAGACAAACCAGCTGACAGACTTTGGTCTAGATCACCAGAGCATCTTGGAGAGATCATGACGTACAGACAAGCAGCAGGATGAGGGATAATCTGCACCTCTTTAGCCAAAAACACTGCTGTGAAGCTTCAGCTATTTTCAAGGTTGCATCTTGCAGAAGATGCATTTTTATAAAGCTGAAAGTCCCAACTTCCCCTTGGGAAGTCCTTCTCCGACAGAAAGTGCAGATTTCACTGCAGCCTGCTCTCGCCCCGAGAGTTCAAGTGGTTTCTGTGTTACAGACGTGCTGGTTCCCAATATTTCCAGTGCTGGGCTATCAGCCTATGCCAAAATAAACACCTGGACCTAAAAGGACACCTGACTATGACTCTGATAACAGTTCTCTGAAGTGTGAAAGAAATGCATTTTTCTCAACAAATAAAACTATTTAAGGAGATCCAAACGGAGACAAGAAGGCTGAGACCGTCTCAGAGGAGTGACAACAAACTCCCACCTTTTGCTGCTTCCACTTACGTTAAGACTGAGGCAAATTCTTGGAAACACTTGAAGGGAAAGCGCCAACACAGCAAGATGGGCTGTGAGCAGCAGAACCACAACAAGGACCTCCCTGTCTGCTCCATGTTCACACCCAGTAGAGCTCTCTGCTGGGGTGAGCTGCCAGCTAAGTTAGAGCTGACTCGGAAACGACACAGAGCAATTACTCAGTACCAGTTACTCAGGTGGAAAAAATCTAGGCATATGGTACAGTACCACCCACATATTTGTAGGGCTCTCAGCATCAGCGCCACACCTTTCTCTCATTTCAAGTGAGGAATGTAGCCCAGCTCGACACTCAGCAATGCTTCACACCACTCCTTGGAGCAAGACAACAGTTCCTGGTGACTGTGGCAATGGCAACAGCCTTCTTGTCTTTGCTACATTCTCCATAGCCGAAGGCTAGGCCCCCAGCATCCTCACAGCTGATTTAAAGTGTCTTTTGTTTCCTCAAGGCATGATACAGTCTCTGAAACACATCACATGAGGCTGGAAGTTGCTGGAGAGACTGCAGAGGTGGCCTCAGATTCACCTTTTACATGCATGGGTAGCTGGGGCAAAAGGTCTTACACTGGGTTTAAAGAAAACCCATTATTGCTCTGTTCTGAGCTCTGCACTGAACCACAGTACTCGGATGCTGGCTTCCTCTACACAGAACGTCCCGCTCTGAATGGGTTGGCCACCCCATGCTAGGTTTTGGCAGCTTCCAGGAGGATACTCACAGTAGCAAGTGGCTTCTTTCAAGCTCGTTTTTGTCCAAGGCACCTCCTGTGAGATCTGTCTGATCCTGAGGTTTCACCTCTGCATCTTTGATTGCAGCTTCTGATGGTGACTCGAACACTTCATCTGGGTAAGTAGAGAGCTCCTCATGAAGGACTCCTTCCTGGGCAGAGAAACAGAAGTCCCATCAGAAGAAGCCAGCATCACACTGAGACACCAGCCCTGGCAGAAAGCAGTGCTGCTCTCCACAACACAGTCCTGCCAGACCTTGAGTCCTGCACTGCCTCTGGTGCCAGTATCACACCAAAGATCTGTCCCTCACCCGAGCAAAGAAAGAAGTATCGAGCTCGTCTGGAAAATCCACCGTGTCCTCCTCCAGGAAACTTGCTGGGGTGAAGCTGCGCCGCTGAGCTCTCCTCAGGGTGCTGTCCTTCACTGAGCGCCCCTGCAGCCAGAGAAAGAAAATGGCATCGAGTCACTGCCAGAAACCTGAACTCCAGGCGCATGCAGGGGCACCCCAGCCAGCACACAGGGAGCCAGGTGCTGAGCTGGCTCATGCCTGTGTGTGGAGCACAGCAGACCTGCTGATGTGAGACACCTTCCTGGTGAGACTCACAGGTGTTACCCCACTTCTCAATCCACACTGCCCATCTCCCATGCAGGTGAGGCTTGCAACATGCTGCTCTACCACGAGGAGCAACCAAACCAAAGTGCTAGGTGGTCCTGGGCACAGCAAAAAGGTGCCTGGGCCCAGGAAAGCAGACACATGGCAGGATGAAGCGACTTGCATAGTAAGAGCCTCAGGTACTTCTGCTCTTCCATGACCACTGACCAGCTGCAGATGGACTGCCGAGAGGTCCAGGCAGGCTGAACTGGACCTGATGGAAAGCTCTAAGGCTGCTGGCTGTGGGAATCAAAGCCCTCAGGCCAAAAAAGGAAAAGCAAGACCTGCACCAAAACCTAGCTATCATCCCTGCTTCGTGCAAATCCTGCCTCCTAGGCACATGGCTGAAACAGAACAGAGATGGCTTAGTTTCTTCCCCTCCACCACCGCTCTCCCCATCCTCTCTGCTCAGAAGCTCGTTCCCCTTCTCCTTCTCTCAGGACGGAGCCCCATCCCACCAGCAGACTGGTGCCTGGTGCCTGCCCCCCCCAGACAGTACCTTCACCAAAGCTGCAGCTGCTCGGAAACTCATTTTAGCGACAGATTCCCGTTTCCGTCGCCGTGGAAGGCGGTTGAACCCTGAGCGGGAGCTGGTGAAGGAGCAGAGCGACGTGGCACCGGGTGTGATCGGTGTGTGGGGGATGCTGAAGCCATCATTGTCGTCAGCCATACGGAAAGCTCGGCCGCGGGCCAAGGGGTCTATGATCTGCCGAGAGAGGCACCCCATTAGTCCATTCACCCCCAAACCCTTCCCTATCAAGCCCTCCTCCCTCCAAGCAAATGTCTTGAGACCATGACAGTGACCTGGTTCCCAGGACTGACCAAGAACCAGGCTGGAGAGACCAACAAGATTCCATGATAGGGAGATACGGAATAACCTGTTGCAAGCTAAGCCCTAGTTGTAAGCCTCAAACCAAAGTCCTCAAACCTCTCACCCTGCCCTCCCTTCTCCCCACCTTTTTTTATTTTTCTTTTGTTGGTTATTGACTATTTTCACCCAAAATGTTCCTGATGCTCACAGCAGACTCCAAACCTCCTCCAGCCCTTCCTGAGCTCTTGGTTTTATCCATCTCCTGCGCCAGTGAGCTCCACAGTCAGAGAATGTGCTGTCTGAACAGGAGTTTGAGAGATCCCTGGAAACAGCCATGCTCTTTCTCCAGCTAGTTTCCTTTCTGATACTGGACAGCCCAGGACTTAAACAGTATCCTGTTGCAGCTTAACTGTATATTTACATCTGCTTCCATTAATTAAGTTCTAACAGCTGGAAAAAGCAGGCAAGCTTCCGGGAGCTGCAAGCCCTTCTATGGGACTCTTCAGGCCAAAGCTCTCACTTCTTCCAAACATACAAACCAACCTAATGAAAATATTGCCTTCAGCCACAAACCTTGCCTCTGTCCTTACATCATCACAGCTGTGGTTTCTGTAAGACTCCTATGCTTTATCCTCATGTTTTACGAGCTTTTTTTAATCCGCAGTTGCACACTCAACAACGAAGCTTTATGGGCTTACACCTACTGCTACCATGTTCTGATTTAATGTAGCCCAAGTAGAGCCCAACAATATTTCTGACTCTCCTATGCCCAAAGACTAACTGCAAGACACTCCAGCTAGTAAGAAATCAGGAAAGAGCACAACAAGGTGAAACTTGATTGAAAGATGCACAATATGTTCTCCTCTGCTTCAGTGACACAGACAGGCTTCAGGTCACAGACTAACCTGCTTTCAGATTTGTTTCCCCACTTGCCCGGGTTGCAGTGGTGCTCACTAATGCACAGTAATCAACCACATGGGTTACTATCACCGAATGGAGCAAAGGGATATTGTGGGTTAGTTCTGAAGTGCTGGTCACTGGATGTGCTTGACTGGGTCTTGTTCCCTGGGGTCACAGTTGAAGATAGGGAGTAGGGAATTACAAGATGCCCTTTGCAGGCACTCAAAACCATTTCTGAGGACCTGTAAGTAGAGCTGTAGTACTGCTAATGCAAAAAACACTTTTCAGATTCTTAAAACAAACAGGTTTATATGAGGACAGTAGCTGTGCTCCTGCCTGCATTCTGTTTGGGACAAGGAACCACTAGGCAAGTGTCCTGAAGGATACCAGGTCTGTTACTGTACATTTACGTCCAGGGTACTGGCCAACCTGTACAACTGTACTGTACAACAGAATTTTGTCCTTGCAAAATGGCAGCAAAACCCCCAAGCTGAGCGCTCTTGGACATGCTGCACACATCTAATCACCACCATAGTCACAACATGACAAACACGGCTCTAAGCCTACCACCAAAACAGCTGAGGGACCTCAGCCAACGAGACTGGAGAGAAGGAAGGAGTCTGCCAAACTGTATCTGAGACTTGAGAAGTGTCTGAGCATGGAGCCCAGACACGTTAAGGCAGAACTAAGCCCACAGATAGGTCACAGCTGCCAAAGTGGTGAAGACACTGTGCAGGAAACTCCTGATGGCCTTGAATCTGTCCCAGATTACTCACCTTCTGCATGCCCAGCTGGCAGGGTCCAACATACAGTGGAGGAGGAGTCTCTGTGCTTGTTAGAGAAATATTGTCCTGACTGGGCAAGTCCATTTCTCGGATGACCTGAGGTTTCAGCTTCCCATACCGCAGACTGCAGTGGCGGAGGCTCTTTCTCTGCCATTTCTGAGTAGCGTCACTGTCTTTGCTCACCCCAAACCAGTCCGCTGTGCCTCTGAAAGATGCCAGCATACAAGTGCAAAGAAGCATTATGTTTGCTTGGACTATGCACATGAAAAGTCCAAAGCCTTGGTGGTCTCTTCCAGCCCAGTCCAATTCAAAGACTGGCAGAACTCTTCCCCATGAGCATCTCACAGCCTGTCCTCATCTAGTTGTAGCAACCTGACAGATGCTGGCCAGAAATGTTGAACCATTAACAGCATTCTGTCTCATAAGACAGAAGAAAAATAACAGGACAGATAAATGACAGGGGAGATTCACTGTGTGGAAAGAACAGTTTGTTCTTATTTTTTCTAAAAAGAAAGAAAAAGAGATGGAACAGAAATTCAGAAAATAACTTGGTGATTTTTTTTTTGTGAGTTTGGTTTTTTTTTCTTGAAAACCCATCTATTGAAAACACTTACCATCTCCAGGGCAGCTCTAGGTCCCCATTGTGGGATTGTACTGTTCCACAGCTCTGGAGCTTCTCCCAAGAGCCACCAGAATTCACTGTTTTCTCCCATCCTCCCCCACACTCCCAGGATACTCCCAGCTTCTCCACCTCATGCTGCAGGATTTCTGTCCTCCTCAAAGGTAACATGAAAGGCAAGCGTTTGCTCTGGCCCTGATCTCTGCTAAGGCACACACAACTCTAAGGTGCTGGTTGCAGAGGTAGGAGCACAAGGTTGCAGCCATGGGGTAGGTTTGCTGCCAAGTGGCTGCTGTCACAGAAGAGCAGCTGATCAGAAGCAAAATCCCAAGGAAGGCAGAGAGGGATCAAATAAGTCAGACTAACAACCTACTTCAAATACTGCAGAGCAGCTGGTACCCTAAACCTACAAAGATCATCACTGCCCTGCCAAGCTTTTCCCACTGTGATTGATCCTTCCTCAGAAGATGACAAGCTCTGTCAGCCTACGGTTGTCTGGCCCAGGTGTCAAAACCTGAAAGTCCTTCCAAGCCAAATCCCAAGCCCTGGTCTCAGACCCTCTGCTCAGGAGCTAGATTTTCAGCTGCTAAGAAGCAAGACCTCACAGATCACAAAAGGATTATTAAAAGATACACTGAATAAAGGGTGCATTAAATCTAGACTTAGGTCACACAGGGGAACTGAGTCACTGCACTGCAGACAGAGAAGTATTCCTGTGTTTTGTACACCACCAAGCAAAAACCATGAACCAACAGGTGAAGGTGTCCTGCCACCGTGTAAGAAGATGTGAATTTGAAATCCACAGCCTTTCCAGCTAAAATCTCCAGATGCAAACCAGCACGCATCGCCCTCAGCCTCTCCCAATGATCCAGAACAGATCCTTCAGCTGGTGTGAGGTCACCTGGGCAATTGCTGGATCTCACCTGACCTCACTGACCCAACTGTCTTCAAATGCCTCCAGCAAGTCAAGAGGGGCCAGACCTCAGAGACAGGGCTACACGCATGTCTCAGAGCACTGCTCTGCTCCCACAGACCCACATCTCGTCGGAACAACCTTTGTCTCTGTTCAGAGCAGAAGGGTCAGCACCTTGCCTGACAGACCCAAACCAAGCCTACAGCACAGAGGTGACGCTCTGGCCATGCAGATGCAGCACAACACACACCACAAAACAGTCTTACAACTCAGAGGGCTTCTCATACACTGCTGTAACTAGTATTTCATCACCAAGGTGACCTTGGGTGACAAGCCCATACACTCGACCACTCCTCAATGCGAAAAGTTTGAGGGTCATTTGTGCCCATATGAGCCTGTTGATGAATGGCCCATTTTACCTCAAAGTGGGTAAAATGGGCCATTTCAGAGGACTTTCAAAGTCCTCAGAAACTGTGCTCCTGCTAATCTGGAAGGACAAGCACCACCACGGCTGTTTTGTACCGCAAGGACCACTCCTGAACTGCTATAGACACCACTGGGCCAGGGTAAAGAGCTGTCCTACTCTCTGGTCACAGTCAAGATAATCCAGCAGAGCTGACTACAGTTTAGGGTATCTGGGAAGATACTGGGGCTCCCCAGCTGGACACGGGGAGCCCCATCACATCCTACGCACTGTAACAAGGAATGAACCAGCATCAGAGGTCAGCTCTTGCTCTTCTATTGCATTGAGCTAACCAGCTCTGAAAGCCTAAGACCAATTGTAAGCAGTTGCCAAAGGCGGACACAATGCCAGAGTGATGAAGGTAGGGCAGGAATGGACTCCTGGGCATTAGGTCCAGTCCCTGCCACACACAAAGTCACATTGTCTGCCTGATTTAAAAGTCTACTGAGCTCCAGTCTTGGGGTGGTGGTTGATGGGCCATTGTGGCTCCTGGGGTGGCGCATCTCCTTGGTGCTAAGTAAATGAAGACCTCCACCTCAAAAAGAAGACAGTCATATTTGAATTAGAACAAGCCATGTTGTCAACAGTGAATGAGTGGATGCTCTATTCCATTCACCAGTTCCTGAGCCCCGTCTGGACCAACATGACTAGCATCTGTTCAGTGCTGCTTCCTCTCCTTCCCCTTCTGTCCCAAGGAGGCTTTAGGGCCAACATATGCATACACCACATGTTGCATTGATGCTAGCAAAGGCAGGCTGAGCTGTGGCTGCCCTGGGGAGATATTCCAGCTGTGGTGAACACCAGGAGGTTGACAGCTTGTTAGGAAAGGCAGGAGGGAGTGAGGCTGGCGGGTGGACAGCTTGTTAGTCCATGCTACTTACTGACAGCTGCCTACATATTTAGTAGGAGTGACAACTGGTTTTTGTTAGAAGCGCACATGAACTTTCTCACTCCGGTCTGTTTGCAGGCCTCCTGGCCAGCCCTGGGAAGGCAGCACAGTCCCAGCAACAGACAAGATCTGTGCAGGTCACAACAGCCCTTGCACACACATGCAGGGGTGGGTTTCACACTCAGTGCTACCAGTACCTGAAAAATGATCGGGGCAGGGACTGCCGCTTTCTCAGGGAACTCCTGCCCACCCGGTGCCCTTGGGCAGGCAGGGTCTGACTCCTCTGAAACCGTACCTGTCTGCTGCAAAGAAAAGACAGCTGAAGGGAGGGACCTTGTAGGGCTGTGCAGGGGAGCAGCCACCTGCATCCAACACTTCCCCATCTCCTTCCATAGCCCCATCCAAAGCAGTTGTGCCACACTGCACATGACAGTGGCTTCCACCTGAGAGCATGACCTAAGAGAAACAACCAAACTCAAGCCACACAACAGCACCTTTGAACCCAGAAGACTGCTGAATCCTTTTGGTGCATCTGCACCTCTGATGTGTGCCTCCCATTGCTCTTGAAGATACCAGGGATACTGCAACCCACCTTGACCCCTAGATCTCTGTGATCTGCCTTCCGTGCAGTAGCCCAGCTACAGATCCCACTGGCTGGCTTTGGACACCAGAGTGTGAAACCATGGAGGTGTCAGCAGGATAAGGTATCTGCTCAGATAAAGGCGTCTGCTGCCACAGGAAGTGCCCTGGGCCCATGCTGGTTGACCCTGGCAGGATCTTGCCCAGTGCACAAATATATCTGTTCCACATCTGCTGCCTTGCATGGACATCTTGGATAGCCCAGGAGAGTGGAAGTGGTGTTAGCTGCCTATACTCGGGCACATGAATCACTCCCATGCCATTTCTGGACCACACAGACTTGACCTTAGGCTCCCTAAAGTAATCTCCAAGCCCCAGGGAACAAGATGGTGTGGAATCCTGCTGCCAGAAAAGTTTCACATCCTGCGGGCTTTGTTAAGCAGAAAACCTGGCAGTCAGCTTCACTGGACTCACAAAACAAATCCCCAGGATACCTTTACAGATGCATGGTCCACAATTCTCCATTGCATCCCCAGCTCTGCTAAACAGAGCACGTGCTTTTTTGCCTTTCCTTGGTACTTTCCAGATCCCTATCCCTGTTTCTGATTCACTTATTTCATGCTTTTATTGCTAATGTCGTGTCGTGTGTGCACCTCCTGCAGTTCTGCCCCTTGGAAAGTCCTTCCCACTGCTGCACCTGCTCTCCTACCCACATCCCACAGCGCTCTGTAGACATTGCTCACAAACTGTGAGTCCTCCAGGAGGAAGAGACTTGGCCCTCCCCCATGCTGCACAACAGCCTGCATGAGACAACTCAGCACTGCAAAACAGGAGTGATCCCCCCCCATACATACTCTGAGCAGGAGACTCCCAGGATGTCACAGGGTTTGTTGGTGCAACAGCCACACGTGCCTGCCCACTGCCCCAGTGCTCAGCAGGACATTAGCATTTCCCTCAGTGTGTGGGAGCTTCATCACCACCATCCAGCACTCCTTCTTTGCTCACTGTAGCTCCATATGCCTCATCTGTCTTACAGTGTAGTAGCACTGGGAGCAAATTTGTTCCCCTGGCACCAAAGTGGTTTGCACTTCCCCAACCTCTCCACCCTACACACAAGCTGCGTGTTGCGAGGACCTCTGCAGAAGAAGGCTACCCTGGCCCTGCCACACAATCCTTCCTGTCAGGGCCTTTGCAGCACCCTCCCAGGATATCCCCTCATCCTTGACATGCTCTTGCCCAATTGTCCCTGGCAAGGAGTGAGACAAGGTCAGGGAGATAAGAGAAGAGGCAGCCTAGGTGTGCAAGGACAGCCCCAGGCAGGCCCAGAAGCTGCCCACAGCCCTGAAAAGAGCAGACAGTGCTTCAAGGCTCAGCCCTCCCAACCTCACAAGAAGCAGGATCACACAGGGTTGCTGTGGAAGAGCTTCACTATCAAGACAGCTGGGGAACGTCTGAGGCAAAGGAAAACAGTGTGTGGGAGGTCAGTCTTTCCCATAGCTGGAAAGTTGCTCCTCTGTAAGTAGGCGAAACCTAGCTGACTGAAAGTACCTCTGACCCGTGGAGTTCCAGGGATGCTCCTGGGATCCAGGCAGGCCTGACACTCTGCCAGAGATACAAACCAGGCATCTCAGGAAGGCAGCTGGGAGAGCCACTCCCTTTGGACAAACTGGGATAAGCCTTTGCAACAGGGAGGGATGGAGCATCAGCTCTGGAGCTGATTTTAAGAGACCCCTGGATTGTGGGGACAAATGATAACCCTCTGTGAAGGCACGGGGACAGGACCCGAACAGCCTCTCCCTACTCTCCATCACCCCCCATAATCATCTCAAGGACCATCAATGAACTAATGCTAGGATCCAAGCTGCTGAGAGCCATGGACTGCTTAGGATGAGCTTCTGCCTCTCCCAGCAATTATATGCTCTCAGATACAATGCAAGGCCAGCTCACCACTTCATACAGTCTCAGCTAAACATCAGGGCCTGAGGCATCCTGTTTCTCAGAAACAGCCAGCTCCCTGGGGAATAGGGACAGTCAAAATTTGTCTCTAAGTGACACTGTCCTGATCACCACAATCTTCCTCCCAGGACTTGTCTCCTTACTTACTAAAGACAGGCTATATAGCACCCCTGGGCTTATGTATTGGGGACCTATTTGCACCCACCTTCTTCTGCAACCTCATGATAGATAACAAGGGAGAAAACCTAATCCTGCTGTGATATGCCTCTGAAGTGCCAGGCAATGGGACAAGCAGAGGACCATAAATCCACAAGTAAAGGATGGCAGAATCCACTAAAGCAGGCTCCATGAATTCAATGTCTCACCTCTTGATGGTCTGGGTGATAGAGGTCTGCCGTTGTAGCACCGGTCTCCTCACCTCGTTGGGCAGGGAGGGCACGCGCGTGTTGTCAGCTGGCATGCTCACACTTCGCAGAAAGGCCTGGCGTCTCGTGGGCTGCAAGGGAAAACAGGAGGGAGTCAAGTGTTCTCAGAGTGATGCTGTACAAGGCCAGACAGGTTGTGTAACATTTAGTTAGCAATCCACCCCAAACACAAGCTGGGTGCATGCAGCTGGGCAGCAAAATTAGGCTAACAAGGACTGTGTTCATGTTGACAGGAATGGCTCTGTGGAACTGAACAGTTAGCATCAAGGACACAGCACCTGTGTGCTGCAACGGGTCTCAGTTCAGAGCAGCTCTAGCCTGGACAATTAACTGATGTCCATTTGTAGATGGGAGGTACTACATGAGCGCCTGCAACATATGCTCCTGGCTGTTTTCTAGCCAAAAGGAACCCAATCACACAATCTTAGACCACTCCACAAGGTGGAGAGAAGCACAGTAACCGAGATTTCCTTCATAAATGACTCTGGATCTGCACTAAAAGCCTGTGAGAGCTGTGAGTGGGTCTGTGCTGTAGCTGCTGCCTGGTGCAGGCTAAGCGAGCTGGGAAAGTCACATCAGCTTTGTTCATAACCTAATTGTCTGGACACACTCCGGTCTAAAAGCTCCTGGCATGTCTCGGCTGATGTCACCTACCAAATACAACACAACTCACCAGACTGTTCTCAGCTCATACAACCGCCTCCCCAGGGCTGTTCTGGGCTAATTTTTCATCATCTTGGCAGAGACATCATCTCCCATTTGTAAAACGCAGGCTGAGCAGACTGCCCCTCTGGCAAGTGAAGCTCTGATCAACTGTTTTTCTGGTCAGTCTGCCTCAAGACTACTTGCTACTCTAGCCCCTCTGGCACAGAAAGTTAATAATTCCCAGTAATCTTAACATGCTTTGTTAAGTTTTATGTGAAACAATGCGTAGATACTCAGGTTATAAGCCAAAGGAGCCCATTATGCACTCTTATACTGTCAGCCTGTGCTGTGCACACTGGACCTCTAGAGAACATCAACTCCACCAGCTTCTATCATAAGTAGAGAGCATCTCTCCAGAGATTTCAGGTAAGAGAACATCCATCAAAGCCTTAAATAAATTATTTGGAAAGTTTCAACCTGCACTGTTAAAACCCTGCATTCCACTTCTAACCCTGCAGACTGAATCCCGACCACTTTCCTTCCAAGGGAAGACCAGGACCAAGATTTATCTGCCAGAATCTCTCACATAACTGAAGTGTGTTTTAGTCCCTGGATCAAGGAATGGTGAAGAGACCAGTCTTTGCTATTCCAAGTGCAACATAAATTCCCTCTTAAGACCAGCTTGTCCTCAATTCCCCTCCAGCTGTATAACCCTCCATTTCTCTGGTGCCTAAACCATTCTTTCCCATAAGCAGCTGAACCCAGCAACTGCACCCCAGCCATGGAGCTGGGCAGAAAGAACACTCGGGCTCTGCCTTCAGTGCAGGTAATCTCTGTTCCTGCAGTAAGGTCACATGAAGAGCCAGCAATCACCTTACTAGGTTTCATCAGTATGTGAGAGCTTCTGCCACCTTGTAACAGAAATTTCTGTTATTTTTCCCATACCCAGCACAAATACAAATGTTTTTTGCACAGTTCCTATTAACCTATCGCCCCATCTCTACTTCACCACCCTTCAATTTTACTTATCTCTCATTCCAGATTATTTTCTTATGTTCCTCATGCTGGTAAAAGCTTTGAGTTGCCAGTAACTGTTCTTTCTCTGCTGCTACTGACAAGATCCTGTCATTATCTTGGCTTTTCATAAGTCAGATTCATTCCCTGCTCATTTCAGTATAAGCTCCAGCACTTCCAGACCCTCATGTTTGTCTAGCAGCCTTTCACTCCTCCAGTCCCTTAAAAAATGCTTGTTTGAATACTTCACTCCCACATACCCCAGCCAGGACACTTTTCACAATCCCCACGTCCAAACAGTCACGTCCACTGATCTGAGCACATCAGCCACCCACCCTCATCCCTCCCACATCCCCTTCAAGGGGGATTTAATTACTGATCATGAATTTACTCAATGGCTCTGTCCCTTCTCACGCGGCCTTGTGACCTGCCATCACACACGGCATTTATCTCAGCCAGGACTGTCGGAGACCACAGGCTCAGGCATGCTCTCAGCACAGTGGGGCCCTGCACTCCCCTCCACAGCTCCACAGACCGTCCCTCCTGCCCCCAGCCCCTGTACCTGCACAGGCTGGGGCTCTTCTGGCACCGACACAGGCACCGGCACCGGGATGTCCAGTTTCAACCATGGTGGCTTCTTCCGCTGTAAACTGCTTGTGCTGTCGTGTCGCGCCTCCGACATCATCCCACGTTTGTCCTCAGGCCTAGGAGAGGGGAGAAATCAGTCAGGAGGGGGCCAGGCTCATCCCTGACACGGTAGTGCTGGCAGGGTCAAGCAGACCGTGCTCCTCCAGGCTGCAAGTGATGGGACCCAAGCCCCGTGTTGGATGACTTCCCAAAGTGCCTCATGAGGGTTCAGGCGTCACAGCTTGTGCCCACGCTGGTCAGCCAGGACCAGACACTTGGAGGACACAGCACATTTCTGAAGCTTGCAGGACCTTGAGCCAGGTTCCAGAGACTGCAGTCACAAGCCTGAGAGTCGCCTTCCATTAAGATTTTTGCTGAGACTACTGTGAGATCCGGATTCCTTAAGGACCAGTCATGAATTAAATCTTAATAAGATCTGGATGCAGTCCAACCAGCTAAGTAACTGCAGTACCAAGAGCCACTGACCTCCCTCTAAAAACAGCTTGTGACTCACACAGGCACCACTGCCCACCCGAAGCCAAGCACCACACTTTCCTACCTACTACTTAGCAATTAGCAAGTGGCTATTTCTCATTGCTGGTTCTAATCTCTTCTTTTAAAAGTAGTCATTTTCTAGAAACACAAAAGTGCACAGAGTGATACAAGTATAGCACGAACATTAGAGAACTGGCACTGATCCTGAACTAAGAATGGGTTTCATACATAAATAATAATGATACAGTATTTAACTAAAAACCGCTGTGTAACCAAAATGCCAAAGCAACCAGAGTGACTCGCTGTCATCTTGCCCACTCTACTGTACTGCAGCTTTCTCCTCCTGTTTAGGTTGCATGCAGTGGGACAGGGACCATGCCACTTTCAGGCTTGCAGAGCAACTACTTTACTGTGCACCTCAGAGAAACAATGAAGAAAATAGATGTCATTGAGAGGAGATCAGCTCAGATACCTCCACAGATACCTTCCAACCAAAGTTATTCTACAAGTCTATATTTATCCTTTTGCTAGCACACACACAACAGCCAGCTAGTAGCGGGCAGAATGTGCGCTGAATGGAACAACTCATCCAGTTCCCTCCCAGCTCCCTCATTGTGTTATCCTAGGCCACTGATCCCATAGAGGACAAAAAAAAAGATCAAGAGTCCCAGCCTCTTCCCCCACCATGGTGGGGATGGAATAAGCATGCAGTTAACTTAGCAGGCACACATGATTTGAAAGAGAGCATGAGAAAAGCTTTCTGTTTGCATTAAAATTCAGCATTTTTACAATGTTAACAGTCAATTTATTTTAAATGCAGAATGATTTTAATAGACGAGGATTCTTCCTTGAGAGTGGCCAAGTCCTAGGACAGGACCAGAGGCAGGGGGACCTCCATCCCTGGAGACATTTGGCACTCAACTAAATGAGGCCCTGAGCAGCCTGACCTATCCTTGCCTTACACAGCAACTGAGCCAGGCAACCTACATAGGTCCCTCCCAGCCTAAATTAGGCACCAGTTCCCTGAAACACACGCAGCCTTTCGTGTCGTTTCCACCATATTCCCACAGCTCACTGCAGCTGCTCTGGAAAGGGAGCTGCGCAAGGGTGAAGCTTACCATTGCAATACATACACAGTGCAGGGGAAATAGGTCAACAAAAGGGAGTGGGGGATGATCCAGACTGGGTTAGGAGAAGAGAATCTCATCTAAAAGGAGCTGAAGACCAGCTGCTAGCTCAGTCACACAAGCCGGGCTGGCTGCCAGGAGCACTGTGCTCAGCTGAGCCGGAACGACAGAAAGGGAGGACTCAGCTGTAGGTGGATGAAGGTTGGGTTTCAGCAAATACCACAGGCCCCCAAAAGTCTGGGAATTCATGATCCGGCCTGTACAGACATGCCTGTCGTACATGCAGCACGGTCCTGTGTGCACAGACACAGTGCTGTATGTTACAGGGACACAATTCCTTCCCTCCACCCCTAGCCGCAGGGGTAACCAAATGCGTCTGTTCTAACCTTCTATAAGATGAGAATAGTGAGAGTATATGGAGAACTCCTGCCTACTCTTGGGAAGAGGAAATCTGCTGTCAGACAGCTTTCAGCCTTGCATACAAAATGGGTAAACTTGTCTTCATGGTGAGGTCAGAAAGCAAAGCAGATTTCTCACACTTTAAGAACTCTCCTGGTGCAATGCAAAGAGCTCAGCATTTACTCTTGAGGATCATGAACACCAGGTCTTCCTCGGATGCTCTAATCCGAGACCAGCCAAGAGGGACAGAGCTGCCATTCTAGCATGACCAAACACAACCTATTTTACACATGACCATCATGACACAACTCGAGAGCTTTCTTTCTGTGCCTTCAAGGGCAAATTCAGAGCCTCTGCACTAGCACAGTTCTTTTTCCAGCATCTCTTCAATGAGCAGGCATTGCTCAACTTCCTTCCTGTCCACCTACAGAGCTGCCTTTGTGAGCAGGTGCTTTGGGAGTAAAGCATACAAACTTGTGTGAGATTTGCAGCTCTATCAAACAGCGAGGCCAAGCCAGAAAGGCAATGAATGAATCACTCCTGTATTGCCAAAAGCTGTCACAACAACGCTGCACTCTGTGAAAGACTTCCCAATGAAATCTGCCTTCAGTCCCCCTTCAGACCATGTATCCATTATGCTGGCTTCATTGCATCCCCTGCAGACTAGTGCACGGGGATCTCCAGCAATGTACACTTCCAAAGAAGAGAACGTAGCATACGTGCACTTGGGGTCAAGCCCATGGCTTTATGATTACCCCCAAAGCTGACTCAGCTTTGTACCTTAGGCAAGAAGATCTCAAGATGAAACTCACATAGCTGACAGAACAACAGACTGCTTTCTCCCAACATCAGCAGTTGAAGAGTTCTTTAAATAGCAAAGCATCAAAATACATCTATAATAATTGTGTAAGCGCACTCACTATTTAAAAAACAGGTGAGTTTCAAGGGCGACTGCAGAGTACTTAACTCAGGAGCAAATCCTTCTACCAGTTTGATCTTTTTTACTTACTAAAATGTTTATTTCCCAATAAAAGTGCAGTGAAGGCAGAGCTTTTCAGCATTTTCAACTACATCTGTGCATTTGGAATGGCCAAGAACAAGCCTTACAAACGCTTCAGATTAAACTTGCAGCACTTGCCCTAGTAGGGCCTGATTCTCCGCACACTGTGAATACACAGCCACAGCACAGGTCACCAACTGCCTCTGACGCAGGCCACAAGAGACTGGGGTATGGACACGAGAGGCAGGTCTCTAAGAGACTGAATGCAGATCCAGCTGCATACACTGACATATAGACTAGCTGTACATAGATGGATAGTTGTGTACACAGATGTACAGGTGGACAGTTGAACATAAGTCTTTGCAAGGCAGGTAACACTCCTTATTTTACCTGGTCCTCACTCAAAGTGCTGCAGCCACTGATTTCTGTCTCAGCACTGCACTAAAAGCACATGCTGAGTTTCACATAACTCCTTAATTATTTTTAGGGGATAGCGTTTCAGGATACAGTGTCCGTGTATGTGGTAGGGCCAATGGGCTGTGTTTCAAAGTTGACTGCACTGACACATATTTCATTTGAATGGTCCCATATCCCCAATCCCAATTTCTCAGTACTATCATAGCAAGAGTCTTCAAGAAGTCACTGACAGCAGCAGGAGAGAAACATACACAGCACAGCCATGCAAGGTCAGGACAAGTATCCATCCAACACCAGTATCTCATTTCCAACAGAAGATGCCTGGCAATGGGTACAGAGTACAGGATTACCTGACAGTCATCTCACAGGGCAGAGTCATGGCATGTGCTATGAATAGCTCAAAGGCTTCTTGTGCCAGAGATGTCTTTGCATTTAATGGTTCTGTACCCATTTCCGTATCCATCCAATGATTTTTCTTCCACAATTTATCCAACTCATTTTTAACCCAAGCAAACTTTTTGTATTCATAACTGCATGTGACAAAGAGCTCCACAGCTGAAACACATGCTATGTGACAAGCCATCTTCTTCAACTTGTCCCTAAGTCTCCCATTTCCTGGGTTCACTTGATGCCCTGTAGCTCCTGGGCTACAAGAGTGAACAGCTTTTCCCTATCCTCCTCCTCCATGCCAATCCCGACTCGCAAATCTCTTCCATGCCCTTCCTACCATCCTCTCTTCCCACAAACACAGCGGGATCCACATCCAGCTGCCCAGTCCTTGGACAGGAGCTGTTCCAGACCTCTGACCTGTGCTTGTGGTTTGAAGCATCTCCTAAAGCCAGAAAATGCTCCACCAATCCAGACATCAGCTAAATATCTTCATCCTGGGTAGGTGGAAACGTTCGTGCTTTCAAGCTTTTGTAAACTGTTATTGGGACTTGAAACTCAATTTTTGTAAACCCTCAGGGTAGCAATTCCAGCAAGTGGCATCAAGAGAGAAGTCTCCACTATTACTAAAACCACACAAGAGCCATTGGAGACGTGGGTAAGGAGACTGTCTGAAGAGACGGGAGGAGATGGAATGGCCCGATACCTGCATGGACTTCTCCTCCCAGTGCTGTCACAGTCCCAGTCCTGGTGCCACTACCTGCACTGCTCGGTCAGCTCAGAAGCTGTTCCCTCAGCATCACAAAACTGAGGAATCCAGAAACACAAACTCTTCTCCAGCTCACAGGCTGAACACACAGCATGTGCAGATGTAGCTGCTTCTAACTGAGGAGCTATGTGTACAACCCTGGTAGCAGCACACAAATGACTAATGAAGTCTATTTCAATTAAAATAAACAAACAAAAGGAAAAAAAACCACCTTGTATATTGCAGATACTCTGGGAAAGTCATCTTCAAAAGCTCCATGCCAATGCAGGGTCACAGTACCAGAATGAAAGCCAAATCCACTGTGCTGTGGGTCAGGCTCAGAAAGGGAGAGCGCATTAAATTCCAAAGCTGGCACATGATCAAGAAAAGCTGCTTAGTGAAATCCACTGACCCAAACAGAGAAGGAAAAGTCTTCTACAGAAGCCTGAGCATGCTGCTAAAACTGACAGGCATCTCGAATACATCCAGCGATTTGTGCAGTCATTTCAAAGACAGACCATCCTTCCATTTAAATAGACAACTGAAGCTATTCCCATACTGACTTTTTTCTTCCAAAATTTCCATTTTACCATCATACCCATTTAAAATAAAGCTTTTTTTAAAAAAACAAAAAACAAAAACCAACAACATTCCAAACGAAAAGCAAAACAAACCAAACATTTAATTCAACCCTAGTACACAAAGCACACCATCTGCCCCTTTCTAGCATAGCATGTACATGTTCTTAAAGACACCCTCAGGAGGTAACAGACACAAGGGCTATTCTGCTGCAATCTCATCATCACCTCCAGCCGTTTTACTTCATTTTTAAAACCCCAATCACTGCAACAGCTGTATCTGCAGTGCCTGCTATGCAGAGTCCCAGGCACATCCCGTGTACCTGAAGGGGTCTGCCCCTGCAGCTATTCTGGTTGGGGTGCACCAGCAGGCATCCGGCTGGAGAGACAGCAAAGAAACTGGGACCCTAAATGTGTTCTCCAGAGAGATTGAGCCAGCAGAGGCAGTGGGCTCTGGCTGTGCCTATCTCTGCATGAGGATTTCTGCTGGCACAGCGGGGAAAAGGCAGGAAGTCCAAGCAGAAGAGGAGCAGTGGGGTTTCAGTCTTGTGGCTGCCAATAAAACCATCTAGCATGGATTAGACCCAGCAAGTTACAAATAGTATCTTGAACAGCAGGCTGGAGCCAGACCTTTAAAACAAGCCGGCGGAGAAGCTGAGGGCAAGCAGGGACTGGGAAGGTAGAATAGGCCTGTGACCCTACAGTCTTGAGGAGAGCTATGAAGGGCACAGCAACACCTAGGCTTTGGCTGAGACCACCACCACATGCCACCCTAAGATACTACCTCGGAAATGAAACAAAGCCATCAGCACTGTCCTGGCATTGGCCCCATGCAGGGCTCTCTCCTGCTTTCCTGACCCTCACTGCTGAGCTCAGAGGACATGCCATAAGGCTTTGCACACCCACAGGCTGCCAAGCAGAAGCTGGGGTCTGAGCAATCTACACATCTGAGCACAAGCCTGGCAGCCAGCTAGGCAGACACACTGCCCTTTTAGCCCTGCACAGCAGGGAGCTGGCAGGACTGCCATTCCCACACACTGCCCACTGCCCCTCTCACTGCCCTCTGCCCTGCAGAAGCTCTGCTTGAGCGATGGTAGAGACTGATGCTGCCTACAACAGCCTGCACTAAATCATGCAGGCAACAGTTCCTCAAGGCCCTGCCTTCTGCTTGAAAGCAAACCAATCTGACACCTAGCTGCTGTCCAAAGAGCAGTCTTGCCTTATTCCAGTGAGCCACTTCAAGGTGTTCTACCAGCACAAAATTAACCCTAGTATATTATTTCCTCTTGATCTGGCATCCTGAAGAGGCTCAGGCAATTTCAGATAAGCTCTGTGCAGCCTGAGAGAGGAAGGGTAGGACCAGCCTATTCAGTGATAGCTCAGCATGACAGTAGCTTAGCTGAAACACCAAACTGCAACCCAAGCCTTTGTTTCCAGCCCTCCTCCATCCCCAGCTAGCAAATCGGTGCTTGGGGAACTGCATTTGCCCCCACCAAGAGGCATGCAGCACACTCAGACCTTGCATTCTCCTCTGGAGAGGGACCAGACAGGAGGACTGGGGAATAGCCAACCTCTTACTTAAAGATATAGCCTTCCTGCAGGCCACGTTGGAAAAGGCTGACACTACCCAAGTCTTTTACATTTTACGTCGAAGTAGACCATGGAAGAAATTGATCTGGGGTAGCAACAGCTTTTGCACAGGCTCCAACAGAACAGAGGCCTTCATCTTGCAGACAATGAATTAAAAGGCACACAATCTTCCTCCTGAGAGCTTTCTCTTCAACCAGTGCTCTAGAAAGAGCTAGAACAGGAGTTATACACTTGAGCAGTGGCCATAAAACCAGCATGCAAGTATATCATGGAAAAGCAGCACACGAGCACTACCACAGAGCTGCACCAGCAGGAATCCACCACGGTGGGATGAATGCTGTGGGGAAGGTCTTTAACTTCGGTGGCTACCCAAGTAACCAAGGCAGCACTGAGGGATCTCATCATGAACCACTTAGTTTAACTAGCTGAGAAATACCAGTGGAAACTTCCTGGCATGGAAGAGGTCAGGCAGACCCCTAGACAGGAAATTGGAAGTTACATAAGAAGAAAAGCAAGGGTTTGGATGCCATGCAAAGCCTTGTAGAATGATACTGGCATGCAAGAGGCACACCAAGAGTGCAAAGCTTCAACTGGGACGCACTGAACTTGGAGAAGGTTCAGCTACATACAAAGCCAGAGGGTTTTAAATATAGGCAATAAAAACATCTGCCAGTCAAGTCTGAATGTATGTAAGCCAATCCCATGAATAGGAAAACACGATGTCCCTTTGAGCAACCAATTTTCTTCATTTTCAGAAAAAGATGCAGGTCATGATGGAAATCAACCATAAATGAGCTCCTACTGGAAAGCCAGCATTAAAAGCTTTCAAAGCAGCTTCATATGGGACCTGAAGGGTGCCCAGGTCTGAGTGAGGAAAAACAGGGAGCTCGAAAAAACCTCTTCTGGTTCCTGTTAGTGCCCAGATCTGTAGTTGAACTTCTCCAAATACAGGTTAAAAGACAACCCCCAACTTCAACCCGCAAACACACAGACAAAAGACTCTGATCTTCCAGCTCCTTTATTTGCATCAGACAAAGGGCAGAATAGTAACAAGGAAACAGAAGCCAATGCTCAAAATTCAAGCTATAAAGTTGTCACAGCCACTCGTAAAAGATGCAAACCAACAGGAAAAAGCAGTGCCCCAGCCTGTGCTGCCCCCTCCTTGTGCTGGCACAAGCATTCCCGCAGCTGTTGGATGATCTACGCTGGGAACCAACACGTATTAGCTCAGCAAAGAAAATGGTTTGTTCCAGCACAAGCTCCTTTCCTCATCCAAGTCACCACATGGCTCCACGAACGCTTGTGCCAGCAAAAGGAAAGGGGAAGAAGCAGGAACAAAAAGAGCAGCTGGAGCCAAACGACTGGACAGCTTCTCCAGGCAGCACAGTTTAAAGTGATCATGAAAACACAGCCAAAACGTCACACTTGTGCTAATTGTTAGCTTCCCACCATGCTACAAGGGAGGTGGTGGGTTCTGCATCTCTAGGCCTACATAATCTTCTGAGGAGTGCCCTCTGCGCAAGTATTGAGTGCAGCAGGAATAAAATACTACTACATCACCAGGGGGTCATTAGATGGGAAAAACATCCAAACCATCCATAGATTTCTCTAGAGCTGACAGCCAAGCTTCACGCATGGACAGCTTCCATAGAAGAGTTCCCAAAGGATGCATTTCCCTTGCTCACCTATGGCCTGTGGCACCCACAAAGGAACAAGGTGGAAGGGAGCCAAGTAGACCAGACTGGGTAGAGGGGCTGCCTTTTCCATCTCCTAAGCACGTATGACCTGGATGACAGAAGCAAGTTCACAGTACTAGCCAGCATGCCGGCGCACAAGAGCCAATGCAGGGCCCAGGTGATGTGCAGTCAGCATACAACAGAGATACAACCTACCTAGACACCGGCAAAGGGAACAGTCTGAGCATAAAACATAACCAACAACAGGGAGAAAGCAGTGGAAAACCTGGAGTACTCTGGCGTCTTCATCCCGTTTCTGTTTCTCCATGAAAACACCCCGCAGCTTTGCAGAGAACACCAGCCTGCCACCACACACAATAGCCACATTTCCAGCAGCCACATGAGAACGCTCCAGTCGCAGCATGTCACTCACAGGCTACATCTGGGCAGGAACTGATGACAATACCTGATAATAGCTTTAGTGACAGTACGTTAAGCACAGGGGACAAGAAGCCAGCACTGACCAGCACTCCCATTCCTTATGGCAGTCAGCACTGCCTGGTCCTCAAAAGGAGCTGGTTTCCACCTAGAGATCCATTACCAGCTACCAGATGGCTGATGCATCTCAGCATGCCTATGCAGGAAGCCAGGATACTACCACTGGTTCAGTGCCACAGTGAATGTAGCCAGAATGGATAACAAGTATAATCACATTAACAAGTCAAATATTAACAATTCCAATTATAAACAACTGACTGCCAGCACTGGAAGTGTATCCAGAGGAAGGATCACCTACACAAGCCTTGTTCTTGCACCGTATTCAGATATAACCACAACTGCCTGTCGGGTTAGCAGTGCTTCTGCTGAGCCAGCAGAGCCCTTCGCGCTGGGGTCCCCAGTACCCTCAAAGCAGAGTTGTCTTAGTACCCTGCCTGGGTCTACACGTTCTGCAGCTCCTCGCTAACAAAGAAGCAGGAAAGAGTGATCACAGAAACTATTTTAGTACACATTTAACTCATTGCAACAATTCAATGGACCTCCAGAAGTCGCTGTTCCAAATTTATTCTCATTATTAGTAAAACAGATGCACTGGCTGATCCAAAGTACCATGGACACTTTGGTCCATGTCATTGCCTCAATTATGCAGCAAGGTAAGATTCACAAAAATGCTTTTGTCAGCGCAGCCATGACCCCACATTAGAAAACAAAAGACAAAGCTGACAAAATCCTACCACTGTATTTTAACAAAGGTATCATTTTTCATTGAAATTCTGCATTTGTAAGTTTTTTTCCTACCAGCTCTCCTATTCAACACAAGTACTGTAAGGGTCAAGGACACAAGGAAAGCTAGGAACTGGTGTGACTCTGAAGACACCAGTAAACACTGGCTCTGGTTGCTTTTGGGATAGTCGCTGCCTGTGCACCCACCTCAGGAGCAATTTTTTTCATAAAGTAATGCCTCTTATTGATTACATTGTTCATTTACAAAATATGACAGTAATTAACACTGATGGAAAAGCAACTGCCAAAACTAGCAACCTCCCCTAAAAAGATCAAAATACCCCAAACCAAAAATTATCTTAGACCAAAAGCCACCCAACCTTTATGGCACAGACTCTTGGTACTAAAAGCAGCTAAGAATCACTGTTGTGCTAAATAAAAAGGCCTCACTGGCAAAAGAGATCAAAACTGCCGCAAATGACAACATTTCCTATGGAAAGTTACATAAAACCACGCTGAATAGCAATCTAAAAAAAATCTTAAGAGGAAATAACAATAACAAACGCTTAAGCCACCAGAAGACAGACTTTATATGCAGGAAGGATGGAAGCCATTCGGGCCAGCTTTCTCTGCATGTTCCTTTGAAATTCAGAGCATCCTCATTCACCATCACACACCTGCTTTCTCCAACACAATGGCAGTTGTGTTCTCCTGGATCCAAGTGAGAGAATAAGCCTACATCCACCAGCAGTGCCCACAGCAATGAGGCCCAATGGAGATCCTTCAAAGGAACAATTAAATAGCCAAGGACTCGGAACAGAGCTGGTTTGGCTGGAGCTCCTCTTCCTAAGCATCAGCTGATTAACCAGGACACAGGAGAGCTACCCTGCCACTCTGATGCTCTAATTCCTCCTCCTGCTAGTGCTCGGCAGCTGGCCGCACGCTATCCCCTGCTTTGTCTAACTGGCAAGCAGTTGCAGGAAGAGCTTATCTTGCTCTGCAGGTATGTGTACACATGTGTACGTTCATGCGTGCCCAATGCACCAACTCATTTATAACACAAATGGAAATAATCATGATTCTAACTCGTGATAGAAAAAAAATCCAAGTGAACCACACTTCTTCAATCCAAGTGAACCACACTTCTTCAATCCAAGTGAACGGCATATTCTCTCTCACTGTTCTCCCTGAAATCACAGCCCCAGAGCAGTCAGAGGAAGGGAAGGTACACTCACACTTTTTGGCAAAACAACTCAGCCTGCTGTCTTCTGCAGTCCACTTTAAAGCACTGGGCTTTGAATTCAAGCAACAGAGAAACATACCTCCCATGTGCTGATTGCTACAGGACAATAACTCCTGAAACAGGGAAGTGTATTTGTCAACTCAGCCATCTGAGCCCTCAAGATTTTAAAATTCAAGCTGTTATAACTTTCACTGAGTCAAAGCCAAGCAAGTGCTGGACCAGTAGAACAGTAAAAGCTGCGTCCTGCACAGCTTCAGGATGACCTCATACAGATTGTTCCTTTTTAAAGGAAAAAGGAACCCAACAACCTTCAAAGCAGGATTGCTGCTGACCAGCAGAGCAAGGGGCTGTCTCTCAGCGAAGTGGAAACAGGAAGGGGAGGAGGTGGCAAAGGTAGGCTTTCCAGAAAAGGCAAGATCGGGCATGTCTTGATATCTCTTCTCCCCCTGGGAACGCTGCACTGTGCCAGGGAAGTATTTTGCAATGATACTTCTTAGTTCACTGAGAAGAAATTACATTTCCTTTAATAATTACTGACTGTGTTTTAGAGATGCTCAGATTACTAAGGCAAGATGTGTTTGTTGCTAAAGGCCCCAGAATTTGAGACCAGGTCTGTATCACAATAGTTCTAACATTTCTATGCTATGCAAAAAGTAGTTTTAATTATAGTTGAAACAAATGGTTTATCTAACAGAGTTGAAGAATGCACCCAAAGGAAATTTCAGCAAGAACAAGCCTTATGTTAATCTGACATTTGCTGTCTCCGCAGCAAACAGAGCACACAACCAATGAAACTTGCAGTCTATAGCTTTAGGAGATTTAACAATTAAGATTAACATGAAGAATAAGCTCTCCACCTTCACCAAGCAACAAACAGCCACCGGTCATTATTCAAAAGGATTTGACTATAGTTTGATTATTTTTTTCAAAAACTCAGCTACTAATTTGCTCATCGTGGCATTATTCCAACAAACATTAAAAAAAAAAAAAATCCCCAAACATTTCCTCATTCCTACAGCACCATGGACTGAAACAACAGGTATGAGAGATGTGATCTTAAGGGAGCTTCAACCAGCCCTGGACAGCAGCTAGATGAGCAGGACCCAAAAAAACAAAAGAGAACAAGCAATCATAAACCCCTGAAGTTCAACTGACAAGGACACAACAACAGGCAATCTCAGCACAGACACAATTCCCACCACTCCCTGTGGAAACCTCCCTTTCTCAGGGTTGCCCCTAGACCTTCCCAACAGCTCAGTCAAGCCTGCCTGTGAAAACAGAGAGGCTGGCATGCAAGCCTTGCCCGCCCCTTGCGCTGTGTTGAAGTGACGGTCTCTACGACTCCATACAAGCAGGCCTAGATGACAAGAGCACACATCACACACTAAACCAGTCTGGAGTTCTCCAAGGACACAGGAACAGAGCTGCCAGCCTGACCATGGGAAATAATAGATCCATTTCCTTCCAAGGTTAAATAACAGTGCGAGATCTGCACATTCCATGTCCATTTCATTCCAACAAGATGATGATAAAGCTAGAGGAGGAGTCCAGCACCTCTTCAGCTGAAAAGAAGCTAATCCACGTCTGAGCTCAGGGAACATGTTAAGGAAAGAACCCATCCTTGAGTTTTAACTATTTCTACTGAAACTGGTCATATACCGGCAACAGGCAGATGGCTGCAGGAACAGCAATTAACAGAAGTGTCATGTTGGGTCATAACTAATGCTGGAACCTCTGAGAATGACACACGGTCCCCACGGGATGCCTGCAGAGATAACTAAGGAAAAAAGGCAGCAATCACAAGAGAAGAATCTTATCAAAGTGTTCTGCTGGATAAAAGCTCTAGAGACATAGACAGAGAAACATCAGGATCTTCAGCTCACAGCCAGTCCCACTCAGCAGGCAGCATCCCCAGCAGCACATGGGTGCTCTGCCAACTTTTTTGCTGGATACACTGAATGGAAAACAACCTGGGACTCCTGGTCGTGTTGCCCATCTCAGGCATTCAGCACTAACCAGGCTGTGTTTGCACTGGAGAGAGATCCAGTGCACTGAATGGAATCAAACCTTTACTAATTATATCCGAGCACGAGGGCTCTGTGCCCAGAATAAACTGTCCTATCATGCCACACTCAACAGACCCTGCCTCTGTCGGGGGAACATGCCGGGACTTGCTGGCTACTCTCCGAGGCTGGATTCCAGAAGAACAGGACTGATGACCCCAAAAGGAATTCCTAATCCTGCCTCAAGACCTCGCTTAGCTGCAGCCTCGATGCAGTCCCCGTCACAAAAGTGAAATGAGACATCTGCCAAGTCCGGTGAGGAGGTGCTGGCCCCCTCCACGGGACATTAACTCCCAACTGAGGTGACACGTCAGGGCCACGTGCTCTCAGCACCAAGCCACAGGAAGGACGAGCTTGCTGAAGAGGTGCCTGCTCTGCTCTGCGGTCGAGCAGCGCTCTCCACATCCAAAGCTCCGGCTGAAGCCTACCCAGCACAGAGCAAGACATTCCTGAGACAGGGGCCAGCCCATGGCTTTCCCCAGAACCTGAAAAGCCAGTTTGTAGGCAGATCTCTTGCAAGTGTATTGCTTAAAAAAAAAAAAAAAAAAAAAAGGGCCTGTCATGGGAAGTCCCAGAGCAGAACCAGTTCTGTGGGAGTTGCTTTTACACTGGGCAGTGTTAAACTCCTTTCATGGGAACACAGAGAAGCAGCACACCGCTGACACACAACCACACATGAGAGCCACTGCCTTCCAGGGGGGCTCAGGGCTGATGAGCACAGAGACTATAATGAAGCTGGGGACCTCGTTCCAATCCACAGCACCTTGTGGGAGGGTGGAAGGGTCCCCCATGTGCTCCCCATGAGCCTGCACACAGACAGTGGAGACTTGGGCTTCCCATAAGTAGCCACAAGGATCCAAGGACACAAGAGGGACGTAGCAGGAGGGACGGATGATAGCTGTTGTTAGAGCCACAGAGGGGTAAAAAAAAAAAGGCAGCAGATAAGTTTCAGGCAGACGAGGCCTTTTGTGAAGTCCTTTTAACAATCAAAACTTGAAGGAAAGAGGTATCTGAAAGTTCATCTGTTTCTTCCAACTATATCAGCTGATCCAACAGAAGTTATCATCTCCTCTTGCAAACCCTGCACCACCGAGACAGAAGAGCTAGAGAGCAACATATATCCACGCACTGGGGCAGAAACCCTGTTCTCCTTCCAAGGGTCTGCTCCCCAGCTCGGCACAAGTGGGACCTTTTTACCCTGGCACAAAGGCAGCTACTTGTCTTTGCTGCTCTATCAGCATTGCTGCAGTTAACACCCTGTCTTCCTTCCTCATCCCATGCTTCATTCAGAAGCACCTTCGGCTTTGCTGCCCTGTCCCTTCCCATTACGTGTGCCTATTTTTTCCTTTGCTGTAGAATGCACAGCTTTCTTCCCAGAGGAAATTAGCAGCCATGGGGACAAAAACAGGAAGAAAGGAAACAACTTCCTGCTTGCTCTGAGACCCGGCCTGGAGACATCCCTGACCAGCACCGTGCATCGTGCCACGAAGCCAACCTGCAAGAGAATCAGCAGCCAGAAGCACATCATGCACGAGGACAAGCACTGAGCAAAACCCATTTGTGCTGCTGCTTATCTCTCCCAAGCTACATGAGAGAAAAGCACAAGTTAAAATACAGACAAGGGGCACTCTGGCACCTCACTATGTGTGTGTAGACAGGCTGCTCCCCAAGGAACCCAAAAGGACTCGTCACTGAGGGTGCAATCCTGCAAAAGCTTTACTCACAAGCTGCTGTGATCCCCTGCTTCATGCCAGCAGTGCACAGTGTGAAAAGTCAGTTCAGGGACTCGATCCAGAGGAAAACCAAGCTTTACGTATAAAAAGCAGTATGTTTTCCACCGGATCTGCTCACAAAGCGGCTGCCAAAACACCGGTGCCAGCATCAGGGGAGGGGTGGGTGGGAACGCGTGGCAAGGGCAGGGGTTGGAAAAGCCTTTCGGCTCCAGCGCAGACTTGGACCAGCTGAATGAGGCATGGACACGCACCTTCACCTACACGCCAGGCTCACCAAACTCCCGACATCCAAAGAACCATGGACGAGCCAGAACGCGCGATCCCACAGGTCTCCTTCTTGCCCGTGGCTCACAGGGCCGGGCTACCACCTGAGGCACTGGGAGACAGTGAAGGCCGCTGCACCTCACCTCACGGGGTGCGCGATGGTGCCCGATGAAGGCCGTTTTCCGAGGGCTTCTCGCTGCTGGCAGGGGTCGGGGCCGCCACCTCGGGACGCGGGCCTTGCCCCCGCGGTTCACCGAGGGCCGCTCCCTGCCCGGCTGAGGCAGCGCGGTCCCGGGCAGGGAACGGCCCTCGGTGTCCCGCGGGGCTGCCCCTCCCGGCCGGGCCGCCAGCAGGGGGCTGCCGAGCCGCGGCTGAGGCGGCGGGGCCACGGGACGGGACGGGACGGGACGGGACGGGACGGAGCCGCCACTCACGTGTGCGCCGTGTCCCGGGGCAGCCCCGGCCCGGCCTCATATAGAGCCCCCTCCGCGCTCTCCCCACTTCTTCCCCCCTCAGGCTCCGCGGTCCAGCACTCACCGTGAATGCGGGTGAAGCGCAGCGGCGAGGCGCCCCTCGGGTCGGGCCGCCCCCCAGTGCGGCTTAAGGGACCGGCGCCGCCGAGCTCGGCCCGTGTAGGGCGCGGAGACTCCTCCCCCGTGCCAGGGGCCGGCCGGCCGGGCACGCCATTCACAGCCGCGGCATGCAAATGGGAGACGGGAACCGTGCCGGGTTTAGCGGCGTGAGTCCCGCCGGGGAACTGCCAGCGCCCGGGGCCGCGGGACGACGCATACCGCCGCGCCGCCGCCCTGACTCACGGCGGAGGAATGCGCCGCGCCGGGCGGAAGCCACCGGCCCGCCCGCGGCCCCCGCCTCCCCGCCGCGGGGTCGGGGTCCGCCTCGGGGTGGGCGTCGCCCTGCGGGGCGTGCGGCCGCCGACCTCCGGCCGAGCTGTGTCGCTCAGCGCCGGGTCCCGTTAGCCCCGAGCCCGCGGGGTTGTTCTCTTGGCTGCTGGAAGCTCTGCTGCCCCGGAGCGCCGTGCCCGGGGGGAGCCGGGGTGATCCCCGTGCGGGGAGCTCCGGGCCGGAGTCACCCTCGGTACTGCCGGCAGGGAAGCTCAGCGGCAGGGACGGGCGCTGCCGGGCTGCCAGGCCTTGCCCCGGTCCCGTTGGCACCCTCGGGAGCTCTCAGGACTGGGTCTCGCAGGGGTGGCGTGCGCTGCCCTCGCACAGCACAGCTAACGCTTGGCTGGCTTGCTCCCAGGCACACTGCTCTTCCTTGCTGTTTCACTGTACTTTACCTGTTCCTTGCCTCGTTCCCCCACCCAAACTTAGTCCTGTGTTTCCCATCAAGTTCTTCACGCCTCCTCCTCCAGCCATGTGGTTAGCCTATCATCCGTTCCCTAAACTGTTTCTTTCCTCCCAACTTAAACATTTTCTCCTTCTGGATGGCATCCTCCCACCTCGATTGCTCAGCCATCCTCGCCTTTGTCCTGGGATCCTTGCCGAAGATTTCTCTATCCGTTGTCTCCGGAGCATTGGTCAGCATGTATTGCTCGCACAGAGGTTTGCTAGAGCTCTGGCCAAGCCTGCAGCATGCACACCCCTCTCCAGCAGTTTCCCAACCCGCAGCTGCAAATGCTTTTAATATCAGTAATAACTGGGGGGGGGCGCATATTCCCTGCCATCTTACTGCGTCTTCCCTGCCCACCCGCACGCGAGCAGAGCGGGAGAGCTGCTGTTGCAGAGGGTGAGCTCATCAGTACCGCACCCACCCCTGCCCGCGCACCGCAACGGCACCCGCATGTCGAAAGCAGCCCCCAGAGAGCCCTGCTAACTACAGCGTATCTTGTTAGCTAATGAGCCAACACAGATCAGCCCCAGCTAGTGCTGGCTGAGCTGGAGACCAAATTGCTCGCAGAACCCTGACCGTCCGCAATGCTTAACAGGCACAAATTGGTTTCAGATGTTTCTACCACATAAACGAGGAAAAGAAGTGTCCAGTAATGTAATGGAGCAGAGATGGACTCGGAGGGCCTTTCAGCAGCTCCCAGGAGGAACGCTCTGGAGCTGGAGTGTGACTCTGACCTACCACTGCTCTTCCTCTGCCTCCTGCCAACAGTACGTGCATTTTACAAGAAACACAAAGCTCTGTCACTGAAACATGATTTCTCACCCCTGTATAACACTGTTGCAGACCGCACTGCTAACCCCATCCCATAGGCTCTAATTCTCCCAGTGCTTCCCTGCCCAGCCCCGGGGTCTGTGTGGTGAGATCCTTCTTTTGCCCAGCTGCAGGCATCTCCACTTGGTCGGATAAATTCTGCCCCCTTGGTCAAGAATATGCCCTCCTCGCTCCCGTCACCACTCAGGGCATTTCTCCTTCAGTGCGCTGAGTCCTATCAGCCTAAAATACATGGAATAGAGTGACTTAAGGCCAGCTTCTGACTGCAGCTCTTTTGAGCATGAGCGGGTGCACAGCAGCAGTTTGGTGCTAAGGACCTGCAGTCCTGGTCCAGAGCAGGTCAGCCAGCCCAGCAGCCTTGTTTGTTTTCTCCCTCATGGATGCTTGCAGGGAGTACTTCTGTTTGAAACGTGGCCTCTGAGGACCAGCTGAAGGAGAGCTCTCTTCTGGTGCTTGTTATGTTTAACATGAGCATGTGATTACATAAATTTGCTTCATTCTTCTCTGCTGGAAACTGGAATTTCCTCCCTTCTGCTTGAAACCCATGAGAAACTGTGATCTTGCCACAAGACATGGTTAAGACCCAGTGAAATAGATATCCATCAGCATATGAAGTGCAGCACTTTTACTGCTGCAGCTCACTTAAACTGCTCCTTCAAAGCCGGGTGAGCCACATGTCTGCGCACTGACAGCCAGGCCCTGGTGGGTCTGCCCTGGCTGGAGTGGTGCAGACCAGCCCATGGGAGCTTCACATGCTTGTTCAACACCTCATCTTCATCAGCACCCCATGATTCTCCCTTCTGCATGTACATTTGTATGCAATACTCCTTGGACCACTGATCCTGTGTCATCAAGTATTAAATCAGGCTGTATATTGATTACACACCCGAGTAGGCAAATGGTGGCGTTGGCATGTGCTTATGGCCACTGCTGGACGTGTGGCACTGGGGAGATGTGCAACGCTGTGGGCCAGTGCAGCCCTTTTTCCCTTACCTTCTATACAGCCTAACAGTTATGTGAGGACAGTTGGGACACACCAGGAGCACAGACGTCTGGTTTTATCTGGATCACCAGTTATCTAGACAGATGATTTGAGTTTGACCTGCTTTGTTCGGAGTTGAGGCCAAGAAAGAATCCCAGTATCCAGCAAGTACAGCCGAGAGCATCAGATTGCAGCCTTCATGGGAGAAAGCAGAGCTCCCTTTGCCTTCTGGAAATACATGGGCTTTGCAGTGCCTCCTGTGGCACAGCCCTGGCAGCTGTCCTAGCAAACAGGGAAGAGGTCCAGAAAGGCCTGGGATTTCTTCTGGGGAGGATTAATAACACAGAAACCCAAGCAAAGTCCCACAGAGTTTCGAATGCAGGTGGCCTGGCCAGGAGCCAGAGAAGGAACTGCCAGGAGCATGAGGATGGGGATTCCCCTTTGGGAATGCCTTTCTAGGGTGGATTGGATATCACTTGCATCCCCTCACTGGGGAACAAACCAGGTTCCTGGGTACCAGCAGCAGGTCATGCTTTCACGCCCAGCCCCGTGGCAGGGGGAAATCCTGTGGACAGAAGTGGGGTTGGTACTGTGGGATCTGTTCACCAGAGCTGCTACAGAAATGGTCTCCCCTTCTTCCTTGCTGCCCTGCAGCTCCTGTGTGTAGGGCTGGCATCGCTGCTTTCTGCCCCAGCCTCACGCCAGGAAGAGCAGCGCTGGCTGCTCTGAGCACGCAGAGTGCCCTTTTCTGGCGCTGTGGGTGCTAATGGCCCATCGATCTGGAGTGTTTGCACAAAATGCTTTCGGTACAGATGCCTCCTCTCCAGATCGGCTGCCAAGCTGAGAATGGTGCTGCTGACCTGCAAAAAAAAATATTGACACTTTTTGGAGTGCAAATGAAATACCTTTTGCTTTCCAAAAAGAAAGAAAAAAAAAAAAAAAGACGCTGCTAACAAGTAGCTATGTTGCAACTTGAATTTCTTATAATCCACTCAATTTACATTAAGTTCAAAAACCCAACGCTGGGCAGAAAGTCTTTTGAAGCCTCTGTCACCCTCAGGCATCAGCAGGCATTGCAGACATTATTATGCGGGATCACGCAGTGGTAAGGAGGGACACGGAGGTTGACTTCAGCCCGGGTGTGCTGCGGCTGAGCTGGCAGCAGGGCTGCACATGGAGCAGGGATGGGGTGTTAAGCCAGGACTCGAAGCCCAGGGAAGAGGCCCAAAAATAAACCCAAGCCGCACCATCCCAGTCCATAGCTTATTCAGCCCAAACCAGGATTCACTTCACAGGTGTGTTCTGTGAGTCCATGTGGGGCTGGGGGCCAAAACCAGGAGACAAGGCGGGAGCGGAGCCAAAATGCTGAGGATCTGGGAAGGTGGAGGTGCCCCAGACTGCTCACAGCCACAGGAGCTGCTGCCCAGCAGAGCACGAGGAAATCACGTCAAAACTCAATCCCTTCATTTTCTGCTCAGATTAATTACAATTGATCATTCCTAGCTCTAGCCACAGGGAATGTGTGTGTTTGCGGTGCCAGGAGGAGGTGGAGGAGTGGAAATCATATAAAACTAGGATTTAATAGCCAGCTTTTACAGAAATATTTATTTTCAACTGTATTTCACCCAGAAAATCCATAGGGATCAAAATGGCGATTTTCATTTTGGTCAACCCATAAAAAGAATAAAAACCAGAAGGAACAAAGCATGTGTAAAGAAGGCTATTATTTCCAAAATACTTAGGAAATGGCACTTAGAAAAATAGCTTCCTTCTCCCTGGTTTACTCCAACGAAAAAGTAGCCTTTGACATATATATATACATATATACATATATATGTTTCATATGGAAGGAATAAAAATGTCATGGAAGAAGTAAGATGAAACTCCCAGAATATCTGTTATGTTGCCTGAAAGACTCTTATCATTTTCCAATCCCCTACTGGCAAGAGATGAAATAATATTGCTTCAGAATGTCAAAACTAGACAGATTTATTTCCAAGAGGCACACGAGGACTCTTGTAAAACAGTCAAATACAGAGTGCAGTTGCCAAGCGTGTGCTCAAACCTCACTATCAGAATGCAGCTTGGAAGAGGCCAAATCCAAATGGCACAAATTACCTTTGACTTGGTGATTTGTCATTCTGGGGAGCCTGAGTTTTGTACCGTGACTTCCATTTAAATGTCCAACTACTGCTATGGGGGAATGGATGCCACAAGGGAAAGTTACTCATGCTGATGAAGAAGAGGTGTACAAGGGGTAGGAACACAGCACATTAGCCTGACAAATGCCAAAGAAGCCCGTCCCCAAAGCACTGTGAGAAATGACATCAGGTGAACAAGCAAGGTTTGGTATCCTGCAGCCAGTAAGTGCATCCCTCCAGGCCAGCCCAGGTGGCTTCCAACCTGCTGCTGAGGACAAGCTTTGAAGGAGAACATTCAAAACTGGCAATAATGAATGATCTAGTTCAGTTCAGAAAGGAGAGCATCACGGAAAGGGACTCAAACCCAGCATTAGCCACAAAGAAGTTCACCATCTCATCATCAGTATCAACTAAAAGGGAATTGAATTGAAGAAAAAAACATTTCCAGTTCAGTTACCAAAAAATGAACTGAAGGAGTTCATAAAAGAGACAAGGAATTTCGGTTGGTCTGCTGTAAATAAATTATATTTTTAAAGAAAGAGCAGAGATATGCTATCTTGATGTAAAAATACAAACTCAGTAATTGGAGAAAAAAAGAATTCATTACTGACAACAACCTTGTAAAGAACTTGTTCAGCTAAAATAACAGGACTTTGTGTAAATCCAGTAAATCTTTAAACAAATCTTTAAGAATAGTTTTGGCAAAGGCAAAGTTAGAGGCTGAAATTCGAAGTAAAATCCACTCTCCCTGTTTCAGTAACATAGATCCATTCTCCAGCAGCTATAATTTAACCATGTCACCCTGTATTTAGTTAGACTTAAGGAACAATAGTATTTAATGTAAAAACTATTCCAAACAATCTAATTTCATGAGTTCTGGTCTGAACTTTATCAGTCTCCCAGTGTTGCCTGGTAAATTGGGAAATAGTACAGCTGGAAAACTGGCTCCTCTTCCCAGTTTGTCACTGCTTTGTTGGTTTGGTCCTTCTGTGCTATTCCTGATTTTTCATGTTGAAACAAGAGACGAGGAAGAGGAGGTGGTTACCAGCTTCCAAAGGGGTGTTATGAGCTCTGTCTCTGGCATGTCTAGAGTATGGCCTTGCTGTTGAGTTTTGAAGACCTCCAAGCATAGAGGTCCTGCCCCCTCTCTGGGTCCTGACCCAGAGCTGTGCTGCTCTCACAGAGAAGAGCCCTGTCACTGCTGTGGCCTCCGGCCCTTGCAGGGTCCCTCTAGCCCCCATGGGCCATGCAAGGTGGGTTTCAATCCCTTCCACCTCATCCTCCAGGGTGAGCAAAGCCTCTCCTCCCCAGCCATCCCAGTGGCCCTTCACTGTGCTCTCCAGTTTCTCTGCCTCTCCGCTCTGCCAAGGATCCAGAAGGGGATACTGGATGCATGTACACTCAAACACTGGCACTATGCAAAAAAGAACAGAAAGATTACTTGTAATTAAACCCCATTCAACAGAGAGCCTACAAACATCTGTCATAACACACCAAGCTGTAAAGACTCCCCATTTTCCAGCAGACTTTTTGGTGCAGGAGCTAACGAAGCTCCTGCTGACCATGATGAGGAAGCCCTGGGGGAGCTGTCTCTGTCTTTCCAGACCTTCTGCAGCAATTGGTAGAAAGAGGAAACTGCCAGCAAAGATTTTAACCAATATTCTGTTTATGCCAAGCCAGGGGAAGACAAGAAAGGAATGAAACCCAAGAAGAAAGCAATTATTAATCCTGACTCCCACCCAAGACCCCTGCATCTATTTTATTTTATTACAAGTATTTCTTACAAAAGAAGTCTACACTTGGAGCAACTGATCCCAGTGAAGCGATACGGTTTAGCGCTCGCCAACCTACAAATATCTGCCTTGCTTGTTTTAACTTTTTCCTGGCACGTGAAGCGATTTGAAATCATCTGGAGCTTTCTACAGCTTCAGGACTTGTGAGGTCCCAAAGCCAGTGATTCAGAAAACTCCTAAGTCACTCTCTGGAAAACTTCCGGGTACACGCGTGACCAAGCTGTCCTCTTGGAGCCTCAGCTGGGGCAAGACTGTCTGCCCCGGAGACCTGTTCCCTCTTTCACTGGATGTGACAATCGCGCCAGTGAATGTAGTCAAAGCTTCAACTAGACAGAAAGCAGAAGGTCAACTTCCCAGAGGAATTGATAAAACAGAGCGTGTCTTCATTCCAGATTGCAACAAAGCCCCTTTCCTTGTCCACAAAGGAAAGATTTGTACAAAATATCTAAGCCTTTCCAAAAAAAAAAAAAAAAAACCAACCCCACAAATGTTTGGACACAGTCCATTTTTAATGTAACATACAGAAACTTCTCAAACACTGGGCGGGGAATTGTTTCCGAAAAGGGCAAAACCTTCCAAACTGCTCGCCTCCAAAACCATCCAAGCCCTGTGGAGGAGATGGACAGATGTTTTGCTGGAGTCCCAGTGAAATCACTGCAGGGCACACATGATCCTTCTCGAAAGGGCAGATCTGGAGCTTCGCTGCTCCAGTCCGATTCCTCCTGGAGCAGATAGGCTGCAGAGAGGGACTGACCAGATGGGCTCATCGCTGGGCTGTGCAGCTTCCCTGGAGTGGGGTCTCTCCTTGTGCTCCAGCATCCACAGCTTGGATCGCAGCCCTCTGTGCCAGCAAGAGAAAGAAGCTGCTCAGTGTCCTGTTCCTATTCACCCCTCAATAAAGCCTTGCAGGAAAGGGAAGGGATCATTTCATTTCTTAAAGGGCAGCTGACTCCCCTCTAAATGGCCACATTCTTGTCCCTCTTGCAGAGTTCGGCTGGTGCCAAACTTGGTCACAAAGGCGTATTCACAGCTTTTTCCTTCCTACACATTCAGGAGTTGAAAGCCAGTTTGGTACAAACTCCCCAAAATGACTTATTCAGCAGCAGCTCGACAGCTTCCTGTTTGCAGAGTGCAGGGCTGGAGCTGGGGCACAAGCCCCAACACCACACACACTGCCCCTGCTCCTCCGGCGGTCCCCAAGCCTGGCTTGTATCAACCAGTACTGATGGGGCTTGGCTTGGGCAAGCACCCCATCACCAGGCTGGACTTTTCACCTCTGCTTTTGGTTTCATCATCAGATTTGCTTTTTTTCGAGGTTGTTGGTCCCTGGGACATGTTCCAGCTGTAATGAGGATCTTTTCCCCAGTAAATAATTCCTCCTCTCTCCAAGGGAACGGAGCGAATACTCAGCCTCAAGCTACTGAGCATTGAGGGCAGCCAGCTCTTCCCCTTGCCAACAGCCATGGAAGCGATTATCCTGCTTGGGATCAAGAGACACAAAGTCTTGTCTAAAAAGCTACAGGAAGACATTGGGGGAACAGGGACAAAGCTGCCCTTCAGCTCTTAGGTTTATTTATAGTAGAGGAATCAGGCAAAAAGGACAAACTTTGCTCAATACAATGCCACCTTCATACTGGCACCCGCAGATCCTTCCTGGTATGCTCTCAGCTCCATCACACTTTGGCAAACTGTAGGAAAGACCATGGGATAGGACTATCCAGATGCTTTTCAGCTGGGAGCTGAGCTCCCAGGAGCAGTTTGGGGTGGCAGGGTGTCCGTGCTGGGGACATCATAGGTTTACCAAGGAGAAGAAACCCCTCAGTCTGTGCGAGCTCACGGAAAAAACAGTGCCTGCTGTGAGCAGGTCAGTGGCGGCTTCTGGTTGCAGGGGGAGGTGACCAGGATGTTTTCTCAAGGCCAGCCTTTGGTTATGTGGTTTCTTCACCACCTGTGGCTACAGTGTGACTGCCAGCAGTATGGTTTCTCCTCTCAGCCTCCTACATGGCCTTGTGCCGGAAAACGCGTATGTGGTGTATGCAGTCACTGCGGCCACACTCACTGCTCAGCTCACAGGGAGGAACCGAGAACATCCTCTTGTCCATGACATCTCCAGTATAACGACTTGCCTCATGTAAGAGACAGCCTTCCCAAGAGCCACAACATATGGGGAAGGATCCCTCTGCTAATGGATATAGGCATATTTCTTCTGCAGGGCCACCATCATTTCAACTCACGTGTTATAACTGGGCAAGCTGGGTCCTCATGGCCTTTCCCACCAGGCTGGTGGGACGAGACAGCAGGATTTCACTTCAGTGGCCCTATGCTCTTTCACGGTTGCACACACCACACTGGTAGGCTCAGGCTCAACTGGAATTATTTAATCATCAACTAGTTGATATGCTGACTACCATGCTGCCTAATGACTGCCCAGATGATCATTTGTGGCAGGTCAGTGGTAAATTAGCTCAGATGTGGTTTTCTGGCAGGAAGGGGACCCTTTCTGTTCCCTGAGCATTTGCTCTTTCAGCTGTGGCTGTCCGTACATGAACAAAAGTGTTCACACCTGATCCTGGCTGTGGGCCATGAACATTGCCTTATTGCAGCAGGGATAGTGATGGAGGAGCCTGGGGCTGTGGCCACCCATGCTGGGTCCCTGCAGCATCCACAGGAGTGGGATAGCCACCCGACCAAGCGGCTGCATCATGCCCTGCCATGGTGCACTTCGGAGATGAGGGTCACAGATGCCTCTGGCAGGAGCAGCAAGCACTGCCGAGGGTGGATTAGGGCAGGAATGTGGAAGGATTTGGCAGCTCAGACACCAGAGATGAAGGACACGGGCACTGCAGGCAGGGAGCTGAGGCACGTCAGTGCTCACATCTCCTGGACCAGACCTCCTGCCCTGGGACAGGGGAGCCACACAAGCCTTGGTAGGTTGGGAAGTGTGGATCCCTCCTTTCTGGAAATGGGCCGATCTCCACCATCATCATTTCCATGCGGTTGCTGTGGAGAGAGCAAAAGTTTTTGTGCCTTTACTGGGTTGGAGTTTGGAATCTAGCTACAACTGATTAGCAAAGGTGACTTGATATCTTGCTCAATGGATCCACATGGTAACGTTCCAAGTCACAGGTCTGCACATATCCTTTGGGCTCATTCCACCAGCCTCACCAGCGTTCAAACAGTGGCATAGCTGGGATATGCAGGAGGGATCCTAGGCTATTGGGACAGAGCAACTTGACCAGGCACATCTCCAGCATAAGCCAGCTCTCCAGCCTTGGTGTGGAGCTGAGATTTACCTTCAGCATGTTACACACTGATCATATTTAACCCATTGGCTCATATGCAGGCTGTGCAGTGCACAGGGACTGCTGGTGCTGATTCTAAACGGACATTTCCAAGCAAAAATGCTTTAGGCAATGTGAATTCTCAGCAATTCCCAAAAGGATCAACCCCAAATGCTTAAATCTCTCCAGGAGAAGTGGTTGAAGGACAGGAGCGTGCCAGCACAAGGCTGGGCATACAGGAGACCAGGGACAATGGAGAGACCGTGGCATCTAGTGCTGCTGACTCAGACTCAGCGATCACAAAGTCTAGTATAATTTTGTTGCACATCATCACGCAAAGGAGCCAGCACAGTAGGTGAGTGGTGTTGCAAGTGAGGCCAGTTTTGCATGGTACGTGCTGCATTCTTACAGCCACTGATTCAGCTAAAAGGATGTTCCGCCCTGGGGCTGGGCAATTACAAATTTAGCAGCTAGAGTTATATGTCCATAAATATCTTTGTGGTAACCTTCCTCATTGCATCTGGGAAGAGCCCAAACAGGAAATCTCAGGTAGAAATGGGAAACAAAACCTCATAATTTGAGTCATCAATCATATGGTAAAGTTAGGAGAGGAGTTAGCTTGAATACAAAGCAGCTTCTCTCTGGCAGGGCTTCTAGAAATAGAAGCAACAATTTCTTCTGGTTTTTGGTGTATTTGAGCTTTCTCTTAATTTTCCTGCTGGAAAAGGAATAAAATCTGACCTACTTCTGATCAAAAAAGCCATTGGGATCAGACTCCCAAAATAGGCCTGGGCATAGATGCTTCCTTGGTGCCTGCTGAAGCTGGTTGTTTGGTGCAATGAGGTAATGCTTCTCTGAAATTATTTCAAACAAAGAGTTTCTGTAACTGAGGCTTCAAATAAGATTATCTGCCTTGTTGTTTAGGGCTAAAGAGTCCATCTTAATATTGAAAGGCAGTTGTGTTTTCTGTCTAGAGCTTGAGTTGTGTCATAAATTGTAAAAAATCATGACCCTGGTAACCAAACCGATGAGGACCCACTGCTCAAAGTGAAGTCAGACTCCAAAATCAGCCCTCACAAACAGTTGTTTTTCTGGCCTTTTGAAAATAACTCTTTTCAGATGTGTGATTGGGAATTTGCCAGGCTGCTCCAGATATTTCCCCAGAGGTCCAGATGGTACCAGAAGACATGGAAAATAAGATATGTCATTCTTAAATCAGATTATTGACACTCTGCCTTGCTGTAAAGTACTCTCATTGTATTCACATAGTTTGGGTGCACGACTGTCTGTAGACTTTTACAGAGCGTGTTGTGCTAAGCAGAGCAACTCGTGTGGGGTTGCATGTGTCCATGGGGTTGAACACAGTCAGGTCCCCATGCAGTCCAGTCTCTGCGGGGATGAAAAGTATCTCAAACCTACCAGCTAAAGCACTTTTAGAATGAAAACCCAATAAGCCACATAGCAAACAGCAAGCCCCTGCCTCAGCCTCTCAGCAGGGTAATCCTGAGAATTGCCCTGTGAACAACAATGCTTGAAACCTGCCATCCGCTTTGGGTGAGGAATTCCAGAGAAGGGGGTTTGGAAAAAGTTGCCATTCAGTTTCACAATGAGGACCAGATTTTCAAGAATCCCTATTGAAAGGAAATTCCAACACATTTGCAAACTAATTTTGGAAAACAGAAATATTTCCATCCGTTTGGGGGAGGGAGGCAATATGTGTCCCACACAGAGCACTATCCCCAGCACAGCTCTGAGCATGGGGGACTCACCATGGGCCTGGAGGACAGGGGGTCCTGGCCAGCTGAGGACACCTCCCAGTGCCCAGGGAGCACATGGAGATGTCCAAACAACTTCCCACCTCACATATTTGATTGTGTATCTTGTTTCACTCTTGAACAAAAAATGAAATAAAACCAAGCCCTGGAGAGCACTGGTTCAGTGTGTCTGAGCAAAGCCACAGTAAGCTCGGCTTGGTAGGCCTTGAGAGGAAAAGCTAAGCCACTGCCCAGCCTTTCCATCTTCTCTCCTAGAGCCTCTCAGGACACAGACTTGGAGTTTAGCAGGACTTCAGGAGCCGCATGTGGAGCAGGGGGCTGCCCAGCAGCACCAGCAGCGCATCCAAACTTCTTAGACTTCATCACCTGTGCTGGAACTCAGCCCCTGGCTGAGTTTGGGTATTGTGAGAGGGCCTGGACTGCTCTCCAGGACCTGACTCATCTCCCTCTGTGGGATGGAGCTCGGATGGTGGGCAGCCTAAAGGCCACTACTGCCCTCACCCCCGCTGTGTCCTGCTTCAGACCCCAGGAATGTTTCATGAGATAATGATAGCCCCATGGAATCCAACTGACTGCCGGGCCGCTGTGCACTGCTGCTTGCAAAATGCTATTTCTGGCACCATCACCAGCCTAAACCCCAAACCACCATGCTGCAGCCAGAGCCTGCCCAATTCCCAGAAATTCCAGCAATGGATGAGGCCGGAGATTTTGCTCACACACCCCCACAGGAACTTAGAAAATGAAAAGCTAAATACAAATTCAGAAGCTGGTGGTGGCGGTCACCCAAGCCCTACCTAAGCATCCAGCCTGGAGAAGGTGATGTCTCCTGGGATGTGAAATGCTCTCAAAGCTTTTCTCAGGAGCTTTCCCCTGGCCCCTCTGATCACAGCCTCTCCACAGCCGATGGAGGTCTAGGACTCACTGTCACTGAGCTGAAATGTGCCTGCCATGTTGTGAGGAGAACAACTCATTGTGAAATTGAGGGATCTGGGTTTCTCCAGGGACTATTCTAATTAGACACTGGCTATTTTTACCCCATATCATATGTTGGAAATATAACTTTCAAACCAGACTGCAGCAGCCAAGCTAAATACTGTAATAACCTTGAAAATAGGGTTAGAGAACAACAACATTTCCAGCAATAAACACTAAAGGAGAGGCACTAACTGCCATGCTTTCTGGCATAAGCTGAACAGCAGGAGAGTAGGGGATGGATCTGCATTCCCTGACAGAAGCTCATGCCTAATTTGAGTCCATCCACAGAGGCACTGTCATACCACTGAGAATGATGGGTGGCTGAAGTCACTCAGATAAACACTGTCAAACCCTAGAAACAAATTACATTTACAACAGCATCTATATTCATGAATATCACTACAGCAGGTCTCATAAATTTTCCAGCAAACCAGTGATTGTGGCCAATGGGAAGGAGGCCAGTGGCTTAGTGCCCAGAGTAGCTTGGGAATGCTGGGCTCCCTCACAACTTGTTCTGGGACCAGGAACGATCAGTACCGAGTCCTGCCTGACCACAGCCTGTAGCGCATGATGCGGGGCAGTTCAGCAAGCCCAGGTGAGCCATGGGCCTGCAACCATCCAACAACAGTGGGCTTCATCCACATTTGTTTGTCCTGGGCCATGCAGTGAGATCCTGTACCAGGATCTTGCTCTCTAAGCTACGTCCTCACGCTCAGAAGCTGAGGTTTGGCAAAAGCTCTGGGGAAAAAAAAATCCCTGATTGTTCCCAAAATATCACACATGTACAGGAGGCTAGTCTGGCAGACCTCCAGTTACATGAGCACAGGTTTGGAACGACTGGGGTTAAATTTAGCTCCAAATATATACAGAGTTTAGAGCATATTTTACAGCTGTAGAACTTCTTGGTTTAAATCCTCCACACTGTCCCCAAGGCCCCTACACTGCCCTCCACCCTGGCCCTTTTCATGTGGGGGCCTGGTCCTTCTCAGGGGGCACAGAGATGCTCTCTCGTGCAGTCAGCTGAGCGATGGCACCACACCAGCTGAAGACCTGCATCCAGTTTGTGATGTTAGATGAATTCTCTGGACAGAGCAGCGGGTACGTGCCCATTCTGCTCCCCCAGACCCCCAAGGACAGCTCCCTGGCACTGGGAAACCTGGAAGCACTGGTGAGCCTTCGCACCTGAGTTTCCAGTGACACTTGGGCAGAGAGGCTCCTTGAGAAAGTCCCTGGGGATGCTCAAGTACAAAAGCCCACAGCAGCCATCTTCCAGGGTCCTATGCATTTCACGGGGTGAAACTTGCTTCACCGTGAGCACAACTGCAGTAAACTGGGAATGTTAAAAATTGTCCAGACAAGTTACCCCCACTTGCAACAGGATAACACTCTCTTTCAAGGTGAGTGACAGGTTTTGATCTCAGGTCTGTAGAAGAGGTGACTGTGCAGTCGTTTGGCCTGCGGTGCACATTTCCCATACACCTCTTTGAAAACATCTGCTTGCTAATCCAAGAGCACACCTGGAAAGTCCCCAGCCTTGGCATGCTGTGCTCACAGCTCCTAGGGGGTCTCTGACATAAGGGATTTTCCTGCACACATCACGCATCATCCTGCACACACACACATCACCAAGCAATTCTGACAGCCCTGGGATGGTTAAAGATAAAGTTTGAAGCTTTGGAGTGTTTTGTTTTGCTTAGCTTCCTGTGGCCTGCAATTGCAGTGCCGCTTTGGTATCTATCCTGAGCTTTGGAAACACCAGTCCCACAGACACTAGCTGGGGAAAATGCTGCTCAGCAGGCAATTTCTGTAATCCCCTAGGGGTTTTGCTCCTGTAGCCCACTACGCCAGTGCCAGTGGCTCACTTCTTTCTCAGTGTGGAACATCTCCATATCCCAGGTCTGTGGTTGCAATCCCACGTCACTGGTCCCACATCCCAGTTTACTGGTGTCCTCCTCTTTCCCCATAGCTCTGAAACTCCCTTGTCCTTCCTCCCAGCAGTCCCAAAAATAGGTTAGCTTTTTTCCACTTTTAGAGGCCAGCCAGGCTCAAAACCCATTGCAGGGACAGTTTCTCCTGGCAGCAGAGACCCAGGTGACAAAATCAGAGGATGAAGCTGGACCCTGGGGGTACCTTGCTATGCCATGGGATATGATTCTTCTCAAACAAGACCATGGGAGCATGCTGGCATGGGAGCTCAGCTTCTCTTGATCCTGGTCAAACTGAATCCTGGGTGTATACACTATCCCAAAATAGTGGGCTCAGCCACGTGCGTGGTCTTCTCCTGGGAAAAGGCAGACAAACAGCATGCCGCAGGATGACAGGGCAGGACAGAGCAGTTACTCATAGAAGCATTTCCTTTCTCATGATCGCTCAGTTTATCTTTGATTGGAACAGGGTTTTTTTTTTAACTTTAATCAGTTACGCTGGGAAAACAGCATGGCAGCTCCTCTAACTGTCCAGATAACTGCTTGTTGAAAGCAGGCTCATCCAACCCACAGAAACTGCTCCAGACAGACAGCACTGACTCCAAAAATGTACTCTACATCTAATTTCTAACCTTCTCAGTTGAAAAAAACCCAACTCAATTCCAATAGGAACTGGCCTGTAATGAATTTCGTGATGCCCGTGTGAGGTGTGTAAATAGCATGTGTAAATAACACCGTAGCTGTTTGGCTGTAGCAAACACTTCAAGCTATTGTGCTTTCCCTCCAAACATGTCATCACACACATCACCCCAGCTGGCTAATCCTCTGCCTTTTTTGTAACTCCCCAGATGTTTGAATCTCCAGTTTGAAGCTGACATGTGGAGAAGTGATGTTGCAGAAATGCCACACATCAGCAGGCTAAATATGGGATATGCTGAGGAAATTGAAATGTAGCAACAGAACAAAAATAATGGACTTTCAGATGCAAGTCAATAAGTGATACAGTGCCTGTCAATAGTCTCCTAATGTAAAACCAGGCAAGAAACCTTGTTATACTGACGGCCCCCCCAGGAAAGACATGACATCTGACCACACAGAGGTTCTGAAAAAGGCACTCTCTGAAATCTGAGTGCCCCCAGTCAGTCACCATCTCACCAGTGCCCCTCTCTGCTCGTCACTCCGCATCCTTGTTAAGCTGCCCCAGTCCTCTCCCATCTCTTCATCCTTTGTAGCCATTTCTGCCAAGACAAAAGTACATCTGAAATACCTCCTCCATGGTATTTTGGGGTTTTAGCCATCTCAAGAGATGGGACTGCAGGCAAAGTGGCTTATAGAGGGGCATGGTAGATGGAGGTTTCATCTGTGGGTCTCTCAGAATCTGCCTCAGAAGCTGGACAAAAAGCAGAAAGGCAAAGAGGGTAGGAAGACCTCCTTCAATGAATAGATTCACAGAGAAAGGCTTAAAGTAGTCCCTCAGGGAACAGGCAACTGCTCTTTGAGTTCCATCGTGGGCAGAAAGAGCAGATTTTATGTGCATTCTTTGGGAGAAATCTGTACTCATCAGGCTGGTGAAAGATGAACATTTCTGCTAGAGCAGCAGTTATCTTTTTGGTGAAACCATGAAGGAAACCATTGTTGTTGGGGTTTTTTGCAACAAACAGTCTGCAAAGTTGTGTGCTTTGAGTTGGGAAAAGTGATGACTCTGTCTGACAGCAGCACTGGACTACTTGATCCTGAAGTCATACAGATAAGTTACTGAAGGATTTTGGTGGGACAGGAGCTCTGGAGGTCTGCAGCCCAACCTGCTGCTCCTAACAGGACTGGCTGCAAAGCTGCAGAAAGTTGATCAGCGCCCTGCCCTGTTGAAAAATCTCCAAGGATGGAGCTCCCACCACCTCTCTGGGTACTACCTGGTGCATACGAACCTGAGCTTCCCTTGTTACTACCTGTGGCTTCCCATCCTTATAACCCCTGTGGGCAGCACAAGGTGTGATTTGATCCCTTTGTCACCTCCTCCATGGCAACCAAAGCCACTCTCGCAGTGGCTCTTCACTGCACTCTCAATTTTGTCCTTGTGTCTCTTGTACTGGCTGGTGAACAGTCCAGATGGGTGGAGAGAAAAGTGAAACAAATATGTTGGCTGCAGTAAAAAATCATTTCAAAATTTTTTTTTTTTTTTGATCTGTAGACATGCAGAGGAATTCTCCATCAGTTCAGAACAAAAAAGAAAACCTCAAACTCCAACTCTGGTCATTTTATTTACACAAGGAGGAATGCAGGAATTCTGACTTACTCCAAAGCATCTGTGGTTACCCTGTATCGCTACAGATTTGTTAAGAGTAGAACCAGCTAACCTACAATTCTACTGAAGACACAATTGCAAGTTTTAATTGAGGTAATTACTGCAGCCCACAAAATGTAGCAAGACACAGCTCCTGCTGCACTTCCAGAAACGAGTCAGCAGAGAGAAAACAGAGATAAGTAGGAAAAAGCCATGAGCTAAGCAAATGTGATAAATTTTCAGGAAATAGGAAGGAATAAATTGGGAGCTTAGCTATTTTGAAAGTTATTCCTATTTTTTTTTTTCAGTGAATATTTATATTGGCTCTGTGTTCCTGTCTTTCCAGTCAAAATTCTGTTTCTCACCACGTGATGATGTATTTTAACATGAGGCCAAAAGGGATCCATATTCCGACTAAAGCAATGTGGATGTGCACATTGTACATGCATAACTTGCCTTCAGGAAGGCTTCCTGGAGAAGGGCAAGAAAGTTTCAGATCATTGCAACCAGATGTGGTGTCTATTGCAACAACCTCCTAAACTAAAATGTGAAATAAGCCTCTGTCAGACAGCAATCTGCAGTAGGGGAGAAGGGGTTCCAGCTTGGAAAGAGAGCACAGTGTACAGTTCCCTATGGGAATGTATTTATTCTACTATGGGAATACAAACTGCTCCTGATTTCAGTTCTTGCATGTCCTCTTTGGCCCACCCATGACAGAGAGCAGATGGGGCAGAACCAGATTCAGCAGCGCTAGTTAAACCGGCTGCTTCATGAGTGTCAAGACCTTTGCTTAGGGCAGACATGCTCATGGGGATTGCTGATTTCAGTATAATCACCCCCAAACTGTATAGGACTGACAGGAGGGGTTGCCTGTGCAATAGCATTGCTTGGCAGAGAAGGTGTCATGGACTTAACCTTGGTTATCTAGCCAAGGTCATTTCAAAGCTGTTTGCAGAGAGACTTTGGAGGTCCTGGAAGGGCCAGCGCCCAGTTGCCATCTTCGCCAAATTTCAGAAGCCCCATTTCAGCAGAGATGACTCCTTAAGCACTTGATTTACCTTCAAAGCCTGTTAACAAACACTTACATAGAGATCCAGCTTACACTGCCAAAAAGTGTTGCTAGTTAGTTTGGAGGAATTACTACCTCAGAGAGGGTATGATGCCTTAGCAAAGGGACTCATTTTTCATTATTAATTAAATCTCTACTGGAGTTTTCCCAACGTAATTTTATTGTCAGGGTATGAGCTTTTTTTCATTTTCTTCCTTTTTTTCTTTCTTTCTTTTTTTTTTTTTTCCCCGGTAACATTCCTAAGGTAAGAGCCACAGGAAAGCTGCAACACAGATCTGTCTTGACTGAAGCAGTGGGTAAGGACAGAGTGAGGACTGCAGAAAGCATTAGTGATTTACATGCAAAAGCAAACTATACCTATATTGTATTTATGCCCCCAGACCGTTGGTTTTTTTTTTCCCCTGGGAATATCCGAGTTCCCATCTCTTCAAAAGAAGGAGTTTGTTTTCAGTGGCAGTTCTTGGAACTGGAACACTAAGTCCAATGCCAACTGAAAAATTGATATGCAGAGGGTGCATCCTACTGCTTTCCAGTTACTTGAATTCTCATCCCGGAGCTCAGGCTGCCTGCGTTTGTCTGGGAAATCCTGCACCAGCAAGTAGTCACATCAAACCTGAGGGATTTGCTTGAAGACAGATTTGAGGGTTCAAGAACCCTTCTTTTAAATGAGACCTCGGAGACAAACTGGAGATCCTTCACATTCAAGTTGCTCTTTGAGCAGTGGAACAAAGTACAGTTTCCTAGGCTCCCGTGCCCCACTTCCCTTCCTTTCCACAATAACCTGTTTCCTCTTGTCCTCCTGAGGACCTCGTAACGCTATTCCCCCCACCACACCACACAACATCTACCTCCATTAGCAGCTTGCACTAGCTGCCCAGTACATCTGTGCCCATCGCCTAGAACACTTCAAACAGTGTAGGGAATTGCTGAGCACATTCTTGCTTCTTTTTGTAAGGAGGGACGTGATTCCAGAGCTTTCCCCTCTACCCAGAAACCAGGTTTTATAAAATCTACAGATTCAAAAGGGAAAGAAATAGTAAGATAGACAATGTGAGCACATAAATTTTCTTACCCTGCGAAAGAAGGTTAAAAGGGAAACATAACAGCAATTTTAGTTAAAATGACTAAACTTGAAACACAAACCCAAAGAGAGGGGGTGTTTGTCTCTTGTTCCGGCTTGTGAGCCCTAAGATGAGTCTCTCTCTTGCAGCATTTATAATAATTCTTTTAATCTATGAGGACAAGCAAGATGGAGTTACAAATCACTAGGAATATAATTAACTTGCGGTGAATGCAGAGCTAATCTTTTTGTTGCCAGCACTGCTCCACAGGCAGTAAAGCCTTTCTCAGATTGGGTCCTACGTGCCAACAGTTCTGGTCAATGATTAAATGGTTATCCCTTGCAAAAGCTTGTGACATACTCCCTCCAGTCACCTGTTTACATCCCAAATGTTCTCAAGTTCTGCTATTCCAAGCTTAACTCTTGTGACCTTAGTCAATGATATTCAATCCAGGCCTCCTTACCATATCCTGCAAGGCAAACAACACTGGGTCAGTTTTAGTAACCAGTGCTATGTCATGCCTGTGGTCAATGACTCTAAATATGTCCACGCCCATATGCTTCCTAAATTTGGATGTCTGTGATAGCAACCACCAAGGTCTGGGTGGGCAGTCCTGTTTCACCGAACATTTGGGGCCTTTTTGCTCTTTGTACATTTTCTTTCACCTTCTGGGCATTGCCTGGATGAATTTAGATTTACTAGAAGAGATCAGCTAAGCAGGATAAGCAAAACAATTGTGACTCCTGCAGTATGTCTCTAAGAGCTGGATGAGTCAGATAACAGATCCCCTGAGCAGAGATATCTACCTCCAACAGCGGCCAATTGCAAAAGCTTACAGACAGTATAAAAACAAATCAAGTATACAGTCATACTTCTCCTAAATTCTCCACCAGACCCACTGGTTTGTGGCTCAGGGACTTTCTGAGTTAGAGATGGTGTGTCTTTTTTTAATAGCCTGGACAGACTTTTCTTCCTGGTATTCCTTCAAAAGGTTTTTGAACCCCTACAACATTTAGTACCCAGAGTGTCCTGTGGAAATAAGCTTCTCAGTCTATGTGTGAACTGTCTCTTTCTTTTTGATCCTGCCACTTTCTAGGCCACTTTCTTTCCTTTTCAGTCTTTGTTCACCCTTCCCATGCCAAGCTTTGTAATGAGCCTCTAAGACAGAGAGTGACTGGGACCTATTCAGTACATAATTTCTGGTCTCCTTTGGAAAATGCTCTGTTGTTTTCCCAGGGGAGCTAGTGAACTAATGAGTGACTGGTCTTTATCCCAGTACACTCATACAATATAAGCATCACCTTTAAAAGTTCCCTCCCAGCAGCTCTTCTACATTTGCAAAGGGTACAGAATTACTCCTGTAAAAGCAAATGATCATCATCAGCTCAACTGCATCCTAATTTGAACATTTTTCATCTGGTATGAGACATTGGTGGAGCTTATCTGAACACCTGCTAGCAGCTGCCATGCTGACATTGCACAGGATGCAGAAAACCAGTTATTCCTCAGTATGTTACCCTGACCTCAGCTTTGCTGATGCACCTCATTTGTGCCTGTTTCTCCTCTTAACTGCTCTAGGCTATACATGTCAAAGGTGATCTGCTGTTCCATCTAGAGGGTATGGACACGGTAACAGCAGCACATGAGAGAAATGTTAATCTCAACCAGTTCAGGGAGCTGGTTTAAGCACAGCTGCTACAGTGGAGGGGAAACCGCTCTGAAGGAGAGAGGCAAGAATAAGCGGCTGGGGTCAAAGAGCCAGTGGAATTTCTTGAATTGGCTTTTTCCCTGCATCCAGCACATTCTAGGCACTCTCAGCAGAGGGGCAGTGCTGGACATGGCTAACAGCTCTTAGGCTTGCAATGCTCTGACTCTACATACATGCACACATACATACATACATGTACGCACAAACCCACCTCACTCTCATGTACACCATTTTTCTGCTTTGATTGATCTTTAAGGCATGCTTGCAGTACAACTCCTCTTGATTTAGGAAATACTGAATAAACTGTCACTAACACCTTCAGAAAAAGAAACTACCATGCTTAAGAAGCTTGGCCGATTGCTTGGGCAGCTCCATCTCCTGCCTCCCAACCTCCTACTAGTTCAGCTGAGCCTTTGCTCTCAGTCTCCAGCTTCCCGCTGCTCATGTCCTGTGCAGCTTTGGGAGAGCCCCAGGCACGGCTTTCCTTATGGTACCAACAAAACCAGTTTTACTGGGGATACCATGTAAGCTATCGGTCCTCCAGACATAGCGAGCAGAGCCTAGCAGCCAGCAGCCTGCCCTGCTCGCTCTGTTTTCACATTTGTTTCTCTGCACTGAGCAATCCTGTACAGCCAAGCATTTCTGTCTTGTCACAGAACAAAAACGTCTTGCATACAAACAAAAAAAAACCCCCACAAAAACCCCTCAGTAGAATCCATTAATATGTTAATAAATAGGACTTGCCTGCCCTCTCTGGTCCAGAGCTGAGGCTCCCAGGAGGTCTATTAATTTACCATATTTTCCCATTACATGCAATGCACTTGGTGGGATTCTTTGCACCCTGAGTGTAAAGTGGGTGGAATGATATCCACCGTGGATGTCCACCATGGATGTCACCAGATTTAGAATAAAACATAAACATCTGCTTACATAATGAGATGAATGGGCTTGGTTCACAGAACTAGACATTTGATCTGTGGCTCAGCTTGGGTGTGGGAGATCCCAAAGTAGTTACGAGCACCTCTCCCTTCTAGCAGCTGGTTAGTTCTGGTACTAATTTGAGGGTTGTGTGCACCTCCAACAGACACTGATTGGAAATAGCTCTGAATAAGATACCAGCAGTTGAGGATAAGTAGGAAGCAGCAGCCAAGACTGGATGTCAGGAGAGGCCAGGAGTGGATGTCATAAAAGCCCTGTGCTGTTTGGAGTGTTTTCATCCCGGGAATTTTTCAGTAGCTGGCTCATGAAACACTGCAGCTGTCTTGGAAACATTGGCAAGAGTAGCGTGGCCATGTGAAGTGGCTCGTCAATGGCCGTCAGTGGGGAACTCCACATCTCCATCTAGCTGGACAGAAGAGGCTTTCAGCAGATACCACTGAAGTTTGATTTGCTGTCTTACCCAGAGAAAACTTGAAAATCTGCCCCTTTGGCTTTGTCCTGCTCCCATGCTGATCTGCTGTCCTCACTGTACAATGATGGTAAGTCAGCAGTCTGTATATCCTGGAAGCTGTAGGGAACCACTCTGCAAACATGGTTTTTGCTCCAAGAAAAGCCCAGTACGCTGTATGCATGCATTGTGCCACAGAGTCCAGGGTCTCCAAAAGCCAGATTTTCTAACCACAGATTCCAAGTCACTCCTCTCACACTAAAAATCAAAACAAAAAAAAAAGAGAAAAGTTTTTGCCCAGTAGGGAGGGAAACTTTGATCTTCCCAAACAGATCAGCTTTTACAGGAGGCTATTTTAGGCGTTGATTCTGTAACAGTAAAGTTATTGAACAAATGAAGAACACGGCATAAGCTGTTGCTCGGAGCAATTTGCATTCCTCAGGTGCTAAAAGCTTTAAATACTTCCTTTGGGCATGAAATAGATCTGCTGTCAAAGAAGCCGGCATTCCTGACAGTGCCTGTCCCACAGACTCCCACAGGAGAAAGTCTGCAGAGCTGAACTAGTCTGACCCCAGGAAATCCTTCCCACATCTCTCATTCTTGCTTGGTTTCTCCTTTAATTTTCAGAATTTGCTGAAAGGCCAGTTTGATGGTTGGTTATCTTCCTTTCCATGCATTTTCTTGGTCTTCCTCTCTTATATTAATACCACATTAAAGCTGGGACGTGAACCATGCAAGCCAGGAAGTCCAAGATGCTCTTTCAGAGACACTCAGTCAACATTGTTAATGATTTCTAACAACTTCCCTTGTTGTCTTTGCTAATAACACAAACAGCTGGTTTCAGATGGAGCTAAACACATATATTCAGCCATCAGGTAACATCTATTCAGGGAATCCCAACTCTTGTGAGGTTATCTTTGTCCATATTAACTAAAAAATTATACAGAGATCTCCAACTGAAGTTTCAATAACTTTAAAATGTATGCATGTTTCCTTCCCTTTCTTTTTTTACACCACTACAGTGCTATCATGCTTTACAACAATGATTTAAGGGCTTTTCAGTGCATTCTTGGTGTTCCTTTGGGTTCCAAAGTAAATTAGCTGTTTCTTCACAGTCTAAAAAAGTTACTATTGTGTAACAAACTCTGAATTTGCTCCATTCATGGTTGGTTTGGGGATTTTTTTACATCTTATTAAACAAGAAGAGTAAAATTTGGAAATTCTGGCTTCAATTCAGAGTTTACAGGAGTGTCAAAGCTTTTTATCCAGCTTACATTTGAGCTCATCACTGGTGTGTTGGTCCCCATTTCTGCCTCCATAAGACGACCCTCAGCCGCTTGTACACTTCTCTGCACCTCCAAAGCTGCTAAAATTTTAGTCAGTAATTTATCCTTCATCCTTGCAAATTCATGAACGGGGTAGACACTAAGTGCTCCTCTGCATTGCTGACTTCTTGCTGGTGCTGTCCTTGTTAGTGCTAGTCTGGAATCAGTTTTTATTATACTAATGGGAATAAAACCATCACACTTTCGCTTGTACTCTTTGTGCAAACACTTGTTTATGAATCAACAGCCCTAACTGCATGTCTCCATAAAGTTGTGAGGAAAATGGTATTCTGACCCCATTTTGACCACATGTTCCATCTGGTTAAAAGCTGAAGCCAACATTTTTCTCTCCACAGGCCGACTTACTCAGGGAACTGAGGGAATAAGTAACGCAGCTTTCTGTAAAACCAGCTTGTGACCATTCGTAGTCACCGGAATGTATATTCACCCCTTTATTTTTCTGAGTAGGATTAATAGGAAACAGCAAGGAGTGGATGCTGAAAACCGAAGAGAGTTCAAAGACGGCGTACAGATTTCTGCGGTCCAGAAATCGAGCGCCACGATAACAGATCAAGCGCGCCCGGAGGAACGGCTGTAAATCAATTTGACTGTGGACCATCGCCATCTACAGCTGAGGTGTCAGCTCAAAGAAAGATCTCCAGTCCCAACAGCCGCAGCGCAGCTCTATCGACGCCTCTCTGCCCTCAGGCCCGCCTCCCCGCACGCCGCGCCGGGCACGCCCCACAGGGCAGCTCCCGGCTTCCGCCGGGCGTCGGCGCAGGGCCCGCTCGCCGCCGTTAGAGGCCGCGCCCGGCCGAGGTGAGGAAGCGGCCGGCGGCGACGCGGGGAGGCCCCGGCAGGTGCGTGTGCGGGGCGCCGGGCCTGGGCGGGCTGAGGTGAGGCAGCTCCGGCTGCTGACGGGGGGCTCCGAGGCCTGGGCCCGCCGCGCTCGGCATAGGCCGCCTGGGCCCGATCGGTGCCGGGGCCGCCCCTGTTCCCCGCCCGGCGCTGCAGCTCGGCGGCCTGCCTCCCTTTAAAAACACGAGCCGCTGCTCCGCGTTAAAGTGATGCACTTGAAGGCTGCGCTTAGTGCCACGGTAGCCGGTTTTGCGTACAAAGGTTTCACCTGCAGAATCCATAAATGCTTCCCACGTATCCAGCAGGAAAAGCTGTAAGGGGTCTTGCCTTGCCTTTGTGGCTGTCGGTACTACTTACTGTCATGGTACACACCTGTGTATGGAAATGCCTCATTCTAACACTGTAAAACCATACACTTTATGTAATGAGTTAAAGACTACGAAGACTATGCAATCAATGCTAAGGGAAAGGTAACACTCCCATTTTCTGAATACAGTTCAGGTGTGGGAACTGAAAGTTGTGATCACCTGGGTAAATAAGGTGTATAAATACACTTTGAATAAGGTTGCACTGTGGCCTGTTTGCTCTCGTGTCTGTTTTGTGGGGAGCTTCCTTTGGCATTTTTGTGTGTAATTATGTAAACATTATGAAATTGATAATACATGCTCTAGAGATTTTGGGGGAAGAGTGATTTCACAGTTGAATGCTCCAAGAGTGGCTGCTGTACAGATGTGTAACAGAAGTGGTATGGTTCGGACCCTATAAGGAGGAAGAATACCCAGTCCACAGAAACGTGCTGCAAACCTGTTTTGAAAAAAACCTGAGTCTTTTCTAGATAAGATGGCCGGGTTAGAAGCAAGGCTGCCATGGCCTAACAGGAGCACCTTTGTGCTCCACTGGTTCAAATCGGTGTCTGACTCAGATTTTCACAGCCTCTACAGTCATCAGCAATTTGATGGTTTCCTGGAAGATCTTTTTATAGAAGAGACTTTTGCTTTTGTTCCTCTGTTATACCATCAGAAGTGTTTTGTCTCACTTGCCATTAGCAAGCTATTGTTACATACAGTGTATTAGGCAAAGCTGTGTGGGAAATTATCCCCTCCTCACATGCTTCTTTGTTTATATAGGGTCTGAAGGCTTTGTTCTAGTGTTTTGAAAATGTCCTCCACTTTCCTGGTGGACATTACATCAGCTGTTTATCTTCACCTGCATTTACACTTGTATCTCTGCAGACTATAGTCTGTTGAAGCTCTGATCCAGCGTTCTGTTTTCATCACTGTTTAATGGTGTCTGGTAATGCAATGCAAAGTGGACACCAATACTTTCTCTGTAACAGGGGTATACTGTACAGATTAATCCTGAATTGCTAAATGTAGGACAAGCCTTCCCTCTAGAAGAGTCTTTCTCACTAAGAGAGGCTCATAGGATGTGCATTGAGTCAGTCCCAATTTAATCGCCTTGAGCAACACCTTAGCTGTTAAGAGCCTGTCTAATGACCAATTACAAAGTGTGGCTGGGATTCCCCAACATGGTTTTGTTGGAGCACTCAGGTTCTTTGTGCAGAGGTTGAATACTGAGGCCTGCCTTTGAGTAGCTTCTCCTGAAATTAACTGTTCTTTTTCTCTTTCTTTCAGTTAAAGATTTCTTACAGGACTTCACACAGTCTTTTGTACAACTGCATGTGGAGCAGTTTATTTCTCTGAGCCTAGGGCTGACTTCTCAGGAAGAGGTGTGAGAACCCTCTGCTTCAGTGCCCATGAAGGCAGCAACTCCAGCATCCTTTTTCAGGTAAATCTTCATGTCTTTGCTCTTTATGCTTTTTTTCCTAGTCTTTACGTTACTGGTACTTCAACAGGAACTCTTCAAGTGAAACTCTTGTTGTGGATCTTGTTCAGATGTTTGAGCATATGAGTCACAAGTTTTCCTTCTTGTCAATGCACTAATGAAGGCTTTGGTGAAATGTCTTTGGTCATTGAGTCAAACCCCCATGCCAAAACTAAATTATTTCTTGTGCAATATTAAGATTTTGGGAAGGAATGTGTTTTCTAGGGTCATTTTTTAAGATGGGTACCTAAGACTTGAGTCCAACTAGTTCTTTATCCCCTTATATAGCTCTTTCAATATCTTCTACAAACCAGGAGTGTCCTCACTGCCATCATAGAGGTAGGAAAGAATAAGACTTACAGCTCTTGAATGATTAGCTCAATATACCCAATGTACATTTGCTATAAATAATGTAGATATAAAGAAAAAACCTGAACTGCAGATGTTTTTGAATCCTTATGTCCATTTCCTGATCAGTGTTTGTGGCTTCTCCAAATGCTACCTTGGTTGAATGCTGGCTTGATTAACTCAAATCTCAGGAGGCCGAGCTAGCTAACATCCATTGTTAGTATTTTATTTGTTTGCTTTCATTTAACATGCATGTTTGGCACTCAGTTAAAAATAGCAACTACAATGTTGGGGGGAAAAACAGAACAAAAGAAAATGATTTAAAAGAATCAAACAAAATGGAGCATAATTTTGCTGTGAAGGCTTTTTGGGTTTTTCATGACTTTCCATCACTCTCCCTCATTGTCCAAAAAGCTCAAGATGTCCAGCCGGCAGTAGGAGTGAGGACTGGAATTGGAGGGACATCTTGCAGGAAATTACATCCCCAGTACATACAAGCATTACAGTACTTGTAATGTACTTACAAGCACTCAGTAAAGTGAATAAAAACATTATTTTTGTCATACTTTTGAGATATTAGTAGAATTGTACATAGTGTCAAAGTGTCTGGGGAGAGATTGACTTAGTATTTATAGTTACATACATTAGCTCCTGCCTGCACTCTTTTCAAGTTTTCTTTTTTGCCTGCTTTGCCAGCACTCCCCACTTTTCCAGGACTTAACTTACTTCTGGTTACGAATAGGATAGACTAGACAGGAAAGGTGGATGGAAATCCTTTTTGCTGAGAATTCAGGGATCTGGCTTCAAATGAAGCATCTGTGTAATAGGTTATGGAATTAATAGACAACGAGCAGGAACAAGTTGCCAAACCAGATGAAGCCTCCAGGGACAGTGCTGCTAACGATGGTCTCGCCAGCAGACGTATCACTACGTTTTAAAGAGAGTTCTAGGGGATATCTGTGGACTGCAGACCTAGAAGTTTGAATTAGTAGAAAACATAGCAAGGTAAAAGTATTGGACAGCTGCATAAATATTGTATGGAGGAGAAAAAGCCAGTGTGGCTTTTGTAATGGAAAGTCATGCCTTAAATGTCTAAATAAGCGAGTTGAGAGGTCTGGCTAACAGTCTGTACTCAGATTGCAGGAAGCTTTTAAACAGGAGCCCTCACCTGAGCAGCCCTTGACATAATAAGGGAGTTCCCTGTCATAAATAAACAGTTGGTGCAAAGATAGGAAAGAGGATGTGAGCTGGCTTTACATTATTTAAGGTGGAAGAGGGCTGAGGGTGATGAATTGCAAATCTAAACTGATTCATGTGGGTAGGGAGCAGTGCTGATTTCACACACAAAACGAGTGAGTTTTTTGAACCATAATGACTAATTCTGTGAAGCTTTCTTCATCGGTAAATTCTCAGTTTGATAGTTTTACACAGACTCAGGGAAGACTGCATAAGCTCACAAAGTACACAGGGACTGTGCCTGGCTCAGAAGGTCTGGTCGAGAAGACCTGGAGGATGTATGGAGAAGCACTGCATGCATATTCTGTTGTTCCCTCAGCTGCTGGTTCTGGCCTGTGCTGGAGAGCAGGGTAGAGAGGTGTCCTTTGGTCTGACCCAGCACTGACCATTCATACGTTCCCACATAAAATCTGTACAACTGGGAATTAGTATGAGGAATTGCCTCTCCAGAACTGGCAATGTGTTCTTAATGTATGTTTCTTCATCATGCTATCAAGAGATATATGTGTGTGAGGAAAACTTCACAGCTGCAGGTGTCTGGACCTGTGAGACAAAAGTACATGCAAATCACTGGTGGGATTTTTCTTACCTCCTTTTAGCAAAAGCTCATTAAATACATAAGGAAATACCTACAAACACAGTCTTACTAGAAGGGTTAAAGAAGCCTGTGTAGACTGAGTTGTGCCTTGACTACAGGGTGTATCTGCTGCTGAGTTGCATTTTACATGGGTTTTCAGTGTCTCTCTGATTCTGGCTTGCAGGGTCCCTGAACACTTGCCTGAGACTAGCCCAGCAGCCCTGAACGCGGTTGACACTTGTGCAGCTTTACTCGGCTCTTGATCTTCCTTTTCTGACTTCCATACTTTTTTTTGTGCATGTGTACACACTTGTGCTTAACAACTTGTAGCTAGTTTGGTTACAACAGGATTAGTAAAAAGCGATTAAACCCACAGCTGGTTCCTATTTGAGGCACAGTAGTAGAATTTGTTTACTATACAAGCAAGAAAATCTAGATAGAAATGAAGTCGCAGAATTTGTCTGTGGACTTCCGTGTGAGATCATGTCTCTTGCTTCCCATTTACATAGGGCTTGGGTACCTGATATTTACTGTCTTCTACAGTGTGCTTTTTCATAGGTGAGAAGGGATTTGTATATACAAGCAACATCCTTTATAGGAAGTGTGGACAGGCTTTGAGGCATAGAGTTTTATGTTACATATCTTGGTATGAACAAGCAGGGAGACAAAGAGTAGACTGTTCTTTTTCTACTGCAGTCCCCTCATTCCATAGTTTTGCTGTATGTGACCCATTTCTCATGTAAGGCAGTTTCCTACTGCTGTTTCTAATGAGCGTTGAAGATGCTGAGATCTGTCTAGGATCAGCCCATAGCAATGAAATCACAGGTACCCTAAGGCTGCCAATATAACATGTACATGAGAGCACCTGCAGCTTTTAAGAATTACTTAATTGGAAATGCAGTTGGTGCCAGGCAGCTGGCATCCTGTTTCTGATGTCACATTCCATAAGAGCACAAATTACCAAATGAGTTAATGCTCCACTCAAATTGGCCATGTTTTCAGCATGTCTTTATGTGCAGCTGATGAACTGAAAGTTCTAGTTAATACTGTCAGAGAAGTCTGGAGGTACTGTCTTCAGTGTGAAGGATTCCCTTGAATGGTCTTTTAGAGGGTCAGTCTGATTCAGAGAAGTGTTCCTCCTCCACCCCTGCCTTCCTGCAACCTTTTTTCCTATTTGCACCCTGTCTCCTAGGCAGGACTCTGATTTGTGAAGGCCACCAGGCAGTTTTGTCTGAGGCAGGCTGGAGGCTTAGGACAAAATCTTTAAGAATTCCCACCAGGTGAAAGCACAGTTCAGAGCAGAATACCTGCCATGGGGCTCACCATTCTATGGCAAGTCTCTGACATCAGTGAATTATTGCAATAAAGAACTAGATGCTTAGAAAAAAACCATCCCACCTCTCTGCCAGTTGTGCCCATGTGATTGGGTTTGGTTTTTTTGCTGCCTATTTTTGTATGTTTATGTCTGGATTCTTCTGAAGTGAAATGTAGCACCGTTGAGGAATTGGCACTGGTGATCCTGAGTATAGCAATGCTGAATTTGTTTCAGTGTAGTTCAAGGAAACTATTGCTGGTGGAGCTTTCTTTGTGAGAAACATCAGAACAAGATAAAGATTGGTTTTGATGGTGAAAGTTTTTGTAATCATTTTTAAAAGCTGATGATCTGGTGAAAAATGAGTGGTAACAGCCACTTAATTACATATATACTTCCCTTGCAGGTTCAGCTGTATGTAGGATTCTTTCTCCATTTCTAATTATGTATGATGTTCAACCTTTACTTTTTTTCCCTTTTATCTACATGTGGTTGAATTTCAGAACTGATGAGGCATCTTCTAAATCTGGTGTCTTTGTATTCTCTTGTAAGAGTCCTTTCTTGAGGCTGACACTTTCCAAATTTAGTGCCAATGGGGGAATTCTAAAAGTTTGGTTTCAGCTTTTTTGTGTATTTGGTATAGGAAAAGTGCATTCCCCCCTGTTTTCATAACCTGTTGTATAAGAAAAGTAAAGAGCATCTCCAGCAATACCCCAGCTGGGATATGGTCTTTTGCTAGACAGATAGGAAACTGCAAATTGTTCTTGAGTCTGAGCTAATGAGGCACTGTTGGTATCATCATCTCCAGCTCCAAAATCTTTTAGTCTATTTCAGAGTACTTTATACAGTGAATAAATGTTTGTTCCTGTTCGACAGGTATAAAAACTGCGGCACAGAAAAAGAAGCTTGCATAGTAAATTGGTGACAACCCAAGAAGAACAATTGCAGGTTACGTAGTTTCCTCAGATACACACTGTTGACTGGAACAGACTACCCTTTGTCTTCCTGGTAGGCTGAATTTAAAGCTTAATTTCTGTTTGTGGAGGCTCTAACAGACATTTCTACATCATGATAAACAAGTTTGTCACTGTGACTGTAAACAGGGTGTCTCCCAATTCAAATGTTCTGTGTCCTGTGGAGTTTTAGATTCTGCTCCGGTTACGTTACTGTTTAAAATGATCGATACATGATTTTGTGGACTTCCTAGGCCTGCACAATTTTTGCGGTGGTTGTTTCCTATTTTTTTGCTGTCTGTTTAACAGAATACATTAGTGCTAGGTAAAAAGTACATAGTACTGGTTCATCCTTGTTTTCAGTTTTTGAATTTCCTAACCTAACAGTTAGCCAACTTAGTTTTACTGCTAAGTGGAGCAGAGTTGTTTTTTATCTGCGGTCCTTCAAAGTTGAATACTCAAACAACAGTTTTCTGTTTACTTATCAGTAGATCCCAATATTTGCCGAGCCTGATGTAGACACAGCTAAATCTGTCACCTGCTTCTGTAGTTTGCCTAGGTCGTCTAATGAGATACAGCTTTCAGATGCATTGTTGTGGAGAGATGAGTAAAAATAAGTTTGTGGAAATGAGTTACTTTTAAATAAGCTTTATATTCCTCATTATGTTTATATCATTTTTCTAGAACTATGCCAAGAAAACGAAAGCTGTTGGCTCAGTTAAGTGCTCTCCAAAGTGACAGCAGCTTCGCTTCCTTTGATGCCTTGGGGAACCTGAACACTAAACCTGATGGTGATTCTTGTCCAAAAAGCAGCAAATATTTTGCAGCAGAGAAAAAAAATTCTTCCCGTCTGGAAGCAGATTTTTTCAACCAGCCCTGTATTAGCCTGGCCAAGTCCTTTCTGGGACAGGTAAGACACGAACGCTGAGATTACTGTACTGGAGCATGTGCTAGCTAATAACTTAGTGTAACAGGATAAAACTCTTTTTTTGTTATTTGACTCCAGGACTTTGCTATTTTAGGAATACAGCTCTCATTCTTTCTCTTGTTAAGTGCAGTGGAATTTAAAGACTAGTAGCCCAGTCTATTTTGGATGAAGTCAGAGGAGTAATTTTACAGGTTTCGTTTACTGTCACATTTCAAAATTAGTTTCTGTGGAATTTTTCTCCCTTCTTTTCTGGTTTACTGAAATGTACTTTGCTGTTTGTGGTTTGAAGGTTGTTTCGGCCCCATTAGTTTCCTTTCAGGTATTCCTTTATTTGTTTTTGGCTCTTGCTTAGCTCACTGGAAAGTAATGCTCTGCAGTCAGCAACATCTCCTTCTCTGCCTCCCTTTTACTATCTTGTGATGCTAACAGCATGGCAGGCCCTCGGCCTTTCTTGACCAGTATCCACCATCATAGTGTACTTGAGTATTTCATTCTTATCTGCAAGTTCAGCAGAGTGCTTGGTACTTTCTTTCCTGCTGCCCTGTATGCTTTGAAAGTTGTATCTCATACTACCTGCTTTGCTTCTTGCTGTTCTGAGTAGCTCGGTATTGTCAGTACACGTGGTGAGCTCTCTCATGATCACGTCTCTGCAGTTATTAACACAACTATGTGAGGCAGCACAGGCCTGAGCGTGGAGATGTTTAGGACTCTACAGTCCCACAGTTAAACAGTCTTCACTCCAAAAACTGTTGTTCCTATTTTTTGTTTCTGAGTCTTAAAGCCATTACTGGTTCGTGAAAGAACCTCCCTTATCCCATTCTGGAAGCTTTGAGGACTCTTTGGACTTGTTGAAAGCCTTTGGAAATGAGAGCGAGGGAGATGAAACATCTCTCTTCTGCTTAGTGAATCCTTAAAACTCTCGCACTGTTTCCATGGGAGGGAATTCCTCCAGTGTTTTCCCTATAAAATGTTCCAGTCTGGGACTTCCTAAATACAATTGCAAAATGTGTTTTTAGTTTCACTGCTCCAGTCTTATCTTGAGTCTTTTTTTTATACCTTTATTGTCTGTAGGGCGAACAGACTCTCTGGATTCTCATTGGTTTAGATAACTTTAGGAATGTGTTCCACAAACTGTTGGGTTTGGCCTGTCTGGCTGTGTCTAGTGCTTTATTTTATTTTCTAAGGATATTGTCTTGCTTGTAATTGATGCCTTTGCTCCGCTTTTTAACCCTGCTGGGTTTTTTTTGGTCTGTCTTAACCTCTCTCTGATACGTCATGTGTATTTGCTATCTTTATAGACGTCCTGCTAGAGATTTGCCTTTCCAGCATTGACCTTTGGCTGCCTCTTCCAAGTTCTTCCTAACAAGCTTCCTCACTTTACGTAATTTCCCCTTTTTGCTGGTAAGCAGAACTCTGACAGATTATTTTTGGACCTTGATGCTTGTGGAAGGACACTGAACTTCATACTTCATTGTCATGATACGAAGTTGTTTTTCAGGGATAAGTCTTTGGAAAAGACTTTGCATTTTGCTCCAGATAAGTTTGAGAGTTTAGTCTTCTCTTGTGAGATCCCCAGTTACTCACTCTGCAAAGCATCTGATGCTGTCTAAAAAAACCATCATTTGTGTTCTGTCCTTACTGTGATATTTACTTGGTCTGTATGGGGACACCTGAAGTCTCCTAGTCCTGATGCATTTTTTTTGGTTGTCTTAATGACTCTGACATCCTTATGCATGCAGTTACCCTGGGCAGATATTTTAGTCCTAATTCTATATTTTTCCTGTTTAGGCCTAGAATTACAGGCCAGGTGGTTTCTATCTTAATTTTAGATTTTCTTTAAAGCATAACCCCCGGTCTCCCGTGACCCACTCTATTCTCTCATTTTCTTAAAACAATAATAGTATTTTAGTGTTTAATTTGTTATCTTAATTCTACCAAATTTTGGAGGTGCCTGGTACAGTAATACTGCTTAACCTTAAATGTGATACTTCAGTTCTTGGAAACAAAAAAAACCCAAAACCAAAACACACATGCAGTAAATGGCCTCTCAAAACAAACTGTCATAACAGCAAGATACATCCTCAGTGCGAAATAAAAGCCTCTATAAAATAGTTTACTGTGAAGTATTGTGAATGATCACCATTTTTTAACTGTGAATATCTGGTGTGTCTGAAGACTCAGGGAAATGCTTGAATGCTTTTAAAATCATAACGTAACCATTGTATTTCATCACAGTTGAAAGAGAAATGTGGCCACATGGGTGTGCTTTTGGGGTGTTTACAGGCAGTTGCAAAACACCAGTGCATTTTTCATAAAAGTAATAAACTGATTATTTTCAACAATTTGAGAAGTGCTGTAGGGAAATGGTGATATACCAGAGTTGCAACGTTTGAGACTGACTTCTGGAGCATCCATACTGGATTAGGTCAGTAACTGCATTAGCAATCCAGCACAAACATCTGTTAGGAATTGAGCTTTGTTTCTTGAAAGTCATTTTTTCAACGGCTGGTTTTCCAGTATGGAAGTGCTGAATATAGCAGAATGAAACTGATAGCTGTTGCCTAAATTAGACTATACTGCAGAATTTCTGAAACACAATAAGTCAAATAAGAAGTTTAGAAATCAGGTCAAACCACAAAAACCTCTGAAGTTTAGTGATTGTTTTCTTTTTACAGAGAATCTTTTCAATGTCATGTTTTTTTCCCCTGCATCTGCTTTGTTTTATTTAAGGAGGTACCAGCAGCAAGGAACACACTGTAATAACAAGGATCTGTTGTTGTCTGCCTGAAGCCAATTCCCAGCTCTGCCGCACTGCCCCTCTCCCTGGTGCAGAAAATACAGAAATAGCATCAATACTCACTCTGGTCGTGATTATCTCTGTGGTTAGGGACTAGGACTTGTTTGAACCATCTCTGTGGAGAGAGACTATCTAATCATAGCAGTTATTTAATTGTGCTGCTACTCATGTTTCTCCTGATCTAAAGAATATATTCATGATGCTTCAAGATTGATACTGGTGGTGCTTTTTTGCCTTAAACTTGGTGGATTGCGGTGGAGAATACAGAAAATAACCAAAATAACCACAAAAGCAACTCTGTGGGCTTTACTGTATATAGGATCATAAACTGATTCTTTATGATACTGCCACAGCTAGATACTCCAGGCATTTCACAGAGTTAATGACAGGTAGTTGTACAGGTAGTACAACTTCTTGTACTGGGCTGTGGCCTGGCCAGTAGAAGCTGTTAGTTTACAGGCTGAGCTGCTCGCTGGAGAGGAGAGGATGCAGTACTGTCAGGTCCTTTATTCCAATTTCTGTGTTTCCTCAGCTCTTGTGCTCTGGTTATTTTGCACAGAGGGTTGCTAACTGGTGCACTCTGACCTCTCTTTCAGGTTTTAGTTCGCAAACTTCCTGATGGCAGAGAACTCTGGGGGAGGATTGTTGAAACAGAAGCTTATCTGGGTGGGGAAGATGAAGCTTCCCACTCGAAAGGTGGGAAGCAGACTCAACGAAATGCAGCAATGTTCATGAAACCAGGAACTCTGTACGTGTATCAGATCTACGGGATTCATTTCTGCGTGAATGTTTCCAGTCAAGGTAAGTTGAGGCTGAAAGAGATTTAATGCCTACAGCATAAGGCTGATATTTCAAGCTACACCTGCCATGTTGCTGTCACTTGTGAGCTCCCCATGGGCTCTGTGAAGTCAGGGACTTGCTGTCGTCTTCTTCCCTTAGGACCCGGGTTTTGCTGTTGGGAAGTACGTAAGTTTTGCTGTTGTCCACAGTACGTAACTGTGGACAGACAGTGTCTTAACTTTCAACATCACAAGCAGGGCCCATCTCCAGCTGTATAGCAACCAGCCTGGTGGGGTTTTGGTCCCACCCGTGAGCTGTGTGAGCTGTTCAGGCCCAGGAAGACAGACTTAAGGACTGGAGGAGAATCTTGATAGGATGGAGCTTTCGGTTTTGATGATGTGAGCTACTGCCTTATTCAGGTGATTCAGTGAACTCTGTTCCTTGAAAGCGGTGATGCAGAAGTATATGTGAAGTCTTAATGACAGCCTAAATCTTGGTGTCTGTTGTCATGATAAGAAACTCTTCTGTCTCCTACATGTATCTTCAGAAGCTGTAAACATTGGGGAAAACAAAAAGGTCTGAGATGTCCTAAGCTTAAGCAAGGAGTCAGTGTAGGAGTGTTTTATCTGCTTTGTTGTTTCTTAAAACAAAAAATCAAAATACCCAGACTGTTACAGAATCTTCCATCTTTTATTATTCTCAAGATAATCAACCCCTAATCAAATTATTCTAGAATTTACTGAGGCTCTTCTTTCACAGCGCCTCTTAACATGCAAGTGTTACTTCTAAAACTTGGGGTTTCTTCTTTCCTGTAAGAATGACAGTGTTTGCCTTGCAATAAAGTTACTCATTAATGAGACACTGTGAAATGGCAGCAGGTATTTCTTAGATAAATACTCATTTTGTTAGATAAAAAAAAATTCAACAATAATTTCTTTTCTTTTTTGCCATTTCAAAGATACAGCTTAAGAAAACGCACCGCTCATGCATTCCGAAGTGGAAAGCAAATGTTGTAACAGTGACCACTAATCCGCAGGTTTTGACCTTTGGGCAGGAGCCAAGCAGAAACACAGGGCCAGGTTACAGTGTGGGGGAAGAGCCTGTCTTCCTAAATGGAGGTCTGGAGTCTGGTGGATGAACACATGTGGATTTCATTACATTGTCTCTGCCAAATCTGTTCAGATAATGAAAGCAGAATGGTTTGTTATTCAGGATGGGTCTCTTAGTACTTGAAATACTAGGAATAATAATTTTTATTAAAAAAAAAAAAAAGATGCTTAGCCCTTGAATTCTAAAAAGATCTCTTTGAAATTTATACTCTGGGAAATTTTCCCTTACGTACCTGTGTTTATTTTCTAGCAAATCAGTTAGAGGTCACTAATGTATTTAGTTGGGACTTTTTTGTTATAAACTTATTCTCCATTAGCCTGCCATACACGCAGCTATGTTGACACCAAGCACAGCTGTCACTACCAGCTTTGTCAGGAACACACTGAGGTAAACAGCATGGCTGTGCGTGTTGTCTGTCACAGATGCATCTACACAAGCAGGATATACTCCTTTGGTGTATTTGCCCATGTGCAGATGTGTTGAAAGAAAGAATCTGTGGAGGAATTGTACACAAGATGCTTTTCTCACCTTAGTATAGGTGGAGAAGGAGCCTGTCCTGTCATTTAGTCTGAGGAAGCTGTCTTTTGTGGTGGCACTTACGCACCTGGGTAAAAGGCAAAAGCATTTCATTCTTTGGATATGGCACAGATGTTGGAAACTTTGTTTTGAACCTGGCTATGGCTGTGCAGAAAACACATGGAAACACTGGCAAAACCAAAAAAGCCTATTGTGGCATAGCTTGGTCCTTCTTAGTAGCAAGACCATGCTCTGCTTATAGCGTGAATTCCCTGGGAATGCTGTGAAAACCTGAGCGACTGACTGTAAAAGGAATATGAACATGTTATTTCTGAAGGCATCACTTGGAAAGACACAAATTACTGAGAGAACATTTACTGGGAGAACACTAAATGCTTTTACTTTTCAAAGGGTGCATCTCCCGTTGCATCTCCAGGTGAAGTCCCAGAGCTGCATCACTGTTTTCTTGGATTTTGGGTGTGCAAGGTTGCAGAGCACCAGGAGTTAAACAGCAGAGAACATTGAATGGTTGCATCTATTCCCATGAATTATCTTCTGTCTCCTGTGATCTCCCAGGATGTTTCATATTTTCCCCTCAACTGTCTTCCAAGCTGAAGGTTTCTAGTCTACTTAGTTACTCTGTCCTTAGGCTTTTGCTCCACAGCCAGTGCATAACTTTGATCCTGGTTTCCTGTCCCTGAATCTCTTCCAGTTCTGTTATAGCTTTCTATAGATGGAGGGGCGGAGCAGAACAAGTCTAGACATGCACACAGGACAGCAGAGCAACTTGCTTTATGGAAGTAGTTGGGGTTTACATCTGGGAATACTGTATGGCATTGCCACAGCAAAGTGGAGTAGTGAAGGGGAAAGGGAAAGGTCTTGGGGGTTTCCTGATGTCTTCATACACACAAACTGACCCTGTCTTAAGCCATCTCAGTTTTGACCTGGATGCATATTAGCAAAGTTTACACTGAATGACATGAGAATTAGGGGAAAACCTGAGGCTGATTTCAGGAGAAATCAGTTACAGAGATTTTCCAAATGACTCTTGAAAGATGTTTCTGTTTGGCCATCGGATGGTTTGCATCAAAATACTCATGCAATCATACACCAATTTTTAACAAAGCATGGATTTCTGGAGACTGCTGGAGCAAGCACATAGATTGGACTGAGATCTAGTGTGGGTTTAGGTGGTTTAGTAAAGTTAGCACTAACGAATAATCACAAACAAATTCTCAGCTGGCTTAGATCAATGTATCTAGTTGTAGTGTAGGCAAGTGCTTGTGCTGCTTAAATTACAGGATCCTTGTGGGAGGATGGCAAGTAGTTCAGAGAACAAGTAAAACCTCACCAGTACTGGCAGTGACTGCTGTGCTGCTGCTTCTCAGACTCTTGAACTGAGTGACCATGGAGCCAATTCAGAGCTGCCAGATTAATGAAAGCAGCTGTCCTTTGGCTGGAGAGAGATCAGAGTGCTGCACTGTCCCTGGTGTCTGTGCCTACCTTCTTGGAACAGACGCTGCATAGTGCAGTCCCAGACACACACGCTGCTGGGACCAGGCAAGCAGCATGAATTGGACTGCTGCAGCAGACTTTTGTTTTAAAAACAGTTAACACTGATTTAAGTCATTATGGTCTTCAATCAGCTCAGGATCTGAGGCCTACATGACAGTCTTTTTGACTTTCCTGTGATTTGTTTCTCTGGAATTTGCGAAGATGTGCATTTTGCTGCCAGATCTGAACAAACAGCTTGTAAAATCAAGATCCCAGTGATGGTCTACCCTGGCCCAGGGTCACACTGCGTGGTCTTCTCCCTGTCTTGCAGATCCCAGACTAGGACTCTGAACAAGCATTTCGGGAGCAGTGAGAGTCAGATGGGTGGAGAGAAAACTTTCTTCCCTCCAGTGGCCAGGAGTTGTTTCCAAGAATGGGAGCTGGAGCCAGTCCAGGGAAGCAGCAACAAGCTGCGCTGTGGGGGTGTGGGACTTCCCTATCAATTTGTGATTTCTAGCTGCTCAGGGAGAGAATTTGCCTCAGCATTGTTGTTAGATCCCAGCTTTTAGCTCTGAATGCTACTCATTATATGGAGTGACTTTTCAGCATGGGTGGTAGATCCTCTGCATCTCTGGACTGGCACTGCTGCTGATGGCGTGTCAGCGGCCGTATCCGTGTCAGGCAGATGCTGAAGCCAGATAACCCCTGAGAGCAAACTGCTGCAGGCTGGAGGGAGGGAGGAAGGGAGGCAGGCTGAAGCACTCTGGCAGGCAGGAGTTGAGTCGGAAGGAAGCTGCTCTTTGGTAGTTAAAATAAAACTTCTGACGTGCAAATACGCTCAGAAGGACCTGAAAATCAGCCTGGGAGTGTGGGGACAGATGAGGGCAGAGAAGGCAGTAGCTCGACATGGCATCCCTGCACTCTTACCTTGCCTGCTGTCTCCACATCTACCCAAAGCTCTTGTGGTGTTGCTGTCACATTCAGGGGCTGCTGGCCCTGGGCAGAGCCTGGTGTCCGTGCTGCAAACAGCTAGAGGGTGTGAAAACTTTCTGGTGGAAACAGAAAGAGCAGGCAGAGACAAAAAAGCATATCTCCTGCTGGGGCTCTGGGAGCACCTGCAGTTTCTCTGAGTGCTTGTCTCTCTTCACGTGAACTCCCAAAGCCTCAGTTCAATTCAAGTGTAACCACGGTTTCCACTTGCATTTGTGAGGGATGAAAGCAAGTAGAGTAATTAAGAATCCCACAGTTGTTTCTGGCAAGTGAGGCAGCATCCTGATGCGAAGGATGTTTCTTTATGCATGGATGAAAAGCAGAATTAGGACATGGAGCATGTTTTTTAAAATCTGAAGTGACCTTTGAGCTCTAAATCACTGTAGAACAGGGAAGCAGCTTTTGGCTGCCAGATTAGCATCAATCCCCTTGCTCAGAGAAGGGAGTGCCTGGGAACAGATTGCTGACAGCTGTTGGAAAGAAGTCTCTTGACTTCACTGAGCTGTACTGAGGGCAGCGGGGGCTCAGAGCAGGTTCGGGGCAACAGACACACCTCACAAAGCAAAGCAGCAGATCCTCAGTCGATAGGCTCAGCTGAGAGCCCAGAAGGGTAATTTAGTGTGGGAGTTGTACAAAACATGAGGGATTCTGGTTTTGGAAATCACACTCCTTAGGGATCTGTCATTGCCTACAAAAAAAGCTCTTGCCAGGCCCGAGCACATCTCCAGATGTTTGAGGCTGGAGAGGGGATTGTTCAGAGCAGCATCATGGAGCACACAGATGCTGGCAGGAATGCTGTGGGTGGCCCCAGCACAAGGGCTGCTGTGTGGGGCAGCGCTCAGGCCGCTGCGCCAGCCGCTCTCCTCGCCCACTCCAGGTCATGAGAAGACCTTCCCTGATGGCCAGTGGAAAATAGCAAGGAAGTGTTTATGTCCTGCTTAGGCTGGAGATTCTTGTCAGAGGGGAATGGCTGTGCTCAGAGCTGCGTCTTTCCTTCGCTGTCACCAAAATCAGGGAAGGCAGCTGGTTACAAAAGCTGTAGGGGCTGGAGTTTCTTAAGGCTACTGATGGGTGGCAAACCATCTTTGAGAAGAGAATCTGTCAGTTTTCTTCACTTCTTGTCACAGAAAGGATTTCTCTGCAGAAGTGATGCTCTCAGGGCCATGCATCCCACAGCCAGACTGTGCAGCCCCATCCTGCCACAGGTTCCCATCTTGCGAGAGCTTCCCTGGCCCAGGGGTTGGGCTCGCTCCAAGTATGGCCATGCAGTCACCCAAAGCCATGGTCATCCCTCCATGTGGGTGTTTGAATTGGGAATGCCTGCAGCCAGAGCATATAACATACAGCAACTGCTCCCAGTGCCTGCAGCTCCTTCCCAGGTTTCTCTTTGTCCAGTCTAACTCTGCATGCTCTCTCTGCTGGCAGCATCCAGACCTCTTCCCCTCTCCTTTGTTAGCTGGAGTTCTTGTAAGCAGAGTTTATTATAAATCTACTGGGTCTGGGAGCAGCTTTGGATAGCTATGCCAAAACTGAACCATAGATGTATTTATTCCTGAACATTGTGCTGACATAAGAAAAACCTCTTGCCCTCTGGCAAGCCTTGGAGCAGCAGCTAAACTTAGTAACATTGAGAAGTGGGGTTAGAGAAGAGCAATTCAGCACTGATGAGTAAAGGACACAGAGCTATGAGAACTGACATTCAGAAGAGGGAAGGGAGTGCACTGACTCCAGAGCCTGGCGCTTGTTGCGAAGCCGCCCAGCAGAAGGACAGACCTTGTGGATGGGTGCTGCAGGCAAATCCCTGCTCCATCAGGCTGAGCTGCGGGCCCAAGAGCTGAAGTGCTTCCGCTGGCAGGGGGGCTGAAAGCTGAGATGTTCTTAACAACCCTGTACTAACACCTGGTTCTTGTTCCACACAGGGGAAGGGGCTGCAGTATTGCTTCGCTCTTTGGAACCTCTGCAGGGATTAGATGAGATGAGAGAGATGCGCAGTGCTTCAAGGAAAGGACCCACAAAGCTGCTGAAGGACTGGCAGCTGTGTAGCGGGCCCTCCAAGCTCTGCCAGGCATTTGGGATTGATAAGACTTTTGACCAAAGGGACCTGACTCAAGATGCAGCCATCTGGATGGTACCTGGACCTGACCTACCAGGGGAGCAGGACGTGGTAGCCACAACAAGGATTGGTATTGGCAACAGGGGAGAGTGGACACAGAAACCCCTCAGGTTTTATTTACGAGGAAACAGATTTGTGAGTGTTGTAGACAAGAAAATGGAGAGAGAGATGGCAGCAATAGGACAGCTTTCTTGTCTTGCAAGTGTGCCACCAAGCAGGAGTTGAGCTGTGCTCTGTATTATAGCAGTGTTGTGGCAGCAGCTATAGCAGAGAGAGTGGCCTGGAGGTTTTTAAATAATAAATGTACTTTATTGCACTTTATTGCAATAAATGAGGCAAGGTGGAATTTTCCTTCTGGGGCAGGCTGGCATGTGTGTCCCAGCCAGAACTGAGGCTGGTTTGGGACATTGAAGGCCACTTTCTCTCTTGCCAATTAACTGCTTAATTAAGGTGGATAAGTGGCAAAAGAGCTGGGAGGAGAGGAGGTAAAGGAGGGATCTTACTGTTGTCTACAACTACCTAGTGGGAGGGTGTAGAGAAGACAGAGCCAAGCTTTTGTCAGACAGGATGAGAGGCAATGGGCACAAGCCGGAAAACAGGAAATTCTCATTAGCTGTGTGGAAAAAATTTTCACCATGAGGATGGTCAAACACTGGAACAGGGGCCCAGAGAATCTGTGGGACATTCAGACCTCCACCAGACAAGCTCCTGAGTGATCTAACACATTTTCTTTGAGCAGAGTTTTGGACAAAAGACCTCCAGCAACCCGTCCTAACCTATACCAGTCTATAACATCCAGCCTAGAGAACAAGAATGGGTTTTGTTTTCCCAGTTGCTTTTGAAACCTGTTCAAAACTTACCGGTGTGTGAACCCCAACACAGAGAAAGCATCACTACTGTAGCCTGCCATGAGGTACAGGGGTAGGAAAACCTCTATGATTTAGGGCAGAACCTGCAACCGCACTGGGAGTTTGAAGGGTGACAGGGCCACCCCTCCATCCCCACCCTCCCTCACCTTAGAATTCACAGGCAAGTTTTTCAAAACCCTTGTCCCATCACATGAAAAAATACCTTGTTTGGCCCCTTCTGAAGAGCCCTTGTTACGCTGATCTCAGTAGCTCACCTTGAGACGCAGTTGCTGGGGGCTGGTTGATCTGATTTTTTAGGTTGGATACTGCTTTTGCTCTTCTGTAACATCCCTCTTGCAGCTGCAGGGGAAAACTCACTGAAGGGACTAAGTAGCTGTCATCGGGTATTGGCGCACTGTGGCCACCAGGCTCCCCCGGCGCCTCGCTGGTGGAAGTTAAGTTATATAAAGCTCACAGTTTCACCCAGTTTGTGTGGGCAAGCAAAGCTGTTCTGAGAGCCTGCAACTGGGAGAAACTCCAGCTTGTGTGTGTGGGATATAAGGGAAGGTCTTAAGGAGGAGCCTGCCCATTTTTTAACAACACACACCCCTGGAAGCCACCGCCATGGACATGAAGGTCTCTCTCCTGCTGCTTCCCTGGGTACTAGCACAGAGCAGCGAGCAGCTGCAGGGAACAGTGGCCACATGCAGACCAGGGGTGAGCTGCCATAAGCTCCTGCTGTCCGCAGAAACAGGGCTGTCCCCTCTTGTTGTAGCCTCAGCAGGGCTGGAGGAGCAGTCCTGAACCAGATCAGGAAACATGGCTATGTACAGACCTGTATCTTGTTTTTCAGCTGGACAGCTTTAACGCAGGCCAGGTTCCCAGTCTGGTTCCCTGCAGCCACAGCCATGCTTGCAGGGAAGGGAATGAAGGAACAAAACAAGCCTCAGGGGACAAATCTGAGTGCCCTTGGCACCCACCTCTGGCTGTGTGGAACTGTCGTGTCCGTGCACTTGCAGCTTGGCCAGCCAACTTCCATCCTGCTCAACAACCAAGCTTTCCACCCCCAGAAAAAACTGGAAACCCTGAAACCCACAAACACAAAGGCTGCTTGGTGACAGCCGTGCTCCAACAGACACTTAGTAATAAGAATACTGGGGAAAGGCAATAATAGGCTGTAACACAGTGAAGGAGTCATTCCCATTCATGAAACCATTTACTTGTGATGTTTTGCCTTCCTACCTCTGTCCTCACTGCTGCCAGATAACAATGATCAAACAGAATTCCTTGGTGCCTGGGGCCATTCCCCTAAAGCCAGGTCAACTCCAGTCTGCCCTGGGGCAGAGGCCATGCACGCTCTGCCATGGGGATAGGCTGCTCACAAATGGTGCTCACAGCTGAATGACACAGCAGTCCTGTTAATGAAGAGCAGAGAAAGCACTTCTGATACAGCAGTGTCCACCCAAGGGAGAAACACTGTCAGTAACACTGCAGTGGGAGTCTTCTTGGCCACCCTCACAAGCCCAGGGAGGCCAAGGTCAGGGAAGGGCTGTGCACCAGCAGCTGCCACGCTGTGGATGTGGCACAGCAGGAATCCAGGCTTAGCAAGCGCATGTTGTCCTGCGGCAGGCCCCAGAGCCCTCACACAGACCAGCCTCAGCTGCCACCACAGGGAGCAGATGGGAAACTGAGGCACGGAGGGGGAGAATCTGCTCTGTGCCACATGGCACAAAGGAATTGAAGTCACCTCGTTCAGTTCTTAGGCATCTTTTAGACTGTCGGTATGGAGAGCATAGCAGGTTCCCACCCTTTGCCAGTAGAGTCACTTTAAGAGGGACTGAAAAACTGAAATCACGGGGTCCTCGTGGCTGGTCACCACCAGCACGCTGCGGAACTTGTCAAACAGCATCAGCAGCTGGGAGCGACGCATGTTCTCGTTGTACATGATCTCCTCCAAATGGTGCCGGCCCCGAAAATAGTGCAGCAGCCTGTGGGGAAGGAGAGCAAGGGAGGCACGTGAGCCAAAATCAAGCACACGCAGCCAGAACTGATCCTGCCACCCTCAAGGTTTCCTCTCCCATGGGACGTAAATTAGAAAGCATTTGGGTTCTGTCCCTCATCTACATGAAAAGTCAAGTGATTTAAATAGGTTTTTACGTGAGGCATGCCTAGCACAGAAATCCCGTGGAAAAGCAGGGACTCCCCCATTTCAGGGCTTTGCAGCCATCCTTCTTGTATCAAAAGGCTTCCTAGCCTAGGGATTTCCCAAGATTGTCAATTTTCAACTTAGTTTTAACTCCAGAAATTGAGGAACCACAAGTGCCAACAAGCCTTGAGAAGTCACGACATGGCAGATTTACTTCTGCGCTCTCTTCGCTGGGCCTACAGTGCCCTTTGTCACAGCTGTCTGGGTACCTACACTTGCTTTTAGAATTAAGAGCATATCTTCTCTCTCAGCATCCCAAGGGGCTTTGTGACTACAGGTCTTGCTCTACTAAGGTTTGGTCAGGTTGGGTTATGTGGAGCAGTCACAACAGGGAGATACTAGTGGCAGGCACCACAGAGACGCTCTGGGAGTTATAAAGCCCCCAAAGAGCCCCAAAACACTGAAGCCTAAGCCAAACCAGACTGGCTTCTTAAATTCCCAGTTCTCTTTCTGTAGAGACAGCACTGACACCCCTTTGCTCACCACCAACATGCTAAAGGCATCAGATAACCTGCACAGCAGGGTCTAAGACAAACCACTGCAGCAAGTACCCAGTGGCTGAGGACCTGCTCCCCAGAGACCCTTCAGACCCATAACTCTAAGCCAGCCCTCCAAACAAGGCTCAGGTTTGCTGCTCAGTCTCTTAAGTCTTAACAACCTCCCAAGTGTTAAAGAACCATACTGCACATGTCACTCCAACACTCCTGCATGTCAGGGCCCAAACGCATATGCCAGGATCACTTCCCCAGCTATGCACACAGATGTGTGTCCATATGTGTTACACATCATGCTCTGCTCTGTGCTTCAGCAGCTTTTGCTTGTTTCCATACCCAGCTGCAGTTCAGGAATATGCTGGCCTGCTACTTCATGCCAACTGACAGAAGAAATGAGTGGAGATGGCAAGATCTGTTTTCCAATTAATTCATACAGTCCTCATGCAGAAACAGCCCTCAAAAGACACCATATGTGCCTTAGAGTGTTCCTGCCTGTTTTCACATGATGGCAGGATAGGGCCTCTCATGCTTTCCCTGAAGGACCAACGTTTGCCTGGCTGTCTCCTGCTGCTCAGACTAGACACTCCTGTCACCCGTTACCCTTCATGGGTGACTGGAAATGAGTCCCCATGCAGCAAGTCTCATTCCATCATACCCTCCCTCTACACTGCACAGAGCAGGTTTCACCTCTAGTCCACTACTATTTGTGTCTCTCTACTTCCCAGTTTGCCATGTCCATCCTCTCACCTCACTCTTGCTCCCCAAAGAGCTGTGTGTAAGCTCAGGATCCTCACTGCCTCATCCCTGCTGGCAGCCTGGGGCTGTGCAGCCCCCTGCACACTGCGAATTCCCTTCTGCTCTGAGCTTCATTTGCCAGCTCTCAAGTTGGCACCATTATGTAGAACACAATTGCTATGTCTCTGTACCTGCAATACAAACAAACAACAGACGGACAAGCTCCAGTCATATTTACCTTTCCACTATCTGGGCTGTGCATTTGCCTTTTGCAGTATCTATCTCCCACTGGGTATTTAAATCAGGCTAATTGGCTTCCTCCCCCAGGGTGATGGCAACCAGTGGGCACTGAGAAGTGGCCATTAGCAGGGACAGCATCGGTTTGAGTGTGCATATGTCAAAACCAGGCCATCCCCTGAGGTATTAACATGAATTTTTGCCTGTTGTAACTTGTATTATTCTTGTTCAGAAAGTGATTTTGAAAAAGGTTTTAAATGCTACAGCTTCTCTCCCTTCTACAGAGCTGCTCACTGTGATTGCCCATGCTCTCATCTCCTGGCACAGCTGCTTCTGTGCAAATGATTATGACCTGGCTTTCAACAGCAACACGGACTAAGCAGGAGTTTTCCAATAAATAAACCCATCCTATATTCAAAAGGAGTCTGGGTTTGTAACCGGTCAGGATGAAATACTTTCCACTCCAATAAAAGCTGGAGAGGATATTAAAGAATATCACGAAAAATGCCAGCTGGAAGACACCCCCAAAGTCTAGTCCAGCATCCTGCTCCAGCAGGACAAGTGCCAATGCTGTAGCTTGTCTAGCCAAGCTCTGAAACCCTCCAAGGACAGAGATTCCCTCACATGCCTGGATAATCTGTCCTGGGGTGCACCACGCTCCCAGGGAGGAAGTCTTCCCAGAAGCCCAATTCTACAAAGCTGTAATCTACGGCTCACAGCTCCAGTGAAGATGGGCACTACCCTTGCTTTTTGGGGCAAAGAACATTTATGGGACCCAAACAGGACCTAAGATGGCACTTCTTGGGGCAGTAACACTGCACTAGAGTCACTCTGAACTGTTGACAGATGTGCACTTCCAGATCCAGACGCAGTGATGGAAGATTATTGCTTTCCATTGCTCATCACTGTTCTCCCCTCTTCAAGTTACAAGAGCTGCCCCTCTAACAGCAGTGTAATGTTCTTAAACACTAAATAAAAGATTAAAAAAGGATCATCTCAGACTAGTCATTCAAATAAAATTAGCTTATTTCTGGTCAAGGAGATATCTCTTCCACCAGCACTGCTCAAAGATGGAGCAAACTGTCCACAGCTTAGTGCCACCAATGAGCATTCCTCAGTGGAGTAAAGGATCTCCATCTCCCAATCTAAAAACAAGAAAAAAGATCCTGAAAGTGTCTCCACACCCATGGCTTGGGAGAGAAGCCATGAGCGAAGCCTCACACTGTCTTTAAAGCACTGCTTAATGCACAGTGAGGAATGCTTTGTGTACGTTACCAAAGACCTAGTTCAAAAATAACATGTCTCCTTCTTAAGTTTACTTCTGGAAGGACATGCCAACTCTCCTCCAGCAGCACCTAAGGGAAGAACTTGGATTTCAATTCCCATTCAATGTTACGAGGGTTAATGCAGCCAATGCTGGAGCCAAGCTTCACTATTCCTTATTTCCCCTTCAGGTTTCTATCTTGCAAATACCGGCTGTGCATAGCAATGGACAGGCAAAAGCTCCTTCTGCCATCTGTTTAATGACTAACAGGCGTTCAGAGGCATAGACACGAGAAAATGTATTGGGCTGAACTTTACTGCTCTGCTGAAAATAGCCCATCCCTTCTTGTGCACACACAACTACACTTGGAAGCACAGTTGCAGTATATTTAGTGCACTAACTATGCATTTATAGCAGGAGTTTGTTCTGGGAGGCAGCTGATACAGCAAAGCTATTTGCCAGAGCACAGCCCTCATTAGGCTGCTGTTCCTCATAGTGAAGCAAAAAGAAGAGCTGGCACAGTAACCTGTAGCAGGGTAATGAGGGAGATCACCTCATTCACTGCAGCAGCTTCTCCACAATGTTTACACTTTCATTAAGAGCAATAGGTTTACCTAGACACTCATCTCTGATGGTTTACAGCACAAAAAGAGAGAAAATACACCCACAGCTGCTACGGTAAGGTGTCTCATAAAGCCAGTAACCAAGAGTGTCTTGCATAAACATTTCCATTTGTACACTCCAGCACCCTACCCATAGGACCCACTTGGTTATCATATCTTCTCTCTTCCTCACTGCTGACTTAAGAGTATGCTATGCAGTTGTCAATTCACTCCATAGTAGAATGGAAATTCAGACTTAGCAGAGCCATCCTGGGGATCTGCAAAAGAACCTGGTGCGTGAGCAAGCTGCAAAATAAACATCATTCAGACAGCTCCCTGGTTACAGCAGCAGACTTTAAGAAGAAATCCAAGTAATTTTTTGCATCTGCAATTCCAAAGCTTTCAAATGGCTCTTTACCCAGATGAGGGAAGTGGTAGGGGAGCAATCGTGAAATCCTTTCCTCTCCCTAGGGTAACTAAGAATCTGCATTGCCACTAAACTGGTCCAAAGAGTCCCCCACGAATTCGATCTTAAGATATCAGCCATTATGATTTTGTTTTTACTTTCTCAGTGGTTTTGTAATGACTTACCACGTAGTAAGGAAAAAACATTTCAAAGTTCCCAAATGCCAAAGTGTTGCCTCTCTATCAGAGAATATCCTCTGAACAATTTACAGAAGCTGGAGAAGGAGACGAATAATTCAGAAAGCAGTAACTACCCACAAGCTTGAGAGCGCTCTATGGAAATACCTGAGCTGTACAGCATATAAACTTTGCCACAGACAAGACAAGCATTTTCTTGCCATTACAGTTTCTCTAGGCTACTTGACTATATGCATCCTGGGCTAAGAACCAGGTTTCCAGGGGATTACCAACCACATCTGGTACGTACAGGAAAAGCTGCAGCACTTGCCTCACGTGGTTTTCTGCTCCACTAGTATGAAAACCAGTGAAAGCTGCATTCCAGTGATGCCACTGGGTTTTGAAATGCTTAGGAAGAAAAAGTACTTTCTCCCACACCTTTTCACAGATGGCTGGTTAGGAAGTCATTCTGCTTATTAACACGTGCAGAACCACATCTTGTGTATCTCTGTTGTGTTGAAATCTGTAGCAACAAAACCGTGTGCTACTAATCACGCATCCTAATGACTTTAACCTAACTAACCTAATGTAACAAGCAACTTTGCAAAACAGGCCTTAAAACGTTTGTAGACTGGTCTGTAAAAGTATTCAGGCTGGCTTTATGTCTGATGCTCTTTGTCTCATATTTACATGGAGTTTACAAACCTTAAAATAAAGGATGGCTGGCTTGGAAGCATCAATGGACACAAACTGACAGCATCAGCATGACTGGGTCTCTGCTTTGCATGCTTAGAAGGTTTTTTCAGGCTATTTTCAGGCAGTTTTATGTTTACCATGTATGGACACTGGAAAACTGGCAGGCAAACAGTGAAGCCCTGTTGTCCAACCATATGCCCTGATGCTCCTTCCCACATCCAGGACTCTTTGTTATCAAGTATTGTGACACGTAGATTAGTTGTTGTCAAAAACTGATGTGCATAGATGAAACAAGTATAAGGGGAACAAACCTGAGAGAACTTCTCCTCCAAAATCCCAAGCTAACGGGATTTGCTCAGAGTCCACACCGACCCTCCAATAAAACAGTAAGGATAAGAAAAAAAGATCACATTCTGCACTCCACGTTTCCTACCTTGCAAACATGCGAAGATCTTCTGGATTTTGGGCAGCAGGGACATTAAGGATAGCTTCCCGCTCATGTTCCAACAAGCTTGCTAGGAGATTCTCCGTCATCCTTTTATTTAGGGGTGAGTCCCCACCAGGTATCAACTCAGCACTGGAATTATCCATGCTAGGGCTTGTCAGAGTCATGTCATCACTACTAGCTATCAGGTGAAGAGAGAGAAAGAGACAGAATTTTTATGTTCCTCAGCATAATGATTATCAATTCAGGCTATTTGCATGCAGTCTTTCCAAAAAATCACTCTAGAGTTGTAGAGGAAAAAGTGGCTCTTGAAATGCTACATGCATCTGCAATTAGTCATATGACAACACTGCGATTTTCTCAATGGGAAAGTCAAATGTTTCAACAAAGTCATCAATTTATATGGAAAACTGCACTTCTGGAGGCCATAAACAGTCCATAAAAAACATCTGAAAAGAAAATTCCCAGCCAGCTCTGCTTGAATACCACGAAGTGGTAACATAGAAAGCCTAACAGTACAGAAGGTGGGAGCAAGCAGAAAGGGCAAGAAGCAATATCCTCTTGTGAATGAGCCAGAATAAGGAGATCACAAACTTATCTGACTCACATTCCAAGACTTCTACCCTAATTCATCACTTCTGTAAAGCTGGAAGTTGTACAGAGAGTGTCTTCTGATATCCATCCTCAGTGGCATTCTGAGAATTCACAGGCAAGAAAGTTTGGGGATTTCAGCATTGTATCTGACTCAGACTCTTAGGGAAAAAAAAAATGCTTTCCTGGAATCACCCTGAAGAATGGCACTGAGGAGGGAGATTAAAGAAATCAAGAGACAAACAGAAACCAGCTATTTATGAGAACCATGGCTAGCTCTGCATCTCCTTAGGTGCTCTACAGCCCACAGAAACCTGTGTGAAACAAATTTTCACAGTTTTATTCCTCTCCTGAAAAGCAAAGTTCATGCAGCAACAGTGGTGCAGCTAGGGGTATGTGGTGGTTACTTTGGAGTACAGTAAGGAAGTAGGAAGTTACTTCAAAACACTAGATGTACCTCTGATAAAAGTATTTTACATGACCATATGAGAACTTGGCAGATTACAAAGCACTACTTTTTAAAATGAAGAATTTAAGGTCTAATAGCCCTTAAGATTTTATGCTAATGCCCAGCTCTAAATTTAAGAGGGGCTGGACCTACTTAGCAAGCACTTCAGCAAAGACGAGTTATCTTGTTACCAAGATTACCCTATTGATTACCCTACGCATTGCTAAGAAGTGGGCTGTAGTCTGAACAGCAGAGAAAAGCGTGCTCATACTTGGAGAGCCAAAGCTGAGGGCGTTGGGGGTGCTTAAACTTCGGCCTCCAACTCTGGCTGTAAAAGGCATGTCTTCATCTTGGGCTCGGAAATCCTCCTCATTTGGTGGCACCATCAGACAGACGTAAGTGTGAAGCTGAATAAGAAGCCGGTGTTGGAGCATCCATATCACCATTTGAATGAGCTGAGTCTGCGGAGTGAGAAATGAGGTATTAAACACCCATGAAATGAAATACAGGAGGAAAACAGTGCACAAAGGTTAGGCTTTGTGACTAAGAAGTCACAAAGAGAAATGTTCTCTACCCACACAACAGTTCTATCTCTTCTCCAATCATAAAAAGGTGACCAGGCACACATGTTCATCACACCCAAAGCCTCTGTGGATGCTTCAGCTGTAACCAAGCCTTTAATGATCAACATGGCTTTATGTAACACCGACCAGCATAGCCAGTCTCCTCAAACCAACCAGCCTTCCCCCCTTGCCATAGCCCCAGCGCCTGCTATGTTCTACAGAGCAACTGGATGCCCTCATCACATAATGCTTTAGCCACACCAATGTAGCCATACGACCCCACCTGGAGCTGTTCTGCTCTCTTTTAATAAAACAAGTTTAGTAGGTGCTAAAAAAATGGGACAGTCTTCCTTCTGAAGGACCAGACAATGAAAAACAAGTCAACCAGATGCAGGGCCTGATGCCCATGGCCCAACAGTTGGAGCCCTGAGACCGAGCTTGCTGGTTTCTGCACAAGGCCAACCAAAATCAATAATCACTGAAGGGTTAATCCCAGAGTGGTCATCAGATTGAAGTGCAGTTCCCCTAGAAAGCCGGGGAGAGGGAAGGGTGATGGGGCAGAGCTGAACAACCAATACAGGTGCCCAGAAGTAGGAGCCATTTGCTGTCAGATGGGAAATGGCTGCATAACCATGGGAGAGCCCCTGGAGATTGGAGCCCTGCTGGAACTCAGTGATAAAGAAATAGCACTAACAGCAGCCAGAACCTTGGCAAGAGACAGCAGCGAGCCGCTGCCACAAGCCGCCTCTCAATGCAAGGGGTTAATATCCCACATTTGCTCTCCATCCATCTGCAATAATAGGACAGGCCAACTCAGAAAGGCACTGAGGTTTTCACGGTGCAGGCAGGCAAGTTTCTAAAGCGCTCAGAGATGATGCTCATATTAAACAAACATGCACAACACCCCTGTTACAGCAGCTGAAGACCTGCACAATGTCCCCAGAGCGATGCTGAAAGCAGCAGGCAGAGTGAAGGACAAGTGTTTGTACGTCCTTGGCATGGCCTATTTTCAGGAGCTTTGGAGGAGCATTCAAAATACATCATTGTGTCTGAATTTCTGTACAAAAAGCCTTTTCATATCACTGCAGGCAACCCTTCCCATAGCTCATGGCTCTGAAAACACTGATTCACTGACAAAAGCTGTTTGGGGATTTCATAGCAACCAACACTGTTTTGGTGAGAGAAATACACGCAGAATGAGCTCAGACTCTGAGAAGGAAGCTAGCTCTGCTGTATTAATCATCAGGATAACAGGCCAAATCTCAATAAAAGCCCCAAACCGAAGTTCATCAGCCCACATAATTTTCCTTTTTCCATAAATCTTATAATTCTCAGTTCCTCCTCTGCTATCAAATCACAAAAGAAACTTCTTCTGTTTGCAGACAGACCCACACCCTGTCTTTTCAGGGATTGCCACTTTCGGGGGCTGAATGGATTGTAGTCTTAAAACATATTATCTGGGACTGCCTTCAAACCTATCTTTTGGAAAAGCCATAATTCATTTTACACGTTTAATAGAAAATCTACAGAAGAGGAAGGCTGGCAAAAGATACCAAATGCACAGTGTTTTGCTAACATCTGAAATCAGCCTGTGAGAGAGAGGAGGCTTACTCCAGTGATTACGTTGCTAAAACCCTTCCTTCCAGATGCAGGCCTGGATGGAAAGATGTCTCATATGTTTTACTTCAATTTCCAACCTGTTGGCACGCAGCAGTGTCTGATTAGCTAGTTTCACATCAAATGAAAGAGGTCTGCACATCTCACAGCACAAAACAACCCTGGAAAATCCAAGGCAATTCAAGGAGACAGTACTACAGGCTCTACCAGACCTGCAGAATCTGCTGGGTAGGGCCCGACCTAGACCAGCCTCCACTGGTCACTTTGGTGGCTTCAGGAATTACAGAAACAGCCAGTTGCTTCTGTTACAGCTCCACGTGCTTGAAAGTCTTGCCCAAGACTCCCTAATTTTGCATATGCAAACCTTCACCTCTACGCTCTTGTACAAGAAAGCCACCCCTGAGCCAGCAGCTATGGCTCACTGGAACAAGAAGTCAGGCAAAAGGGGTGGTACAGCTTTACAACCATAACATGGTACAACCAACGACTCCCAAATGCCTTTGTACTGTAAGTGGGAGAGCTGGAGATCAGCTGTGACTAACTTAAGAACTAGAGAAAACTGTGCTTCCATATTGAAGTGAGCCTGAACAATCATCCCTAATGATGATCATTGACAGTCATCTGTAATAAGCAAAACTTCAATGGGCATTTGGTACCTCTTAAGATCTAGTCCTACAAAAAAGCCCAGCGATGCAGCGTCCTGCAACTGGCATCATGCCCGAAATGCTGTGCTTTGTGCCACCAGTGCACATGTGCCTCACACCATTTCCACTTTTTCCAGGTTAAACCTATTTCTTACCAAAAGCAGCAAGTGTTTTCACAGATAAGGTCTAGCAGAGGCTTTGCTAGTAAGTTCTGCCGCTTGTCCTGCACACGAACACTGAATTTACATCCATTCTCCATCTGCTCCTCCTGAGCTCTGATGCAGTTTAGAGACAGGTCTGCAGGAGAAGAGGCTTCCCTGCACCATCTGTGCTGCGTTGGCTGTCAGAAATGCTCCCCCTCCCTCAGGGTTATCTTTGTGCTTGGTCTCAGCCTACTTGATTAGCTGTGCTCCTTGCTGAAGCCAAAAGGGCTGGGAGTAGCTTCCCAGGCAAGAGTATACTTCAGTCCCAGGACTGGCTCCACTCACTCAAGTCATCATCTGGCATGGGAGGAATCCATAGCCAGCCTTTGTTGGCTGAAACACCACGACCGTGACAGAAATATAAAACGAAACATTTTTTGTTGCTTAATTTAACTACCAATTAACTCTAAATTTCATCCATATTCTTTTCATCCTCCCCATCTCCCCACACTCTCCTTCCGGGCTGCTGCGAGGGGGTCCTGTTTGCCGCAGCATCTGGATGGCTCCCGCTGGCATGGATCAGCCCAGGGCCACCCCCTTTACCTCCCGCCCTGCGGTGCAGCGGGCCCCAGCGAAGCTGGAGTGTGCTGTCACGCAAGGCGGCACGGAAGGCGCTGGCAACAATACATTGCTTTGTGCTTATTGACAAAGGCAAAGAAGATGTGTTAGCTTCTGAGAACATGGGCGCTGTGCGTCAGCCCATCTGGGCAGTTTGGGACAGTCAGAGGAAAGCTCAGCCCCAAGTCCTGGGGGGACAAGATCCAGCATTCATAATTCTCTTCCCTCTGGGAACCGAAGGGAGCATTTGTAATGCGTTAAAGCGCATTTCCTGCAAGGATTCTTTAAGGCTCTTTTCTTTCCCAGGCCTAAAAAAGCTAAGGAGAACACCAAGATCTCTGGGACCAGCAACAGGTTCAGGAAAGGGAAAAGAGCAACCCAGAAACACTCAATCCTAGCTTGCTTCTCACTACATGAGGATACACTCCTAGTTAAAACAGTGTGTTTTACCTAGAAAAAGGTACATGAGCCCCCTTTCTCCAGTCTGGATCATCTAGTTATTTGACACATGCACTCTTCAAGGTCTGACCTGAGAACTAAGGGTTGCCTTGGCTCAGTAGGATAGCACCTCCAAAGTCACTGTGGTAAATGGATGTCTGCTGAAATATATTACCTTTCTTCATCATTCAAACCATGCTGGTTTATGAAAAAGATCAGATATTAAAGCTTCTCCCTGTTTGACAGAAATCAGGCTCTGAAGACCCCCATTAACATCACTCAAAACATTTATTGTCTAATATTGCCATTTTAATCATTAGGTAACAGCTCTGAATTCTCAGCTTAACCTTTCCCTCCATCTAGGTCTAGAAGGACATATTGTTTTAACTTGCCACACTAGAAATCTCTGATTTTATACCTAGTCCAAACGAATATAAATGCACCTTAGTACTTCCATACCTCTGCCAACAAAGGCTTCCATGACTCTTAATGCCTTCCAGATGCCCAGCAGAACAGCCCCATTCGCAGCGTGTCTCTCGGAAGACACAACTGCCTATTCAGTATTTGCATGCAGCTCTCCTCCCACTCCCATCCCCTGACATACTCATTTTGCACTGAGCTGTTACACAAAGCACAGCACGTTTTCCGGATGCATAAGGCAGAGGCCTCATCTACTGGGGCCTTACTCCCAGCAGCATGGCCAGACTTATTAAAACAAAAATGAAAAATTAAACATATTTTGTTCAGCAGCAGCTGTCACACTTCCCCATCTGTTTTCTTCTGCAGTTATCCTAGCCCCATCAAGGGAGAATTAGGTAACTACAATAATAACAACAATGTGCATTATGATAAAGAGCTACTGTAGACTGTAGTGAAGGGGATGCAGGGAGGAAATGGGATGTCTAATTCACCTAGGTACACTTCTATCACACGGGTGGAAAGACCCTGCTAGTCCATGTTTGTTCCTCGAGGCAGGGTAGAGATGTTATAGCTTCTGAAACAGATGAACTAGATGAGGCCATCATGCACAAATGAGGGGAAGCCACAAGCATTATCCCTTTGTCTTGGTTTGCAAACAAACTTAGCGCACAATAGCTGGGTGAAGAAACTCTGATATTGTACAAAGAAAGCCTTGCACTGGAAAGCAGATTAAAGCATTGCCACGCACCAGTTGCAGTCCTTAGGACTAAAGGTTTTAGGCCACCAAGTGTTTCTGCGCTTTGCAGAAGGTTATGAAGGGGTGTGCACCACACCAAACCCCACCAGAGCTCCCCTCTGGTGTGCTCTGCAGTCACATCAAGGCGAGAAGAGAGCACAGGGACAGAAAACAACAGTCACAGGCAGCAGAAGGAAGGGCAGCTTCTTTGGGGTCAGGGTAGAGGAGATGCAAACTGCTTCTTTTCCAGTAAAAACACTAAAAGGAAGATGAGTTTCCCTATTGTATCAGCTCACAGGATCTCATTCCATGGCTGCACCCTGGTGAGATACAGCACCAGCAGCATGAACTAAACTGGTTGTTGTCCAGGACAGTCCTAGACTACCTCAGATTGCTGCAAGTCCAGGTGACACTACACAGCATGATGGAGCTAACAGACAACTCACCCCTGTGAAAAGGGGAAAATAGTTCCTGCTTTCCTCACTCACATCCCCAGCTGCAGCAGTGCCTCCCTCATCCTGCGCCAGCCCCAGAGCTTGCTGGATTTCCCCTGAGTGAATTCCACCTGCTAACCTGGCAGAAAACTAGTGCTGCTGAAAAAAGTTAAGCAAATCAAGTCAAGCTGAACAGGAGCCAGAGCTCTAGTGCAAAGGGAAGAAGGAAAGGAGGAAGGCATGTGTACACACACCTGAGAGTGGAAAAGAAAAACTGTGCCTCCTCTCAACAGCACTGAGATACCATTAGACTGGCTGAGCTATAGGTGTAGGCTCAGCCCACATTGCTGCAACACTGCTATCCAAGCAAGGCAGGTTAAACACAGAGAAAGGGAAGCTAGCATAGAGATCACTATATAAATACCAAAATGTTTTCGAATTATAAGTACAAGACCACTCACAGATATACAACAACCACAGAGTTCAACTGCAATATACTGCTTGTCATCACAGGCAGGAAAAGATCAAGACGACAGGCTCGAGAAGAATTCCTGTCTCCAGCAAGGGCATGGCTGAGAGCACTGGTGGTCCTGGCAGCCACCACTCACTGGAAGTCTCCTACCTACTTCACAGGCAGACATCAAAAGCAGAATGTAGACATGCACTCCATCTTTCAAGGCAAGCTTGTCCTTGCTCAGGGTATTTCAGGTTGTTTGTACCTCCTACCAGGCAAAAAATACCACAGCACCCCAAGTACAGAAATGCCAGTGTCACCTTTTTACCTCCCCAAAGGAATGGAGCAATTCAACCAGTAAGTAAACAGAAATAACTTTGTCCTCTTTTAAGTCAATCAGTATGACTTTTTATACAAACAGGAGAATGGGCTCTTTAACAGCCTTCCTATATCATGGACTTTATGAATGCCTTCTGTATTTTCTGCCCATCCAGAAGCACATGCTAAAAGGAGGGAGCCAATCCCATGCTTAAGACAAGAATCAAATGGGATGGATGCCATGAGACCCTAACAGTTTCTGCAGAAAATACAGCCTTTCCCACAGTACTGACCTTCTAGCACACATGACCTTCAGAAAGAGACAATATGGTCAGTTTAATGAAAAGCACAAGATAAACAGAATAGTAGTGAAAATCTTCAAAGTTAAAAAAACCCCATCCCCTCCTATGTACACAAAGAGCAAAACTTCAGTGAAAGGTCCCGACTTTGGGGTTTTTTTTCCAAAGGCAAAGCAAATATGATTTGACAATATTTACAGTTCAGAGTACAGCATCTTTTATCACTACACAGCAGAACAAAAACCCACCCACATTCCATCAGGTTAATTGCTGTATCGACTAGGATCTCTCTTAATTACAGTTGGAGCCTGACCACTTCAGGACAGGATTGGATTCGTCACTCCAGTTCCTAACACAAAATAACGTAGGCATCAAAGTAGAAGAAAATGTACTGATATGAAAACATCTAAAAAGTCTCTCTAAACTCCCCCAAGAACTGTCATACTTAGCTTTATCAAAAGCTGAGCCGCCATAGCTCAGAACAGCTCACCAGGGTTGGTGAGCTCCTTCATCTTCACATACATGCCTTGCCAATGTGGCCCTGAATCTTCTGCAACCACAGTTCTCACCTCCTCTTTTCAGACTGTAGAAGGCATGTTCATAGTCTTTCATTGCATCATCCTTCATCCTTCCATACACATTGAAATGATGATGAAAACAAGCCATGCTGCTGACCTTTAGGACGCCACCACACACAGGTAAGCATCAGAGAGAAGGTTCAAACTCTAAAAGAGCCATTTTAACACTCCAGCAGCTCTGGCAAACATTGAGTGTGCACTGTTGTTTCAAGGCATAACTGCGGCAGTTAAGAGGCAGACTTTATTTGTGTATTTTAAACGGTAGGATGTCTGAGAACAACCAGAAGTATTGAAAGAGAAGTGTTAAGGCAAGTAATTAATTTTAAAAGGAGTACTGGGAATAAGAATGACTCCTGAAGCTACTGCAGCTAGAATAAAATTAATGCTATTAATCCAGCGTCAATCTTCAGGACACTGATCTGTCTGTAACTACAACAAAGTACTGACAAAACAGCAAAACTGCTCTTCCCCTGTCTCCCAAGGTGGCAGCTGACCAGTGCATACTATTGGGATTAGACGCTACATCACTTCTTATCTTTATCTCTGATCATAATCTCTGCCAACCTGTAATTACAACAAATACTTCTCTAACAATTGTGCCTGTGTGCGCAACTGATGTTAATCTTCCAGATATTTGAACAGTGGCTTAATTCATATAGCCAGCGAGTCATCAAAGTATGAAGGCTAGCAAACAACACTACAAGAAATCAGCTAAAGAAATCTGCCTGCGCTTCATTTGCCACAGTATGCTGTGTTCAGAGGTCCAAGCTCCTTCACTGGGGAATACAAGAGCGTCAGCCAGGAGACCTCACATTATTGAGCTCTTTCTTGAATTTCACCAGTTCCCAGAAATGCTGCAAGCCATGATCTATGCATAAGCAAAACAACAGCTCACAAATCCAAAATACATATATTATTATCCAAAGTCTGAACATTAAAATGCTAATGTTGTAACACATGGACTTCTGTTGACTACATGCTGAGCCTACTTCCTCTAACAGCCTTTAAACAATTCCAGTTTCATAGCAAAAGCTAAGTGAACAGACAGTTTGCTTTTAAAACCAGATTGTGAACTTAAAACAGATGGAATATGATAAAATTAAATGTGATTGTGAGGAATCCACAAACTTGCACTGAGCCCTACTAATTTATGACAGTTTTCAACAGACCAAATGGAGTTTCAGTTTTCCCTACAAAAATCACTCAAGAAAAAGAAACATTCTGAGTTTTCTTTTAGGATTGTGCTTTGCTAGCACACAGCATCCGCACAGCTTCACCTTGAACATCCCCAAAGCTTTTTGGCATGCGGATAGGAAACAACAAATGATAAGGTTGGAAACACAGTAACTGGCAACTTCTAAACCTACAATAGCAGGTTCCAGACTAAGTACTCCAGAAGCAACATTATTCCTTGTTCTCATTAGCAGAAGAACAAGGATCTCTTATACATCTCTCCATCTCACCTCCTGAACAGGCGGCGCGAGTGGGTTCTTGAACTCTGAGAGTGACACTGGAAGGGAGAACTTGGAAAGCATTGATGGCAGGTTGTGCCCCCGGAACTGACAAGAAAATGCATCTGCTAAAGGAGAGTAACTGCAGAAAAAAGACAGAAATCAGTTTTATATTGCTGGTCAGTGCAACATTTATCCATTTAAGCATTACAGAAGTGCCAATTCCCCAATGAATACTGTCCGTGATCTACAAAAAACCAGTAAGGATAGTTTATGGCATGCTGCATCCTGCAAAACTAAGCAAGAAGCATATGCACTTACATTTTGGCATTGCATTCGGCTGCAGTACAGTATTCAAGGTGTGGAGAGAATCCAGAAAAGAAAAATGAAAGTGTTAAAAAGTCTAGACCTGCACAGTCTCTGATCAAAGGAACAGGGACTGGGCAGTCAAGACAAGACAGGGATGAGCTGGATATAATACATGCTTTGAATATGCAAAATGCAGCTGCAGATGTCACTGTTCTCCCTCATTATGCTGACAGGACAAGCAGTATGACTGATCAGAAGTAAAGGAGAGTCAAGTTAAATATTAGGAAAACTTTTTGACTTAGGATTCCCATCTACAAAGGTCTTCAAGAACAGCACTGCCATATACAACACAGGCACAGATGTTCCTGAATGACCTCCAGGTCCCTTCCAGCTCTATTTTTATAATTCCATCAGAGAAGTTTTGATTTAAAACTATTTTCTTAAAACTGAGTTCCAACACAGATTCTAGAAATGTCTCAAAACCCAACACAGTAAGAGTTGCCAATCTTCAGCAGAGCAAAAATACCCACCACTGCCTCCACATCTTCTTTGCTTTGCTGCTGCCTGCTCTCAAAATGGCCACGTTGCCTTCTGTCTGTGAGAAGGCTTATCAGTGGAAAATGCCATCACACAAAATAATAGTGATAAGTAACACTACCCTGATTCACTACTTTTGATTAATTTCAGGTGATGCTGTGTGCCAGATACACAGATACTCCTATTTAACTTAATGATAATGCACTCGTTAAACTTAATCATAAACTCATTTATGATTTAAACATAACTTTTACCTCATTTAACACTCATTTAACTTAATCGTAAAGCATTTTGTTTTGTAAATGTTTCCATATTGTTCCAGGTTCATACAGCCTTTCTGATATGGACATTTGGAAAGCAAGTGTATTTAAAATACTAAAAGTAGCTTTAAAAGGTAAATACTTCCAAAAGCCCGCATCACTGCAGAAGCATATCTGCAGTGCACACATGCACTTCACATCACCTTGTTGCCACAGTCACTCATTTTCCTTCTACTTACAGACAGACACTGGCATTTGGAGAAAGCATGTAGACATTGTTTTCACACAGTGGATAAATAATAATTGCTTTTCCCCAGTAAACGAGATGTGCTGCAAGCTGGAAAACCTGCATTGAGAAAACAGGGAAAAATTAGGTGAGCAAAAGCAAAATTCAAACTCTCAGCAGGAGCTCCACACAATGACAGAACAGCCGTGTTTGTGCTGAAATGAAAGAATGTTCTATGCCTTCATCCTGCCTTCAGAATAAATTCACAGTTTAATATAACATGTGGCACATCAAAAAGCATTTGACAAGGTTATGGATTTCCAAAAGTTCGCTTCGCATTTCTAAGCGACTTAGTATTTCCTGCCTTAAAGGCTTTTTCTTCATACTCTATCAATAGAAGTTTAGTTACTTTTCATGCCCCAAAACCTTATTTCTGTTTATGCACAAAATGCATTAAGTGTTACACATGAAAAATAAAACAAAAGAATCAGCCTCTACTATGAGGCAAACATAAAGGAAACCAACACTGCCTTTTAATGCACTGAGATGTTTCAATAATGAGCTACACAAAGTATTTTAATGTGTTAAACAAGTCAGTGGTTGTTAATGGCCCTGGAAGAGCCACATAAATAGCATCTAGGAGACATAAAATCCAGCCTGTATCATTAGATGCATTTAACTTCGCTTTTTTGTGGAGAACAGAACTACAGAAGCAGTAGGGGATTTCCAGAGTTCATCCCACAGCTATATAATGCCAAGCAACACCACAGACCACTCTAAGTAGGCCTGGAATTTCTATTACAAAACAGGACCTTCCCCTTCAAATAAGAAAAGGTGTACACCTATGACCAGGAGCATCTGACATGACAAGCCATGTTCTCCCCTGTCACACAAAGCATAGATCATGTCCCCGAGTCTGAATTTAATACATTCACCACACCTGACAAGCAAAGTGCCACAATGAGCAGAGTCATCCACATCTCAGTGGTCTCATGTCTCACATGATTGCCAGAGCCTCATTCCCTCCCCTGGCACAAACTTCCCTTCCTGAGGGCATGCCACATCTCCTTGAGCAATTCAGTTCTGCACCCTGGTTGTCAGTACTGCAAGGGCATTCGGAAAAAGCTGCTGTCTTGAAGAGACTGGCCCAAAAGTTTTGCCCAAGCCCAAACAAGAGCTCCTTCCTGAGACTCTGCAAAGTCCGTGCACTAATATCCTAAGGGAAAACAATAGGTAGATTTGCACTACCTTTCAGCACAGTTCAGCAGGAAGACCTTCGCAGATCCAGGGGAAGTAACATATTTGGCCATGGCAGCTGTAAGCTTTCACTTGCATTTTGGGTACCTCCATTTGTACATAGACATTGACATGGCAGAACCAAGACAGACCACTGCAGTGTAAGTCAAGATACTACTGGTTCTGGTTTTAGCTACCTAATGGGAGGGCACAGAGAAGACAGAACTATTCTTCTCAGGGGGGCGCAGGGAGGAGACAGAAGGCAATGCACACAAGGCAGAAGAAAGGGAATTCCCATTAGATATGAGGAAAGTTTTTCATTCTGATGCTAGTCAAATGCTGGACTAAGGCTCAGAGAGGCTGTGGGAGGTAGCTCTGGAGATACTCAGAATTTGAACAGACAAGTCTCTGAGCAGCCTGCTTTACTGAGCTTGCTCTGAGCAGTGGTGTGGACTGGAGACCTCCAGGCAGCCCTGCTACTCCATAGCAATCTGCAATTCGAACACGGTGCAGGACTGCTGAGTGCTGTCACTGCACTGCTGCCCTTCATTTCTCCGACCTCTCCCCACAGTCTAAGGCTCACGCTTTCTCTGTGCACTCTGCTCACACTGACAGAACGAACGTGCTCATGTACCACAGAAACCCATTGGCACACAGAAAGAAAACACCTTGTGATTTAGAAGGATTTCAGCTGCTGACAGTTCCCCGTACCTGCAGCAATGCCAAGTCAGCATCTTGAGCCAGTTGCTGCAAATTCTTCACAGCAGAGGTAGTTTTAATTACTCTCACCAGGGCAGGAGAACAGTCCAACGGGAGCTCATTAAGCAATGACTTCTCATCATTTAAAAGTAATAAGGCATGGTAGGGCCTGCAGAAAAATAGAATACATCTGCACAGTAAACTACAGCTTTTCCTGAAGGCTTAGTTATTCCCAGAGCATGATTCCTGGGGTCAATCTACTAGTAAAAAACAAGCTTCTAATCTTATCCTTTTGGTGTAAGCGGGTTCAGAATAAGCTTCTTTTTATGTCACAAAGTAAGGCGCTCCCTATAAAAAAAGAGATAGAAGGTTATATGGTAACTGGATGCCCCAAAGACTAGGAAAAAAAGACTGCACTGTGCTAGCATGCAATTAAGACTGGACAGCCAGTCTGAAAACTGCTCATCTGCACTACTGAAATACAGAACAGAGTAAAAGCAAAAATTAGTCACTTTTGCAAGTAAAAAGCTGTAAAAATGGAATGCTGGAAAATAAGATCTCACAGGGCCTGGGCTCTTTTTCTTCTAAAACCAAAATTACTTCTGGGTCAGATTAAAATGAACACAATTCCTGTGACTGGAAAGAGAGCAGACCTCTCTTGCAGCATCACCTCAGTACAACCACCTAATGTTAAGGCAAAGGCTGTTGCTTCATACCACCGCATACACAGCAGCATTAAGCAGAAGTTTCAATGAAGCCCTGTCTCAGCCCATGCCACCACCACTACAGCTCATGTCATATCATCTCCCCAGCTCTGCTAGCAGAGACATTCGTGGCACCACATTTGGAACTAGAGGAGAGGCTGGCCAGAATCTGAAGGACAGCTTGCGCTTACCTGATGGATTTCAGGCTTCTCTCAATTGCTTCAGGGGGTATAAAGTTTGTGGCAACATAATGGATTTTATGAGGCAGGCAGAAACTCACTTCCAGCCAGTTGTTGATATGTAAACGGACCACCCCTGTTGTGCAGAGACTAAAACAGGAAGAAAATAAATACATACAGCATTTACTGTGTATAGCAAATGAAAATAGTGGTTCAGGTTCACGCCTGCACAGGAATCACATCAGGACAAGAAAAGGCTGAATATACCCTGTCTATCCCCAGACTGGCTGAGGACTGGCTGATTCCTAGCTGCAAGTGCTTCCTTAACTTGTATTTACAGAGCATTATCCCCGTTGAGGCTTTGGAGGGATCTGAAAGACATCACCCCACTGATCTCATGCTCCCTCTGCTCTTAACATTGCAGCAGTATCTCTAGTTAAGAGTTTCCTGAAAAACTACTGCAAGGCAGAGATTTCCCTAGACCAGAGCAGCAAAGGGCAAAGATGAATTGGGTGCAATGTTTTCACCTCCAATTTCCATTTTCCTCTCCAAGAAAAAAGAAAAGGAGATGTCTGCACTGGGCAAAGGGGGTTACAAGCAGGACACTTCCACAGTAACGGACTCCTTCGGTTCTGCTTAGGTTGTTTATTTCCTACTAACCTGCTCCTGCTTGTCACATGAAATCACAAACGTGCTTGGTTAAATGGCTTCTTCATTTTAGGAAACCACAGGGACTAAGCTAAGCCTTTAAGCTGACTTCAGACAACAGGACTGGAGTGGAAATGATGGACATCTCAGGAATGACAATAAAGTCTGACACTAGGGTTCAGCCTGAAAGCAACTATAAGCCTCTTTCACTGAAAAGAGGGCCTAAAATACAATTTTGCACTCTGACAATTCCAGTCTGAATTTTAAATTCAAGAGTGTTGAGACTCGCAATATGACTTTTGTGTCGATAACACCCACGAATTTCCCCTCTACATAAAGCATATTTAAAAACATGCCAGGAACAGGCCGGGAGCAACTACATGCCTTGGAAACTCTTTAGTGGTGATTTCAACATTCTACCTAGCATTCAATTGCAGGCCACAAACTAACATGGTCTTTTTCAAGTTAATCTGGTTGGATACAGGCTTTAGAGAGACCTGAAAATGCAGCTTTAAAACAAAAACAGTGGGCAGCTTTGGCTGCCAGTATAACTATTCACCAAACCACAACAGAGTGGTGAGAGAGCAAACACGATCCTGTCCTGCCTTGTGCATGATCAGACTCATTAGGGGCAATCTCACTGCAGACAACACTTTTCAAAAGCAGAGGCTGTGGTTTTGTTCTCAGATCTTGCACTGACCTCCAAAAATATTGATTTTTCAAGTTGCAAATAAAGTAGATATTATATATGTTTTCCTTGAGAGGATTAATCCACTGTCTCTCTGGCACTACCACCTTACATCAGAATAGAGGCTCCAAACCCTAAAGGAACATGCAAAGCACAGCAAACGCCTCCATTTTTCTTGCACTAAATGCAAGAAAACCAGTAACACTGCTTATCCCACCAGACATACACCAACTGACAGATAAAGCTGGATTCTCTCAGAATACATCAAGATGAAGCGCACCCTAAAGCAGGAGTTACCCACACCATCTACCAGGCCGAATACTCGCAAGAGAAAACATGACAATAAATGAACATGGCAAGTGAGATAAAAGACTACCTGGAAACTACTGGGGTTGTTAAAACAGGTTACCAAAAAACAGCAGAGATACATGAAAACATGAAACACTTGCAGGGATATTTTCCCTGCACAGTTTAACACTCAGGAAATAGAAAAAAATACAGTTGGTTCGTTTCATTCTTCGGTCCAAGTGCACCAAGGCAGAAGCTTTAATTACATAATTACACTCCCCACAGCATAATTTTGTCTCCAGTGCAATATACAAGAGCCTAGAATTAAAGACAACAAGAAAACCAGATTTTCAGTTCTGATCTGGATCTTAATTTCATTCTTCTACATTTGCATTCAAGTGTACAAATTCAAGCCTTCATTATAGCTCTATGTACATGGTTGCTCCTTCACCTGCCCCTCCTTGCATGAAGAATAATTGAAGTCTTTAATAATTTGACAAGGAACAAGCTACGTTCTCCAGCAGCAATGTATGTGACTGCCCTTAGCCAGCCAATGTGTTGAATAATTGCACCAATATGTACACAAAGATTCATGCAACATGAAATACAGTCAAGTCACAGAAAGTGAAGTTTGTATCCACATTTGCCTTCATTTTACAGACCCCCATGAAGTCATCTGTTTAGCAAGCTTTTTACTGTGAGCCTCACAATCTCCATGAGCTGGACGCAAGCGCTCTGGCTGGGGACCAGCAGACCCAGAAGCCACCTTCTTTTAGAGTCAGAAGCAGAATGGCAAAAACCAGCAACAGAAGAGAAAACCAAGAAAACAAGTTTTCAAGTCACATCAGGGAGTCACCTACCTCCTATTCTACTCTATCCTTCTTAACTAACTCAAATTGTGGAGCCAATCACCCAAAAGATGTAGGACTGTGGGAAGGTGAGAAGACTGCATTGGCTGCATTGCACACCATGAACCTCAGGGACACAGTTTAAGTAGCCCCTGATAGGAAACCTACTATTGCACAAAGATGCAGTAGGTACACCAGGAATTCACAGAAGGCTCCTTTGTTCTTTGCTCCTTTCCCTTTCCTCACATTTAATGAGGATTTTTTGCAGTGTTACTGCACCCTGAGCTTTTTCACCAAGTTGACATTTTCACTAAATTATCTGCTGTAATTCCAAAAGCTCTTTTCAGAGCAGTTATGTCCTATATAAGGGTTGTTTGGCCTTACATGCCTGCTGATCCATCAGTTAACTGGTATCCAGAGACATTGCTCCAACTTTTCCTTTTTCCCACAGACTTCAAGTGCAACTGGGCAAAAATAGCCTCACTCCACATACTCTAACTGACTATTAAACCCTCAAAGGCATTCCATTTTATCCCACAAAAACTTAGTTTCAACATTTAAAAAAAAAATAAATCTCTGGTTAGATAATACATGAGGAGCAATACTGGAGGATACATGGTGAGGGATAAGGATACTGAGAGGGGATATCACAGTTTAAAATTGAGACAGGGAGAAGTAAATTGGAAAAAGCTGTTTGGTGTCTCTATCATAAGACTTATGAGACATCTCATGATACCAGAAGGAGCAAAGTTCAAAAGAAACAGAAAGAAACACAGAAATTAGTGAAGGCATGGACCTCCTTATCAGGGGATGCTGTGGTGGTTAAATATTTACTCTGGCTCACAGGACTGTGGACTAATTCGGGGAAGTGAGATCAGCTGAAGGCTGGTGAATATACAGAAATGACCTCCAGAACTGTAGGAAGCTGTGGAATAATTTTGGGAATATCACTGCTCTTTTGCTCTATTCTATTCTGCCCTGAGCAGCAACTGTGAACCACTGCCCCAAAATAAGAACCCAGTATCCCAGTTGGCCAGTATCCCACAAAACTGCAGCTTTCTTTTCATAACTGTCAGCAAAATAAAGACAATCCCACCTCATATTTTATGAAATTTTACATATACACACCTCATTTTATGCCTATTCTATTAGAAATTAATAATATTTTCTAGTTTGGTGGAGGTAAGCTTGTAGCTCTGGAGTTTATTTTTGCTACAGGTTGTGACTACTTAAAGCTTTGAAATTATTTCACATTTCCTTGTAAAGGAGGTATTGACAGTCCTTTCATGAAGTAACAGTAGTTGGTTTATATTTTACAGTACAGCCACACAAATCACATCTAATAATTCATTAAATCTCACCTAAGTATTCCACTTCTCCCTGAGCTGCAGAGATCGGCTAGATCTACCAGTTCGTTTAAATCCCACTAAGCTAAAAATGTATAAGGGCTATTTGTGTATTAAAAAGAAGAAATAAACAATCCTCCCCCAAAACCTTCCCATAATTTCACTTTCATTCCAATTATAAAGCTAAAAGAGAAGTTTGCTAAAACTAGACAGGCAGTTAGCTAGTATCAAGCTAACATATTATCTGCTAACATATTATTCACCAAGGTAAGACTTGATGAAAGCTATCTTAATTCCCTAAACTGAAGGCTGGCTTAAAAGAGACAGTCATTGTCACTGGTAAATTTGTCAACACTGGAAGTACTGGCAACTGGACTTTCTTGATCCTAAAGCCAATGCTTTTTGTTCCATACCAATGCTGAAGTTTGGGGACATGATGAACAAGACTCTCAAATCTATTTTTTGAACTTATGAAAAAAGAAACATTCCAGTTTTCTCCATCAGAGTCAGAAAAGGTCCCAGGATTTAGATGTTGATTACTTCTGAGCTGTTAATTAAAGAATATTCCATTAGCATAGCAGCAATAGTGTTACGGTCAAGATAACCTGGCTATTGATTCCTGCCTTATAAATTACAGGCATTTAATTCAAAATGCAAAGGACATTTTGATTCATACACTTGTGGTTTTGTACAAACCAACTTGCTAAGGGACATGTTGGGTCTTGCCTGAAATACTTCAGCACCATCTACAGGAAAACAAGTGCTAAACAGCACCTTTGGAGCAACGGAGGTAATTCAAAAGGAATTGCAGAAATCAGCAGACAATAGGAAATGCTGGCTTGAGCAAATCTCAGATGAGAGCTGGGTTCCCATCTGCAATTCAAAGTGCTCTCTCCACTTTACTATGCTGTTCCCTTATGCCAAAGGCTATGCCAGAAATCTGTGTAAATTTAAAACAGCACATTGTCACTGCATGCATTTGAAAACTTGCCGTTCCCAGCAGCCTTTTCTCCTCTAAAACAAACAGACCAAATCTTTCGATCTTTCCTCTTAGGTCATTCACACTCCTCCACACTCTCTAATCCTTCTTGAAATGTGGTGCCCAAAACTGGATACAATATTCATTACAGCAGGGACTTTAAAATCCTGAATGGGATTGATTCCTAACTTACAGACCTGAGTCTTGTTTATGCATTCTTGTCTGCTTGCTTTTTCTGCAACCCCATGTCACTTGTGACTAACTCTCATTTCATAGAGGACCACACAGACTTTACTCCAGAGCTGCTGCCACACAGGAATTCTTCATCTTAGAGCTGCAGAATAACAATCCTATTTCTAGACCATTTCTTCTACCAAACAAAAAAACCCCAAACTTTTAATTCTATGCCTGCCTGACAAGGTGCTGCAGCTCCTTTCAACTGAGCTGAGTGCAGATATTAGTGTATTTCCTATTCTCTTGTATTAAGTATTAATGGAAAAATGCTGCAGAACGGCACCTTATTACCCAGCCAGCCAACAACACTGTTAACTACTCTTCGAATAGAGCTTTCCAACAAAATGCACAGACATTTTATATTTTTAGCAACACCTTATTTTTTACATTTGGTTATGACAATGTCATGCAAAAGTGTCAAAATATAACTTTCACTGCTTCTCCCTCACTCGCAGTACCTAAATGAGGGAGACACTGCCTTGTTTTACATCTGGGGGGCAGCACCAATGTGTGTTTCTCTGTCGTTAGTCTATTCCTCCTTATGTCAAGAAGGAGGGGTCAGGAAGGGTCATATTAGCACACACCATGTTCCTCCAGTCACAGCTAAATGCCACAAGATGTCACTGTGTCACTAAAATGCTTGGAAACAAGATCAGGATTTGCCTAGTCACAAATATATAGCCCTAGAGGAATAGAAAAAGTAACTAGTAGGTGAAGTTCAATATTAGAATTACAGGCTGCACAGAAAGTGCCTTATTTTAAACTTCAGTAGAGGTTTGACGTGAGTTGTATGAGACAATATACAACATGCCTTCCAAAGAAGCTGAAATTCACAGGTCTTGAACGTAACAAAGAACAGCTTATTATAAATTTTCTAATGTGCTTTGCAATCATTAAATTATTTAGGCTTTCAGTGCCGTACCTTACAGGGCCTTGTGATTATTCCCTCTGTACAAGGGGAACTGCAATCTAGGGAGGGTAAAGGGTTTGTCTAACATCATATAATGTGCTCTACAGTCAATCAGGGAACTCCAGCATAATTCTCCCAAGCCCTGCCAAACACCCTAATCAAAGGGCACATCATCTTCCTCCCCACTAAAACCTTCTGTGCTCCTTTGTCAAGGTCTTTCAGCAAGCGCATGTCGTGAATGGAAGCGTCTGCTCTGCATGAGGAGTCAGCACTGACAGGAGTCAGCACTGACAAGCTGTCAGAGCCAAAGTACGCTGGAGGAGGCTGGTGCTAGCTCCTGCTGAAATTCAGCACTAACTCCACACTCCTTTGAAATCCTTGCCAGAACTTTTAATCCAGTCAAGAAACAGCATGTTACACTTTTCATTCTGCTGAAAGTCTCGCCACCTAATGCAAATACACTGTCCAGACATGCACACTGTAACCAAATGAAGCCACAGCAGTATCTGACTTGCCATCAGTGCTAGATGCAGCATTTTTCTCTTAGCTACAGATTTAGAGCATTACAGCAATATGATAATTGTACTATGACACTTTCCAATGCCACAATTCACTTATCATTATGTGCCCCTGTGCTAAGGAAGAAAGTAATTCTTAAAAGGTGATGTCTGTCACAGTTTTAAGAACCAAAACATATCCAAAGGGAGACCAAGGTAATGATTACAACAGCAATTCTGCAAACATTTCACCTGACAGCTAGATTTCACATTGCTCCTCCTGGTCTAAACCCAAGTCCCAATGAGTCAACGGCATGAAGAGGTGGATAATATCCTAAGGAACAAGATCAAGAGGTTTCATGAGAAGCAGCATACTATGAGCTAGGAAGAAAATCCCACTTACCTGTCATATGTCTCTTTGAGATCTCTGGCCAGTTTGCACTTGGGTAGGATGTGATGAAAAGGTGACTGTGGCCCTTCTGTGGCTGTGAAAAGTTTCAAAACAAGAAAGCAAACAACTGATTTCAAAGCAAAGAGTGTGTCCTCTTCCCCCACATGGTATCAACCAGTATCTCAGGAACAGAACCCATTTAATCTATGACCTACATCCTTTTCTAATTTACAATCATCTTTGCAATAACTCAAGTTACATGTTAAAATAATAGTAAATTATTGCCAACTTCTCCTAAACCTCCACTCAGTTAAGCACGTATAACTGTGAATTTGACAAGTGATGATTTTAAATGTTTTTGGTCTTATGCATGTTAGTTTTAATTTTTAATGCTTGCGGCAAGATGATGCATCACTGTCAGAGTTCACCTTAAATACTGCATATTATTATAGTAAATTGCTCTGAAGTACAGGCTATAAAAATGCTCTGTAACTGTTTTACTAGCCATGGTAACAACATGTAAGAGTAAAGTTTCCACACAAGAAACTTGGTGACTCAGCACACCGCATTAAAGCATGGGAACCTTGCTCTAGGTTGGGTGAAGCAGGCTGCATATGAGTTCTTCCATCTCAGCCTGACAGGCAGATCCAAATGTCACGGTTCAGTGCCCATTCATTCTCCAGTGACTGTGCTGAACTGAGCTAGCAAGGGAAGTGAACAAGCTACTTCACTTCTAAAGCTGACATCTCTGCATAGGGATAGTGATCTTGGATGAAGCAAAATGTAGTCAAAAACTATCAGAATGCTAAAGAGCACCAAAACTTGTTCATACTGATCCCAGCCACAAAAGGAGTAAGAAGGCACAATCAGCACTTTTCTGAAAAAGTGCTCCTGGACAAACACTTTCCTGCACAAAGCTAAACTTAGCACATACTTTCTGACATGGCAGACACTTCATCCTGAATAGCTAAGATCAGCTTGGCCTCCCTGGTCAGGTATTGGCAGCGGCGCTCCTCGTGCTGCAAGACTATGGCAATTCTTCGGGAAAGATTGTGTAAGCAGTTTATCACAGATGGATCTGCATTGGCCTACAGGCAACACAGAAAAGAAACAAGTCGGTCATTTAGCCACAATCACATATATGGAACTACAGTGATGGTTAAGTAGTCAAAAAGCCAGGTTGGACGGGGCTTCGAACAACCTGGACTAGTGGAAGATATCCCTGCCCATGGCAGGGGGTTTGGAAGCAGATGATCTTTAAGGTCCCTTCCAACCCAAACCATTCTGTGATTCTATGAAAATAATTATCTTCAGTAGATACCAAAAGTCAGCCTCTTTGGCAACTGGAAAAAGCAAGGAATTTTCTCTAGCAGCAACAAAGCAGAAAGAGATGTCCAAAAGTAAAGAGAAGACTTGGGGATTTCTATGCTTGTCTGTGCATCAAACAAACACAGCACCTGTAGTATGAAACTCCTATCTGATTGTTTTTTCCAGTTGTTAATGGGCCTAATGAGTTCTGCTAGTAGAAACCAAAGAAATCTATTTCACACAGTGAGAAAATAAAGTGCCAACCAATTTGAAAAGGCAGAATATAATGATTTTTAGGTTAAATTCACTGGCAGTGTGAGGACTGCAGTACCTTTAACACGGCCCATTCACTCCATGTTCCTGTACTGATGTTTGTCATATCCTGACAAGACAGTAACTAGATAAGAATTGTCAGCACATGATCAACAATTTGATCCCAAATCGGAATGAATTTGGATTTACACTCCCAAACGTTTCACAAATATGGCTTACAGTTAACACCACATTTGTGCATGTCTCAGAATGAAAGTGCAGGAAAAATCTATCATGTAAGTACAGCTGACAAGGGGGAGGGGGACTCGGTGGCTCCAGTCTGAGTAAGCAGCTGTTTTAAATGTTTGTTAAGACATTTAAAGGAATTTACACTTCTACCAAGTGAACATTTGGCATGTAAACTAGCAAACCATGACTCATCTTTTTTTGATTGCACTGTTCTTGCTGAGTCACGACACGTTGGTAACCCTGAAGCTTGAACACAGCAGGATCAGTGCTGATTACAGCATTTGGGACTTTGCCTGCTCTGTCTGCCCACTGCAGATGGACTCTCATCTTTATCTCAGAATGCCTCCACCCACCCTCTACAGTGCACTGCACATTCTAGGAAAAAATTTCCACTTGCTTCTTGCACAGCACTTTTCCCAAACTTGACAGCTCTCTATGAACTAAGAATGTCTCATTTGGCAAATGACTTAGTGCCACATTACACACAGAATTACATCAGAATCATCAGTGCCAAAATGAAAAAAACCCCACAGGTTTTCCTAGGAAAACCACTAGAAATTAGATTGTAGAAAAATGTGGGCTAGGTATAGTCTTCACTGCATTTCAGCAAGCTCTTGCAATATTGTAAATGAAAGAGCATTGGTTTCAACACTTCTGCTTGCGACTCCATGTGCATCCATGTTTGTGTTCGCATGTGCATCTATACACTTACCTACAACCAAAGCATGGTGCTTTACCAATACACCAAAACAACAAAATTCTTTGAAGCTAAAGTCCCTTAATGTGTGATCAACTCCTGTATTGCAAATTCAGCACTTCCTGACCTAAGAATGTCCCAAAGCACAAGCACGCTGGATCCCCAACAGAACCCAGCATACGATGTCCTGCTTGGTTCAGACTTGTTGCTGGGATAATTGTCTTGTGTGAAATTTTGCTCTTCAGCTGAGACAAGCCACCTCGACTGTGGTCATGGCCATGTTAGTCACTGCTGGAAAGCCAGCGGTAAGAAAAGTACTAGTGCTAAAAGGAAGAAAACAAATATAAAATCATGACATTATATCCAGTGAAGCAAAAAATCAGTAATTTCCATAGAGACAGCTATTCCAAGTCCCTCTTTTATTTTTAAAATGTTTCTTCACATGTGTACATGCCACAAAAATAAAATGATGGCCCCACAGATGCGACCTGTGGGCTGGGAAGAGAAAGCCAGAGCTCAAAAATCAAATAATGCTCAAACATAATGAAATTTCTAGGGTTTTACACCACCTAATTAGCCAAGCCAGGATCCCTTAACACAGATACCAACATCTAGTCAGTAGAGTAGACCTGAAAAAAATTCCAATCAAAACCTATATATTTGCTCCAGATTCTTGCTGAGCGTCATAACCTACTTCCTCTTCACTTGTACGTTCTTCCCATTTAGAATGCTACAGCTGCTGCTTCCTGTTACTCTACATCTCATTGCTAAGAGGAGGCACTTTCAAATACTATTTCCTTATTTAAAAAAAACCCAAAAACCAAAACTTACAGGCACTGAACAAAGGTACATGTCTTTGTAACACACAGCATGAGTAAGGGCTCAAAACAGTGCTGTTCTGAGCCAGTGTAGGCTTCTGAATGACTCTGCCCTAAGCTAGCTTGGGTTGACCAAGGCCATGGTGGGGACCTGAGTTTTAAGGTTGGCCAAGCATGAGCCACTCTCCACACTGCCTGCTGCCTCTGCTTCTGAAGCAGAGCTGACAACCAAGGTCCAAGCTGCATGGACTCACAAGGGCTCAGCAACGTGCAGCTGTGTGGATTTGGTCCTGTCCTGGGCAGGAGCAGAGCACTCACGTACAGAGAGCAGCATCTGAAACAAAGGACAGTCAGACCCAGGCTGCCTTCTTGCACAGCTCTGCTGGGCCTAGAGAAGTCACAGATTATCAGCTCCCTAATAATGGAAGACAAGACACATGTGGGACTTGCAACTGGGTTCATCTCTATTTTGCAAAGTGGTTTCTTACATGTCTTTACACTCTGGATATATAAAACCAAACACTCTAGAAAATGTCCTGAAGAGAAGCTGTTTTCCACTGGGCTGGAAAACTTTCCTACTTGCCAGTGTCATATTCTACATTGTTTAGGTTTGTTGTTTCAAAATCAAATTCAAAATCCAATGAAATGTTTTACAAGAGACCACTGGTACCTGAGCCTACTGCATTCTCTTATACATCCAAATCACACCCTGCTGTCAGATGGAATGAAGACAGTCCTTACCCTTAGTGCAAACACCACGTTGAAGAGAATCATTGTGGGCATCTCTCTCTTCGGTGAGGGATCTGTTTTGGATACCTGAAAAATATATTTTAATAAATCCCATAGGCTTGTGTCAGTTGGATCCAGTAATAAAGGGGAAAAAGCCTAACTCAGCCAAAAAGCAAGTTTACTGAGAAAAGAGAGCAGACAAATCAAATTATACCATCAAATTTGACTTGTAAAAACTAAAACTATGATTTTATTTTTTTTTAATTAAAGTGTCACAGTTACTTTACAACATTGCCTTTTTTGAAAAGCTGTGAAGGCTTAAACCAAAGCATGGTCATGACCATGGAAGATAACAGTCTTAATACGTGTCTTTACTAGCACATTTTAGCATCACTAGGGACCCTACATTTCAACTCCCAAGCACAGTTGTCATATATATTGTTAACTAAAGAGAAGTCCATAGATTTCTCATCCCAGGCCACACATATTCTTTCCTTTCCTAAAATCCCCATTTGAATTGAGTTATGTTAGAAACTTGCTTTTATGAGAAAAAATATGCTCTGTAAGTGCAGTACTAAAATAAAAGGTTTGATTTTCCCTTCCTGCAGGATTTCAAACACATCCTACAGCCCTCCCCTATTCTTTCTGCAGAAGAGAGCTTCATCCCTAACACAGATACAGACTTTCTGGTGGGGAGGAACAGTGGAAGCCACCACAAGCAAGTTGAGCTTGTGCATCCAAGACAAACAACTCTGAATCAAGCAAGTGTCACCACAAGATGGAGCACAAAATCCAGAGGACATTCCTGCCACCCCCAAAGCTCCCTGCTGAACACCCATCCAATCCCAAGTGAAATCAGCTATAACCTACCCAGCCGAACACCCAGACAACTTAATATTTGTTCTCTACACAACACATGAACATATGTAGCTAATGCAGCATCTGAGATGGGGCAAATGCAGAGATGCTGGCAAAAGCAGAGCTGCATCCACCCTTCCTGACAGGTCACAAGCATCAGCAACAAACTGCTCAGCAGTGAGCTCCAAAATCTGAGTGCTTTCACTCAGTAGTCTTAAAAATTAGAGAAACTAAAAGAAGTAACACATTTTTGGGGTTTTTTTTTCTAAAGTGTAAGTGAAGTCCTATCAAAAAGGCCATGACAGGAGGGTGGTAAAGCCAATTTACTGTTTTTATTTGTCTGGACTTACAGGTTCCAGGATGTCTCGTGAACGTCAATACAGACTCAAAAGCATTTCCAAATGTAGGGATTGATCCTGTTCCCTCCTTAAAATCAAAGAAACTGGCACCATTAATATCAATTGGGATGCAGGCTAGATTTCATATCACCTCTTGTCCAGAAAAAAAGAAGAAATGACTAAGCTGGAAAAGAAAATGCTGAAGGAATTTGAAGAATTCAGAATATTCCTACATAAAAGGTGGTCTGGCACACAGGATTAATTACTCATGCTCTTGTAACTCCTGAATCTCATCTGAGTAAGAATTTGCTGAGCTGGCCTATGGATTAATTTACTATAGTAAGAACTCTAGAGAAACCCAAAGCAGAGACTGTCAGATCACTCTGGTCACTGCCTTTGCTCCATGGGAAAGCAGCTCCATCTAGCTTCCTCCTAACTGCAAAACGGTCCCAGATTTAGACTCAAATGAACTAGCAGAGATGCTAGTTCTAGATGCTAGTTCTAGAAACATCTAGAAGTTTCTAGACACTAGAAAGTTCTGCTGTGCCTACTGGGGTGATAAGACACACCCAAAAAGATCCTGCAAGAAGGAGCAAAGTGTTCACAGCACTGTGTTCACAGCACTTTGTAACTTTGTTCATTTACCCTAATGCATTTTTATTTGGACATATTGAAAATGAAGAGACATTTCATGCAATTAGAATAAAACTGACTGGGAAGTTGAGAGAATGTATAATAATATGTGGTGAAGAAATGCAGATATAGATTTTTAACCTCATTTACAGCACATTTAGGAAGCTGTGCCTTTCAGACAAGATTAACAAAATAAAGGAATCTGATACTGTGAGAGAACAGGCCATGCTGCCAGGGCACCAACAAGTCTTAACGGCCCTGACCCATCCCAGTTGGGTCCCCCAAGCTTAACCCTGGAGCCCCATTTAAGCTCAGCCCATGGCCTGTAGGTATGCCCCATCTTGTGGATGGGCCTTCAACCTACACTGTCATAGGCAGCTTGTCTCCTGGATGGATCTCTGGTTAAGAACACTGCAGCCTTGTCCTCCAGCCCTGTCTCTGGTCCCATCTCCTTTTTGCTCCTGGCTGGGGGACCTGTACGGACCCTGCACCTGGTTCATCACTTGACTGGGGCTGGTGATGTAGTTGCACAGCTTGGGGACAGTTGGAATTCTCTCTCCCAACACAGCTTAAACATTTGAGGACTGAGTCTTGGTGACCCTACATCACGTTTCTGGTAGACCCCAGACTGAGTTTCGAAAGTGGAACACTAGCATCTTTTGATGCTTGGAGCCAGCTCCTCACTTGGATTAAAGCAGTCTGGTTCTCTAAGTATCAAGCAGCAGATGCCAACAATCTGTTTCCATCTCTAATTATAGATAGAGAGAACGATAAAATTGGCAAGCAGATATTTTTCCTGAAAAAATGAACGACTTAGTAAATGTGATGCAAAATGAGACCAAAGCGGTTCAGTTTGAGAGAAATCAGTGTTAAATTCAGAAATTACCAAAGCCTAGTTCATTCTTACAGTCCATCTTGTGACTTTATCCACAAGAAGATTTTAGGACCACCTTTCAACTTCCTACCTATTCTAACCAAGCCTTGTGAATCATCTTCAACACCAGTAAGAGTTAAAAGCCAAACAAGGCTGAAGAGGCTTCTAGCCTTTGTGAAGGTTTTGGGTGTTGGGTTTGGGTTTTTTTAACTGCCATACTAATTAGAGGTGCTAAAAAGCTACTTGCAATAACTAATATAATGAGAAACAGCTTTTTAAGCTGGACTGCTTAGTATTACTTCTCTTTACCCACACTACTTTTCTACAGTAACCCGAAAGGAGTTTCTGTGAATCACTGACACAGCTCCCTCCGTTTGCCACTCACCCTATTTATCTGGAAGTAAAAGACAGCTTTGAGCATCAGGAAGTAAAAACAGGATCAAAACCCAACACACACATTCTGAATTCCGCTTCCTAAGCCATGCAGTTTGTAAAGAAGGTAGGTCCCCAGCGTGGACCTTGTACCATACCTGCCCAAGGGCATGCTGAAGCAATGTGGGATGGCCAACAAAGCGAACATTATCAATCTTCAGTTCAAACTTTTTGCCACACATATCTGACTTGGTAGCCAAAATTGTTGCCAGGATGACATCCGAAAACCTTGAAGAGCAGAAAAAGAAGTTATTACAATTTTCAAAAAGCATACCCCCAGAATATTCCTCCAAGTAGAGATATATTTAACTCATAAGGTTTTGAAGTATTGAAAGTTGTGTTTAATTGTTGTACCTGGAGCACCACCAATTATGTAAAATTAAGAACCCCTTAATTACATCTCTCAGATCATCACAATTATAAAACAGGAAGCATTCACGACAAAGGCTGCAGGGTCATGCTTATTTAATTACATGCTGAGCAAAATACATTGGAAAGATTAGATGCAGTTCGCTTAAATATAAAAACAGCTCGAGTTAGCCATTGCCTGGATTTAGCTGCAGGTTAATGAACTTACTAAGCAACTAAATATCGACACAGCCTGTCACTCAAGCATAGAGATCTTTAAGCCACCCAATACGGCAGAGGGGAATGCAAGAAAGAGCTGATTCAATTAAAAGAAACATATAACTAACATTTGTCTTTCCTTTCTCTAAGCTCACCAGTGAGTTACTCACTTAACAGATCCCAACCTGTGATCAACAGACCACTGGCACCCTTTTGAGAGTTGCCTGGCCTCACCTGGGCTTTCTCATCTGATAAACCAAACCGAGACAAATTCATGACAGGGCAGGACCTTTTCAGCATGAACCATGGTGTTACTGGATTGCTCTGGATTGGTGGTGGGAAAGAAGGCAGCTATGAGACAGAAATGCAAGTATTTACAAGGAGTCTGCCCTGTAAAAGACAGCTACTGCTGCAAAAACAGTAAGAATACAGTGTGACAAGGGAGGAATTCTGCAACTGCTCTTTCCAATGGCCCTGCAACATTGGTCTAGTCTCTACAAACTCATGTGTTCTTTGGGGCATCCCCGAGATGGTGGAGCTCAAATCCACGGGAGGAGGACCTCAGCTGCTGGAAGGAACTTGTTCTAAAATAAGAGCACTATAAGGTTTGATATTAGCACGTATTTTCCTCATCTGATTTCTCGGAGGCTCCCATTTAACCAAATTAATTTCAAACCAGTTTCTGATGAGACCAGTTTTTTAGGAATGATAATGTTTATTTAATTTTCTTTATTTACATTCTGGGACATGTGTCTCTGTCAGACCATCCCCCTCCACCAGGCAGGTATCCCAGATAACCCAGTATCACTCAGAGAAAAGGGCAGGCATGGGTGTGTGCTGCACTCACCTTATCTCTTGGCCACAAGTGAGCCCTCAATGCCCAGAAAAGGAATTAATGTACCATTTTTCTGGTTCATCTGAGTTATGGAGTACTACAGAAATTAAGACAAATGCACACAGGTAGCCAGGTCTTCTGTGTGTATCGACCTGCATATGTCCCAGGGGACATTTCTTTTATTAGACCTATATATGCTGAAGATGAAGGACAACACAGGGGCTTTACAAACTGTCAAAGCCCCACTGTTTGTACAAACAAGTCATCCTGACCACAGCCCACTGCTTACATTTGGCTGATGGAAAGAGCAGCTGTGTAGAAACTTCCAAATCCCTGACCACTGCTCCAAACACATCTAAGGGCAAGTAGAAAGATGGGGAGACTAACCAGAGACTCCTGAGATAACTGAGCCCACACTCCTCAGCCACCACATTGGGCTGCATAACACATGGAGTTCATGAAGAAAGGGCAAAGTGACCTCAAACAGGACCTGGACTAATGGTCTCTGGAGATACCATTCAAAATAGGGAAAAAAGTCACTATGACAGCAGTGAGCTTTTCCCCCTCTTTTTGCCCTGTTCAGCTGTGTTCATTAATAGGCTCATCACGGAGCCAGGAAGACTGTAATAGCAATGGATCCAAAACGAGCATATGTTTTGGGGCGTGAAGGGAGAAAGAGGGTAAACTGGAAAATGCCTGCTTATTGGTAAGAAATTAGTTACTCTTCCCTCCCCAGCTTTGGCAAAGGATACCTTGGGAGCTGGAAAACTGATCATCATAATGACTTTCAGCACTGTTAAGATTTGTCTTTTACAAGGAATTACACTAGCAGATCTTTTAACAGATAGATGTGGTGCTGAACACAGCAGTTCAGGAGCTCCCCAGGAGAGCTCAGGACACCAACAGCCCTCTGTCTGCCCTGCCTTGTAGGTGGCTTTGTGGGGAGGAGGAGATGAAAAGGTAGATTTTGTAAAGTCCTCAGTATCTTCTCACTGAGACTTCTCTTTCTGGGAGAGTACTGCAACTGCAGCCGGATGAAATGCTCAGGATAGATAACCCTGTGATGGGTTACACGGATGCTACCTTATGGGTACAGACACCTGGTATCACCACAGACTCTCCCAAGAGTGACCTGGCCTCCAGCGCCATTCTCCTTGTCTGACAGCCTAGATTTACTGGGTTTGCTGGTTTAAGCGTTTTCTCCCCCAGTGCTCTTCCTAATTTATACATTTCTTAGGCCTCAGGATGATAGGGAGATTGAGGGACAGCAGATAGACTATTCCCATCATTTCAGTTAATCATCTTAGAAAAGGACACTTTTACTTTAAATATTTTAATACTGATTTTCTAATCTCTGAGTTATATTTGATGACCTAAAAATACTGACTTATCAGAGCCCAAGAGTTTGTTAGAAGCAGATTAGGTTTCACAGTTGGGCAGTAACAGTCCCTTCTCCTTTTATGAGATTAGTCTGAGCATTGTGATTTCCAGAGGGAAGCAAACCTCTCCTGTAAAAAGGAATTCAACAGGCAGAAACCAAACACAAGAAACAAAAGCTTTAATTTGCCCCAAATCTCCTACCACTCCTCTCATGAGCTCAATATAGCAGCAACAGCAGACAATCTCGCAGTACGATACAAACCGCACTAGCGCAGATTGACTGCTGTCACCAGCATCTCCTCTGGAAACCCAGCTGAAAAAACAATTGCTTTAGCACATGGAAAAGGAGGGAGAAAAGCACCTCAAACACAAATTCATTTTTTCCCCAAGAATGGCTAGTAACTTTTTATATGCCACAGGAATTGAAAGCAAGGTTTCTGTAAAGAATTCTTCTTTGAAGTACTTCAGAATGGGAGCTGAGTATCTAGGTGAGCATCTTTATGTTAAGCAGGGACTAGAGATGCAGTTTAATACTTCTGGGGCCCTGGGTAGAGATAAGTGCTTTTCTTTCCACACATCCAAAAAGGGGGTACAGTGCAGTCATCCAGTTTAACTTAGTAGGGCACCAAGAACAATCAACCAGCACAGCTGCTCAAAACCAGGTCTCTGAAGAGTTCTCTGTCATTACTGTGAGATTAAATAGTTTACTCACTGATCTGTACTTTTATGTCATTGCTCATCAGACAGCAATTTGTTTTAGGGCTCCTTGTTGGAATAACTACAATGCCAAGGCTATACTTGTTGCATTCTCAGAGGATCACAACCTTTCTCAGTTCACAGAAGGGACAGTACCACACCCACTCTGGATACCCTACAGGAAGCACAGAAATGTTAGTAGGACCTTTGTAACTATCCTGGCATAAACCTTTAGCAATATGTTTTCTACAGACATTGTGATTTAGCATGTAATTATCTCATCATTCGGTGTAAAACAGAAACCAGAAACAAAGCACAATTATAAGGATGGTGAGAAAGGAAAGCCATTCTAGACAAAGGTGATTGTTTAGAACGTTTGGTCTTACCCCGAAACCAATTGCTCATCAGTTAGAGGACATTGGTCTCTGAAATGGGAACATGGCCATAAACACAAAACAAAACACAACAAAAGAAAATAAACGAGGCAAGTACACAAAATACAAAGAAAAAAAAAAGAGATAATATTAAAAACTAGGATGAAGTATTAAGGGTTAAACTCCTGTAAAGGAAATACAACTATTGCAAAGAATCAAAAGTTAATGGTAGGTGATTTCCAGGGACATACTGTAGGCTTAGATTGACAACACAGAGAAACAGACCAAGGCATTTTAGTCCTCTCACTAACACTGGTTGCTGTAATGTGGTCCCATGATATGCTGCATTTATGGAGCTGTATTTACATGATATTTTTTATTTCATGCTTACCTTAAGAGAAAACAGAAGAGGTTGCAGTCTGATTTAGAGCAGATTTTAAACTTCAGTTTCTTTTCTGGACTATTACTAGCGTTTTCACCAAAGGAACATCCTGTGCAGCCCCAAATGACCTACAGCTCTTCACGATTGGTTCTGGTGCTCCCATACCCACAAGACTCGGAAAAAGAGGATGCCAAACATTTATTGTTGCATGCACAGCCAGGATTCTGTAAAGGGCCTTGCACACAGAGCCGCTGCTGCTCCCCCCAGGGATCTAAACAATACGTACAAGCCTGGCCAGACTCACAGCACAAGCATGAAATCATTCTCCAATTCTCTGTCTGTCCCAGGCAATAAGCAGAGACTCAGGAAGAGGAGGCTGAAAAAGTTTTCAAGGCAAAGAACCTGAAAACCTTCTTTACAACAGTGCACGGAGCAAGGCTCTGTTAACAGCTGTACTCACTTTTGTATCAGAGAAACAAACACCTATTTTCATTTTAAGTCAACCCCTTTTTTTTCCCCTTAAATAACAAGGAAAACCAGGACTTGTTTCTTAAAATAAATTTTCCAAATATACTAAAAAATTAATGTGATAAAAACTTTATACTGTCCACATTAGAAAGATGATGCAAAATGAAAACCTCCAACAATTATTTAAACCAAAAGACAGCAGATTTCAATTGGTCATGTTGAAAATGGAACCTAGAGCAATCCTAAATGACAAACTATACAAAGGGAGTGATATTACAGGAAGGGTGTTTAAAGGCATGGATGGACGAATGGAAAAGCACGGGCTTATAGAAAGGAAGCCTTTCAGAACACATATAAGGAAGAACACTGGAGTCCAGTGAAAGAGGGACAGAGGATACAGAAATGTTATCACAGGAGAACTACTGTTTGTTAGAAAGGGACATTCAACTCCTTGTTTGTCAGTAACTTGGGGTTTGTTATAACAGAAGCGTTTGGCCAATTAATGACATCAGTGCTGACGCACTTGCTAAACCTCTTTTGGTTCGTCAGTTAGGCAACTAAAAAATGCCAAGTCTGGTCTAACATATGTTGCTATGCATGCATCCTCATTAGAATTTTTGCTTGCTGACGATACTGCCTTCAGAAAAACTACAAAACCCATTTCAAACCAATTTAACCAAGCATTATCTTATCAAGCTTGTAAAGGGTATTTGCCTCACCTGTTTTTGGGGGGAGGAGGGAGACACTGGCAGTCATCTCCATGAACTGTGAGGGGTATGTGTTACTGGTAAAGCACTCAAAAACTGAAGGATGTTTTTGAAGACAGCAAATGACTAAAGGCTGAGAAGAAGCCAACAGAGACAACTGACAGGCAATTTGTTTTGACAGTGACAGATTCTTCTGAATACCTTTTTGTTGCATGGCCACCATCAACACACCTCAACCACTTCTGCTGCTTGACTTGCTTTTAAAGGAAGAAAAATCTATATTCTGAAGACTCAAACACACAGCTCCATTAAGTAGAAATTAATACAAGCAAATACACACCAGTAACCCAGAGGTAAGATTGTCATGAATAGGCTGCAGTTGTCTATAAAAAACAAAAAGCTGAACAATGACCAGGAAATTTGAGTCTGAAGGGTAAAAGAAATCCAATTATGCATACCATTATGCTATACGGAAATGGAGTTAAGGCACCCAAACTGATATAATTTTGTTCTTTCTGAGGCCATAAAGAAATACACACACTTCAACGGCTCCAGGAAAGGGCAGCTCAAAAGTAATCGATCTGGGTTCCAATAGCTTAGGGAAAAAGCAATAGTGAACCTTATTTTTAGGCTACAATCAGTACTAAGTTACTAGTAAATTAAAGACAGCCATCCAGTATAAAAAAGGATGAATCCACCCCTTGTAAGAACTATCGCAGCAACAAGGTATATCTGAAACAACCTTTGCAACTGAACATGAGAACACAGGAAAGACGCAACCCCTCAACATTATCAAACTTGCCATACACCATCAACCCCACCTAGCAGTCTGCCCGCTCCAAAGCCTCAATATGTGCCACCAAAACCATCCACAGATGCTACTGTGATGCAGTGATTAAAAGGAATCTTTTTGCCATCTCTTCCTTGAAGAAGCCTTCCAGAAATAATATGAAACCATTTAATAAATTACTTTCATCAGGGACAACTCCAATCAGAAAAATCGCCATCACCAGAAAACAGACTGGCCTTCATGCTGGTGAAATCTCTCCATGGGCTACCGAACCGAGTTCTTCAGTAGGAGAACCACTGCACCACTGCACTGTGGAAGAACAAACTCACAGAGATAGAGCTGCCAGTGAGGGAACGGCTCTCCCTAAACCAGTCACTCTATTCCTGGTCTGAACGGGAACACACAGAACACATTCCGAACAGGAGCCCAGGAGTGAAGATTCAGAACACTGGTGAAGGGAAAAAAAAGACCCATAGGCTCAATGACAATACTGGTTTTACAGCATGTGAAAGGTAAACTCCTCTGTTCCTAGTTTACAAATCATACGCGTCTCACCATCTCCAAGACATATGCACTTTTCTGCCTCCACTCTCCCCTTAGAATCTCTTCTACTCCAAGGTACAACTTCTGTTACTCCTAAACCAGTCTGATACAAATCAAAAGTCTGAGCAATCTGTCGTACATACTTTTGAAAATCCCTTTTTGCTTTGTGCTGGAAGAAGGGTGTGTGTACCTAAAACAGAAGTTTTAGGCTACAATCAGAATTAGGTACAGTTAAGGTACAAACAGAAGTTTTAGGCACACAAGCCCTTCTTCCAGTACAGAAGTCCAGTGAAAGATATTAACTCTGCCAACAAACCTCCTCTTATCTAATATAAATTAACAGTACTAGCATATAAAGAGCATCAGTGATTCCTTCCACAAGCTGCTGTCACTGAAGAGAAGGATACATTTAACTGCTACATCAGTTGTATGGGATGCAGTGTACTTATAACGCTGATATTGGGAAAAAGCTTTTCAATAAACAAACACAATTTGAATTTCTGAATGCAGATGCCCAGCCACGTAAGCAGCACAAGTAGTGTGCTGGATCTCAGTGTCTGGCCTTTAACAAAACCAGCACTTTCAGAGCAACATAAATGCTCCTTTTCTTCTACTTCCCCTTCATCTGCATGGCAGCTATAGACAGATCCATGGGAGATAATATTAAGAGACTTCCTACTAACAGACTGGTGTTGGCCAACAGCTCAACTGCATCTAAGAAGATGTAAGGCTTATAAACACTGACCTTAGTAAGAGTCAGGGGCAGACACTGCAGCATGAATTTCTATGTATTGCTACATACAAAACTGTGCAAGTGACAACTTCTGTTTTCTGAATACCATCACTGCAGAGGGGATTTCTGTCTTGATATGTTTCATTCAGCACTTCAGAACTGTGATGCTTGTACTTAGTGAGCTCAGTTGAGAGATCATAAACCCTTTTATACACTAAAAGCTTAATAACAAATACCCGACCAGGAGATCAAGCACTAACTTTCAAGTCCAGAGTTCTGGACACTACCACAATGAAATAATCTAAATTTTTCTGGGTTATATGCCAGCACATTCAATGTACTTAAAACCAGTTTCAGGAAAATACTAGCAGTTTTCTCACCTGACCATAATTTGAAATCATAAAAGCTTTTCCTAAATCACTATAGTAGCCACATATTGCATCACACTAATTCAGCACCATAAGCAACATTCAGCCATCACAGCTCCACATTAAGAGCTTCTTCCAACCTGCCAAAATGGCAGAGGCAACAAGAATCAGTATCAGACAGAAGCTGGTACTGTTCCAACACCATCTTAATCTATCTAGGGAAATACCAGAGCCAGGGTTTTGAACAGCAACCAACAAAATCCCTGAGATAGCCAGCAGTGCACTGAGCTCTCCCAATGCACACGCTAGCTGCTGTCCATAGCACAATCCACGACGTCATTCACCAACTCCCAAACTTAAAAAACCACAGCTTGCTCCCACTGGAGTTGTGCCCTGCACCAAACTGCACTCACTGGAGACACAACAGAAGGCAGCATCTGAACATTTCAAAGATGCCAGAAGAGGCAAGAGATACAATTAGCCTCAAGCAAAATGCTTTTTCATAATATCCCAGTCCTGGAAAAACATATGAATTGATGAAGTTTACTGTCATGAATTATTTTAATTTCAGCTAAACCATTCTCAGTCACAGAGTTAAGAACAAGTCTACATGTTGTAGGGTTGGGATCTACATTTCTTGGAGGGGGACACAAGTGATAAATAATCCTTTTTCACTGTTATATGAGAGAAGAGAAGGAACTAGCCCATTTTATTAATATTGGGGATTAAAACATATATCACCAAAAAAAAAAAAAAAAATCTGCAACTGAACTATGGGCCAACAGACCAAAAAAATCTTTTCATTTCCCAGATTTGTCTCATATCTGATACTGACAAATTTAGAACCATGCAGCAGATCTCAAATTTTCTACAAAAACTAATTAATGAGTCCATTTGTATGTATATGCATGCTGGACACTGCCTATTTTCCATGTGTTTGTTACCCACTGATTTCCTGTATTTGAAAAGCTATCTTTAAGTCTCACTTTCCTTTTGAGCTACTATTTCACTCCACAGACACAAAGGCAGCTGTATCTGGGGAAACAAAATTAGTTATTCATTAGTGCACAGCAACTCCATACGACAATTACATGAGCTAGGGAAGAATTTGAGGCAACTGAATAATATATCCAGTTAAGAGGTATGCAGGTAAAGAAAAGTGGAATCTTGCCAAAGGATTAATAGTCCTAGTTTTGAAAAAGTAACATTGCCTTTCTAAAGAGCATAAAATACCTGACCTATACCTTTCCCAGAAAACAACAGATTCAACAGCATTTCCTCATGAGATATTCCTCATTACTAAACACTCATTTGCTCATAACTTGGCATTAAAGCATTTTCTGGCAGGTTGTCTTCTATACAGTCTGAGAGAATTTGCCTACTGAACTAGGAGGCAAGAGACCAAGAGGCCATCTCTCCTCTGTTTCCAACTCTTGGGCAAGGAGAAATGTTTCCCCCTACCTGGAGTCCCCATCTGGATCTTCTGTAGTGTCACCAGAGCCGTTCACAGCGTATCGACTCCTCGGTTTATCTGAAGCAAAGAACAGACAACTTTTTCTGGGAACAATTTCCTTAAAGTGTGCATTAAGAAAATACTCATCTGTGCCCTTTTCAAACTATCTACAAGACAGATCTAAAAAAAAAAGAGTAACATTAAAAGCAGAAAGCCCCTTCATTTTTAGGTAGAAGTACCTGATCTTGTTTTTTCTGTTCTCATTCAGAAACACATAAAAAAATAGGAGAAAGAGGCTTTCATCTTCAGGAGATAAGAGGACCCACAAACCCCAACTTTTCTCTCAAGTGCCAGGTAACAGTTTGCAGTTTTAGAGAGTGGAAAATAGAATTCTGACTGAACCACTTCCCTCATTATTGCTCAGGTTTCACGACCATAATGTTCCAGAAGCTCTCCTGCAGTCACATGTATCAAAACCCTTTACCAAGAAAAAGCAGAAGTGGGGTGGGAGGGAAGCAGCCACCCAAAAGAAAAAGAAATCATGGCAGATTTTACCTATAAAAACAAATAATGGTTTAAAGACGATTCTCTCTTGGTAGAAAGTGACTCACAACCTAAAGAGGGGTGCCAAACCTCTGATACATGGCAGTTAGCAAGTGACCCAAGTCAAACAGCCTCAACACGGCAGCACCTTTAGGCCACACACCAAGACCCTCACTCCTCACCCTGCCTCCACCTTCCCCTACAGCTCCAGCTCATCCAGGAAAGTAATCACCAGGCACTGGTTCCATAGTAACACCCAGCATTCATGTGGTTCAATTAACGTGGGGTGTGAGGCGTGTGTTTGAGGGGGTGCCAGGGCACCTGGGGGGTATGAGGCATGGGGGTGTGAGGGAGGATGTGTAAGCGGGGAGTGCTAAAAGGTGCGGGGAGGGTGTTTGGAGGGTGTGTGCGAGTGTAAGGGGTGTGGGGGAGGTGTGTGTAGGCTGTGAGGGGTGTGTGAGACTGTGTGCGGGGTGTGAGGTTTACCAGCCCCGCAGTGCTGCGGGGGGTTCAGGCCCCCACGGGCGGCAGCGGGATCCCGGCGGAGGCTCCCGCACTCCCGGGCCGGACCGGACCGGACCGGACCCTGGGCGTCGCGCACTTACTGGCCTGTGCGGCGGGGTGCTCGGCGCCGCGCTGGAAGGGGAAGCGGAACAGCAGCTTGTTGCCGCGGCTGCCCGAGCTCACCAGGATAACGCTGATGGGGCTGGTGCTCTCGCCCATGCCGGCGCGCCACGGTACGGTACGGTACAGCCCGGCCCGCAGGAAGGCCACCCGGCGCTGCCGGCTTCCGCTTCCGCCGCTACCAGCGCCTGGGTGGCGGGACCGGCTGCTGGCGGGGCGGAGCGGGGACGGAGGAATGGGGCTTCCCGGCGGCGGGCAGAGCTGCGGCGCCTCACAGCCTCCATCAACCAGCGCCTCGCACCACCGCGGCCCCGTCCCCAGCACAGCCCAGTGCCCCCAGTTCAGCTCATCACCTCACACAGACCCACCCCCAGCACTGCTCTCGGTCAACCCAGTGCCCCCCATTCAGACTAGTACTTCCATGGACACTACTCCCTGTTCCACGTACTTCCAGTTTATTCCAGTGCTTCACGTGGCTACAGCCAGATCAGCCCAGTGCCCCCAGCATGGCTCAGCACCCCCAGTTCAGCACGGTGGACCCCCAGCCATGGCGCTAGCCCTGGAGCCGTCATGCAGGGGCTGCCAGGCGCCTGGGCTGCCCATTGCCGTTGACCACTATGGGTCATTTGTAGCCTTTCAGCCATTTCAGCCTTTAACATCTCCAGAACTTTACTAAAGCCAGTGGCAAACAGCAGCGTGGGCTCGTACCTCCCTCGCGGGTCAGCCATTAGAGGGTGCCCACAGGAGGCAGGATGCCAACGTCAGACCTCTTGGCTCCCCATGCTCATGGAAAGCGTCGCTTCATCTTCTCATGTTCATTGCATGAGCTCAGGGTGCTTTACAGCACTGATACAACTTGCCTTGTGGTCCCTGTAAATTTACTCCTGGCTCTAGATTAGTAAGGGTAACGTTACTTCCCCTGGCAGCTGTATGGTACCTTCACCTTACTTTGTGTTTAACCGAGATCAGAAATTATCAGCACTTATACTAGAAGATGTCCTGGGTTTTGCATACAAATTCTTCTGTACTTGCTTGCATTATTGAGATACTTGAACACTCTGAGATATCTCCACTCTGGATTTTGCTCTGCAGTTCCCCCCAGGAACATTGTGCAGAGGTGGGTGGCTGAAGATGGAGATGAGCACACGCAGCATGGGTGTAATCTGCAGGGCCATTCTCTGCAAGGCCAGCGATAACCATTGAAGCAAGAGAAGATGTCACTGAGGGGAGAGAGTTGTCTAAGGGTGATTAAAGAGCAGTCGTATTATCACAGCAGAGCATTCCTCATGCACCAGCACTCAGCAGCTACATTAAAAGTCCCCAGTATGTCTGCTTTGAAGCATTATTTTACTTTCCAGCTTTTGGAGGCCGTAGTTTAGTTAAAACAAAGTTGCAAATTCTTTGAACACTGTCAGGATATTAAAGAACAAAACCAGGATTTAGATTCCACTTTGAAGATTTCCAAAACTTAATATGCCCCAAATTTATCAGAATTAGAGCAGACCTATGTGCCACCTCATCCACAGGAATTCACCATGTGGGGGAGGCAGTGCCCATGGAGAATACAGACCCATGTGGAAAGTTATCCCTGATCTCACAGTGGTGCAATTCAATTGGTTGCTGGATTTATAGTCAGGGTTGATGGGAATTATAATCCCACTTTTATAAGGAGCAAGCAGGCCTGTTGCTCACTTCTGCCATTTAAAATGAGAAACTGGCAGCCTACTTTTGGGACAGGATTAAAAAAGACCTATGTTAATACTAAAAATCACCTTTGGTGACATTTCACAGCTTCATGACAAAGTTTCATCATCTGCCCAAGGGTGGACATTGTGCTATGGGTCTATGAATCATAATTCCAAGCAGCAGCAGCAAGAGAGGAAGGCAGGTCTGGTGACATTTCCCAGAGGACAGAGCTTCAGTGTTGATCCTGTGACAGAGGAACACCAGCAACCGTGTTGTCTAACTCCTTGCATTGCTGAGACCAGGTTCTCCATGTCTTACTGTCCTGAGGGCAGCTGGAGCACTGGGATGGAGGAGCTTGGCTGAGAGGTCCATGCAAGAAGAGACGGTCACTCTCCATGTCACATCATGGGACATGGCCGAGGGTCATGCTTCTTCCACCAGGCACATTCCTGAGGAGTTCCTGCAACTGTCCCCAGCACTGCCCTGATCCTGGGCAAGCAATGAGCTCCTTCTAGCAAACCACTGTCATCTTTTGTCTGCTCTGTCTTTTGTGATAGTGCAAGAGTCTCTCCCAGAATTCATAAAGATTTCAGCAATGATGAACCCTCTGCTCTGATCATCATGCCTGCATAGGCCTTAATCTTACAGTCATGGAAGATCAGTGTTCAGGTTAAACAGTGGGCAGCAAAATAGGAAGGAGTCCTGATAGTCTCTGCCTTATCCCTGGGTATATATGGGCCACAGTCGCTTCCCTCGTGTGTTGACTGAGTAACCTCTGATTAAAAGCACTCTCACTGGGGAGAACTTGGAGCACAGCCACGCAGCAGGCAATGTAAGAGGCAGCACTTTGGGGAGGAGACAAAAACATTGAATAAATGTATAATTAACAACATCTTTATTTTCAAAGTAATTTTTCTATAGGAAAACTGCAAATTTTTGAAATGTGTGTAGCAAGGGATGATGAATACAGCCTTACTTGGTACCTCCATTCATTTAGGCTGTATAAAAAGAATGTTGCATTGTCCTGTGCCCTGACTGAAGGACTGCTGCCCGTGTCATCAGAGGCACTTTTAATTGGAAACTGCACAGCATCTGTGTAGCCAGACAGTTAGCTCTGGTTTTTCAGTGGACGTATATGGCATTTATCAAAGGGAGGATATACAAAGAACACTCTGATAATTTTCCTTATGGTAAAGTGATTGTGCTCCCTGGGTCTCAAGTGAGTCCCCTCTTGTATCTCCTCTTAAAGTGAAGCACAGAGAGAAGCAAATTACCCAGTCACCCAGCCAGTGGACAGAGGGCTGAGGAGGGAGCTGTGGCACTGAGCACAGTCTTAAATTAAACTCCAGATAAGGTGGTTGGCCTCTACAGAGGTGACGATAATACAAGATCACCGAACCCAGCCAGACTTGCAGACTAAAAAGCACCAAGTGCTTTGTGCCTGCCCTTTGGGAAAGCCCAAGGTTTCTCCTGCTTTGTGTGACAGATGACTTGCAGAGAGGCTCCAGTTCAGAGCCCAGTGAAAAGCACAAGGGATGGGTCAGAGCCCTTCTCCAGGTGCTGCTTGCCCTGGGACACTGGGGATATCAGAGGATACAGCGGCCGCTGACTGACCACATTCCTACTGCTTCTCCAGCACCACTGATTCTTTCCCACCTGACCCCAGGATGCAGAGCCACAGCCGCAGGAGCATGGGGTCTATTTGTAGACCCAAGTATCATTAGATCACTAGAAGGGCTTCCTCTTAGCAGGAAAACTGCATCTGGGAATACCCTCTGTAGGAGACGGTAGCATTGCTGTGAAATGCAAACACATCTTGGTGAGGAATCTGGCTCATACCTATCAACCTTCTCTGCACAAGCATGCAAGGCTATTTGGGTAGAGAACACTATCTGACCTCTCTGACTGTACCAGCCAGCTTTCCCTGCATGGCTGCCAGCACTCAGTGGTGATGTGTACGGCTGCTGTAATTTATCAGGGTGGCAGAGAGATTTACCTCTGCTTCATGTGCTGGCAGGATATTCATTCCCAGAGGTTCAGCAGCGACCATCTCCAGTAGAGTATTTCTTTGACACTTTGCCCACTTATCTGTGATTACAGACTTGTGCTGGTCTTCCCTTTGCTTGCTTGGTCCTGCACCCACCAAGAGTGCCCGTGCTCTGAAGCTACTAGCCATCTATCATGGGCCCAGGCTTTCCTGTGCATGTCCAGCATGTAGCACAGTGCGTGCCAGCACTAGCTGTGGTGCTATTTTACAGTACCAGGGATAATTAACAGTAAGATCACACAGCTAGAAATCAAAGGCGTGCAGTATGAGGCATAAGCTCTCTCTCCCTGTACCCATAGGAATCATAAATAGCAGTGCTGTTATAAGCACTATTAATTGCAGAGTGAGTCCCTAATTCTCTGCAAGAGGCTGGCAGAGTGAAGTCCTGGCAGTGCTGAAAGCAAATGGCAAAATCTCCACTTATTCCTGCAAAATCTGGTTTCACTCCCCCTCTGAACAATACTGCACATCTTCCAGCCTGTCCCTACAGCTATCTAGGAACCACTTCATAGGAAATATTGTGCCACATGGCACCCACATATACTGCAAGTGTACAATGTGGCACAGAAAACCGTAGAGTCTTGTGTTCACACCTGTGAAACAAGTGAGAAAATGCAGATTTTTCTCCAAGCTCTTTAGCATGCTTGAAGTCCATATGCTCCTCAGCTTAAAGATGTGTCCTAATGCCTCATAAATGGAATTTTCCAGCATTATCTCTCTGTTCATGTATCAATATGTGTCCAGACAATTTCTTCAGGCCACACGGCCATTACGTTAAGAAGCAAGAAGCTGATAACGCCAGCAAGCAAGGAGGCCAGTGCACTGACCCTTGCCGAAACAGACATTGTTTCGCAGGGAGATAAGAGTCTCCCACCTCCATGGGTGGACCTCTGGAGTGACCAATGAGTGTGGACAGGCATCAACGTCCACTCTCCCCTTCCTCTTTATAACCAGGGCTGCCAGGGTGATGAGTCCAAACCTGCTCTGAGCGTCCATCGCAAGGAGACCAAGCCAGCACCCTCCTGCACGATGACACTGACTCAAGCCGAGAAGGCCGCTGTGGTCACCATCTGGGCAAAGGTGGCCACCCAAGCCGATGCCATTGGGGCAGAATCACTAGAGAGGTAAGTACCCCCAAACTCCTCCGAAAAGGCTGCCTCCTCTGGCTTTGCTGTTAGGAGGCATCTCGTGTAAAACTTGCATGAGTGAGAGCACTCTGGGACTGGTGAGAGTTGATGGATGACATCTGTGTTGTTTGGTATGTAATTATATGGAATTATATCTGTGCTACAAAATGCTTCAAAATCTCACAGCAAACTATATTTTTTCTAAGCAATTTTATAGGTTTATTTTTCATTACAGCAATTCAGAATAATTCATAGCCAGGACCCCTGGCAAGGACTTCAAAGCCGTTCATATTCTGTCTTGAAACAGAGTTATCACTGTTCGGAAATGCACTTGAAGTGGTTTATTGTACAAGTGATGTGTTTTCACTTGCATTTTCTGGACACTAAGCGAATAACTATTCACTAAATTCACTGGCTACTCAAGTTTCATTGTTCCAGTGGTAAGCAACAAACTGTCAGGAAACAAGACAACTGGACCCCCTGCATGAAGTATAGCACAGTAATCCAAAATTCATACAAATGAAGGAAGCTGGCACTAAAGGGATAATAGCCTGGAAATTGTTCAGAAATTATGTTATTCAAAGTAATTTAAGTGTTTTTTACAGCTCAGTATAAAGCCTTGTGATACTCCTTCCAGGATTCTGAGTACCATTCATATCAATTCTGGTTTGTTCAGCTTGTATTAGTTTGAAGGTCCTGCAGACTGGCTTACAATATAATATAGGAAATGTGGTAATAATTTGTGGGCCATTATTTATTTAAAATGAACAAACAATACATTGAGTTTTAAATCTTTTTTAGCATGTCATTCTTCTCTAGTACATACAGATTAGCCCACTGTCTAATCTGTACATACTGCAGAAGTTTAAGAGCAGAAAGACCTTCCTGATGCAAGCTTCATGCTCCCAAAGCCCTATTACAAACACTGAAGAGTGCACTTCTGTAGCTGGCAGGTTTACGTGGCACTTGCTCTGAGGTTTTTGCCATCTCATGCATGTCATTTCCACTGCTGAATCTCATTCTCATGTTCTCCTCCAGGCTTTTCTTCAGCTACCCCCAGACAAAAACCTACTTCCCTCACTTTGATCTCAGCCAAGGCTCAACTCAGCTTCGTGGTCATGGCTCCAAGGTCATGAATGCCATTGGGGAGGCTGTGAAGAACATTGATGACATTAGAGGTGCTTTGGCCAAGCTCAGTGAGCTGCATGCTTACATCCTCAGGGTGGACCCAGTGAACTTCAAGGTGAGTGAGCACACAGACTTTCAGGGATGAAAAGTGCCATCACAGAGTAAGAGACTGCGTATCATTTTGGCTAACGGCAGCTTGATCGCTGGCTGCACTGCACAGCCTTGTCAACTCATGTTGCTGCTTGTTCTCCACCTACTTTTTAACTTGAGATTGGATCTTTCAATGAAAGATCTGGTCTAGCACCTATGGTTTGTGTTAGACAGACTCAAGTCTCTGTTGCCTTTGTTGTAGTTTATGAATCTCCCTCACACATCGGGTTATATCACCTGTCTTGAACAAAGTAAATTCTAAACATTTCCACTTTGTTGCATTTCCCTTTGGTGAGGAAGGAAGGAAAGGACATTTGGAACAGGGAGTGGAATCAAGCAGTACCTTTTGCCCTGTATCAAAGTAACTCTCCATATATAACATCAGGCAGCAGTGCTACCTGGTTGGGACACATACTTGTCATCCCAGAGCACACTGTGACCAAGACCCATTGCAGACCCCTATACTGACATGTGTTACTGATTATGATGGATTTCATCCTGTTTTCCCTTACAGCTGCTTTCCCACTGTATTCTGTGCTCTGTGGCTGCCCGCTATCCCAATGACTTCACCCCAGAAGTTCATGCTGCGTGGGACAAGTTCCTGTCCAGTGTTTCCTCTGTTCTGACTGAGAAGTACAGATAAATGGCCTCCACAGAGGGTGAGGGATGCACATCCATGGCGCACCCCAGCTGATAGGCCCTGGGATTTTCACCCCTTCCTATGCAGTCCTCTCAAATCCGCTACGCAGGGGCTCGGTCATCTGCAAAACCTAATAAATAATTCAAATGTGAGCTAAAGTCTCTGTGCTTTCATACCCATGTGTTCCACCTGCACCTGACTGTTCTGGCAGGGGTGTTCTGAAATGTCTACACAATATGAAAGAGAAAATACTAAGCATTGTAAATTAATGTACTAATTAATGAACTAATGAGTTCATATACTAATTCATGTGTTAAGCTGTGTAAATTCAGTGGGAATAGCATAACATAACATCATAACATAACATATTCAGTGGAACTTTACAGGCATTTGAAATTTGGCAATGCCAGTGGCCACTGCAGATCAGTGTGGATGGCACTTCTGGGACCACAGATTTCCAGGGTTTCTCTGGAAAGAAGTGACAGGGAAAAGAACAAAACTGATGGTCACCTTGGTGCGGGACACACACACACATGACACACAGGGATCCTCCATACATACCCATTGTGGGCAGCTAAGCACTACATAGTCACTCACTCACTTCTCCCCCTCGATGGGATGAGGGGAAGAAGAAAGGAGGAATAAAAGCAAGAAAAATTGGGAGTCACAATCAATCAAACAAACAAGCAACCAGAATTGTTTCATAAATGAAAGATAAGTGGCAGAAGAGGGAAGAAAACAAAATAAAACAGGTGATGCAGAGGCAATCACCCACTATCTCCCGAGGGCAACTCAGCCAGTTCCTGAGCAAAAAAGATGGGTAACCCCCTGAAAACTCCCTGAACCCCCCTCTTTTCCCTTTTATTGCTGATCATGGCGTTATATTGTATGAAATACCTCTTTGATTAGTTTCAGTCATCTGCCCAGTTGTGTGCTCTCCCAACATATTGCACACCCAAAAATCTATTCCTTGGCAGGGGCAGAGTGAGAAGCAGAGATGGCCTTGATGCTGTGCAAATGCTGCTCAGCAAAAGCCAGAACAGCAATGTGTTATCAGGGCTGGTTTGGTCACAAATCTAAAACTCAATACCATGTGAGCTGCTGTGAAGAAAGTTATTTATCAGGATACATTCACTGCCCATGTCTGTCTCAGAGGACTCCTGGCATAAAAAGGTGTGTGCAAAGTCTTAAGCACACTCTGATTAACAGCCTGGACTGGCATTGCAAGCTGTGATCCTCATCTCATTTACAAAATGTAGGGACTGTGTTTGGGGAAGGAGGAGAGAGATGGTGTGGAAGCTCTGAAACCACCAAATTGCTTCCAATGTGATTACCTGTGTCACCCAGTTTTTAAACATTCTACATCTGTGGTTCTCAGGTAACCTGAACATTTAAATCCACAGCTTAGGTGCTCATCAGCATCTGGTGTGTCCCCAACCCCAAATTTGTGCCAATGACTTCATACAGAGGCTGAGTGAAAGATGTTACAGTCACCATCCACCTGTGGGATGTCCCAGTTTGTGGTGAGAGGCAGGAGCACATGCAGGGATGGGAAGAAGGGAAGATGCTCAGGCCTGACAAGCATCAGAGAACAGACTTTGGGAAGACCATGCACCAAAACCTCCTACGTTTCTCCGGGCTGCTAGAGAGATGGAGTTTCTCATGGCAGATTCCCAGCACGACCCAGGAGGGCTTGTCCATGGCTCCTGCTCAGAGGCCCCAGGGCTCTTCAGGCAGAGAGGGGCTGGATGCGCCGGAGGCTGGAGGACATGAGGGGCCAGGGACACGCGTGGGACCCACCCCAACACCTGCAGAGCCAGAGAGGACCCTGACCTGCATGGGGGGAATGGTGGATCTCAACAGCAGGCTTGAGGATGTGCCAGCCACTGAGGCCAAGGCTGTGGCACCCACTGGACGTGCCTATGGCTGCTGTTGACCATGGGGTAGCGCAGCCGGGTGCTGCCCCCAGCCCGCAGCCTGGTGTGGGGCTGGTGCAGGGGTAGGGCAGGGCAGCCGGGCCCCCTCAGGGCCTCCTCAGGGCTGGGCCCCCCGGGGCAGTCAGGGCCCCCAAAGGCAGGGCCCAGCGCTGCACATCCAGGGCTCCCTCCGCCCCTCGGCACCGATAAGATAAGGCCAGGGCGGAGGTGCCGGCTGCTATAAGAGGGTGGCCCCGGCGGCACGGCTGCCACCGAGACCTGCCTGCCTCTGCCAGCCGCCGCCATGCTGACCGCTGAAGACAAGAAGCTGATCCACCAGATCTGGGAGAAGGCGTCAGGCCACCTGGAAGACTTTGGCGCCGAGGCCCTGGAGAGGTGCAGGCTGGGCCCCACGGGCGAGGGAGGCAGGCGGGTGGGAGCCCCATGGGGGGTTGGTGTGGGGGATCGGAGGCACTGACCATCCCGCTCCGGCAGGATGTTCATCACCTACCCCCAGACCAAGACCTACTTCCCCCACTTCAACCTGCAACACGGCTCTGACCAGATCCGCGGCCACGGCAAGAAGGTGGCGACCGCCCTGGGCAATGCCGCCAAGAACCTGGACAACCTCAGCCAGTCCCTGTCTGAGCTCAGCAACCTGCATGCCTACAACCTGCGTGTCGACCCTGTCAACTTCAAGGCAGGCGGGGGACAGGGGATGGGGGACAGGGGACAGGGGACAGGGACCGGGATGGGGGGATGCGGTCCACAGTGGTGGTGCTGAGCCCTGTTTTGCCTTGCAGCTGCTGTCGCAGTGCTTCCAGGTGGTGCTGGCTGTGCACCTGGGCAAGGACTACACCCCTGAGGTGCACTCTGCCTTCGACAAGTTCCTGTCGGCCGTGGCCTCCGTGCTGGCCGAGAAGTACAGATGAGCTGCCGCCTGCGCACGGGTGCCATCAATAAAGACACTTCTGCTGCAGCACTATGTCCGTCTGAGCTGGGGCTGGGGGCTGGGGCAGGATGCAGTGTTGCAGTGGTCATGCCAGAAGCAGGGAGGAAGGGTGGGAGGAAGGCAGGGAGGGAGCAAGCTGGTGATGAGGCTGGCCATGGTATAGGGGAGCAGCACTGGTCATGGGCTTCCTGGCTGCACCCCCAAGGCCCTGCCTGCTTCCACCCTGCCCCATCATGGGATGTGGCCAACGCTGGTAGCAGGAGCAGGGAATGGAGCTCAGCCTCTCACCTTGCTGTGCCTGCATCCCTTTGGGGAGTGGAGAGGAAGGGTGGGATAAGTCAAATGTCAAATCCCCTTGAAGGATTGTCTAGGGGCATAGGAAGAATGCTTCCTGGCTTTATCTATCAGAACGGCTGTTTAGGACTTCATTGGGGATGCTGTGGGAGCTAAGTGCTTGTATGAGCTCCAAAAGCAATCAGACAAGTTCATGGAGTGAAAAAAATCCACTACAGACCATGAAGCACACTGTTTTTGGGCTCAAGCCCGAGCCACAAATCCCCGTTGGCAGCCCAGGAAGTGCCCCCACACCTGCCCTGGGTGTCTGCGCTTCCCCTGGCACGTGGGCAGGGTGGGAGTGGGGGCGGCAGAGCTGCAGTCCAGCACAGGGCACTTGGTTTCTGAGGTTTGGAGCCTGAATTGAAAAACTCATTGGCTTTAGATCACAGCTGATGGGTTATAAGATACTAAACTAGCCCTGAGTTTGCTCCATGTGTGACACCAGAGGGAGGAGATGAGCATTCGTGACGGGTGCAAGACGGTGCATCAGGAGAGTGGTGCCTGCAGTGGCCAAGTGCGGGCAGCAGCCGGGTGCTGGGTGCATGGGATTCCTGGGCCACACTCACCCCTGCTCCTGCGAATGCACTCATGAGCCCACAGCGCTTTCCCTCCATCCTCACGGACATCCCAGTCTACATCCCTGAGCCTTCATGTGCATTTACACCCATCCATTTATCCTTGTGTCACTAGTCTGAAGAGCTCTTCTGCCTTTGCAGTTTGCCCACCAATGCACGCACATCACTGCTGCCGCAGATGTTTTCCTGGGCTCTGCTTCCAAGAAGATCAGCCCCCCCATCTCCTCCCCACCCCATCCTCCCTCCTTCCCTGCTCTGAAATGGTGCCAGCTAGAGCTAATCTCCCCCAAACACAAATGATAAGAACCATTGGCCATGGAGGAAACACGGGTGTGAACTGTCCCCTGCCTGCCTGCACCACCTCTTGAACCTACCAGAGGCACCTCAGGCCCCCTCACTCTCCTCATCTTCCTCATCTTCCTCACATCCTCATCTTCCTTGCCCTTATTGTTTTCCTTCATTATTTGGGACACACAGGGCTTGCCATGGGCTGCTGGGCCCTGCGTGCCTTCCTTCCCTGACTGTCAGCTCCTGCTGCCAGTGCTTGCATCAGTGCCAGGCACTGATCCCCATGGTCCTACCAAGTGTTCCCCCCTTCCCAGGATTCAGGGTCACCTGGTCCCCTTGCAGCACTGGGACCAGCACAGCACATGCACAGGAGAGAGGGCTGGGGCAGGAGAGTTCCGGGGTCTGTGTGCAAAGGGGACTGGGATTCAGGGAGCTGGGGGTGAAGAGGGCACACACTTCAGGGTACACAGGTTTGGGGTGTGCTGAGGGAACAAGAGCAGAAGGTGCAGTGGGGCAGCATGGCTGTATGTACAGGGGCCACACTGGATGGCAGGGTGTGTGTAGGGGCAGCATGTGTGAGCAAGGACAGTGCACGTGCAGAGACTGTGTTAGGTGGCACTGTGCATACGGGGCAGTTCACACGTGTGTGTGGAGGCTGTGTTGGATGGGTCAGTCTGTACATACGGGTGCTTGTGGGTCCGTGTGTGGGTGCTGGGGTGCTGGGCAGGCTCAGTCTGTGGGGCACAGACAGTATTGAAAACACAGCCCCACGCTCTGTTAGGACCACTCTGTCAGCACACATCCCGGCTGTGCCAGAGCTGCCCGCCGGGAGTACCTCAGGGGTACCTCAGGGTACCTCAGCCCCGAAGCCAGCCTGTGCCAGGAGGGAGGACACACACTGCTGCGCCTGTGCCAGTGCAGACCCTAAACCTAAGCCTAACCCTGCAGCCAGCCTGTGCCAGAGGGGACGGGCCATCCCACTTGTGCTGATGCTGACCCAGATCCCAGCTGGTGCCGGGGGGCAGAGACCCCCAGCCGGGCCCGGAGCCGGTGCGGGTGCCGCGGGGGGAGCGGGGCGCGGCGCTGGCAGGGGCAGGCGGGCGGCGGCTCGGCCTGGCCGGGGTCCAGCGGGGACGGAGCGGGGCCAGCAGCGGGGCCAGGAGCGGGGCGGGCCGGGGGGCGGGCGGTGCCCCGGTACCGCATATAAGGGCGGCGGCGGCCAGCGGGGGCACCCGTGCTGGGGGCTGCCATCGCGGAGGTGTCACCATGGTGCTGTCCGGCAACGACAAGACCAACGTGAAGGGCGTCTTCTCCAAAATCGGTGGCCATGCCGAGGAGTATGGTGCCGAGGCCCTAGAGAGGTACGTGCCATCCCCGTTGTCGTACCCTCTCCTGCCTCTCCTCGACTCCCTCCCATCTGCCGAGGTCCTCTTGCTCTCCACAACTGCCCCTGTGTCCTACGTGTCCCTGTCTCATCTGTCCCTGACACCATCTGTTCCCCAGGATGTTCGCCACCTACCCCCAGACCAAGACCTACTTCCCCCACTTTGACGTGGCTCCAGGCTCTGCTCAGGTCAAGGCGCATGGCAAGAAGGTGGCGGCTGCACTGGTCGAGGCTGCCAACCACATTGATGACATCGCGACTGCCCTCTCCAAGCTCAGCGACCTCCACGCCCAAAAGCTCCGCGTGGACCCTGTCAACTTCAAAGTGAGCATCTGGGAAGGGGTGGCCAGCCCGGCTCCCCTTCTGCACCCCCCTGTCCATCCCCCTCGCCTCACCCCCTCATCTCACCCTCTCACCCCATCTCTTTTGTCTTTCAGCTGCTGGGCCAATGCTTCCTGGTGGTGGTGGCCATCCACAACCCCTCCGTCCTGACCCCAGAGGTCCATGCTTCCCTGGACAAGTTCCTGTGCGCTGTGGGCAACGTGCTGACTGCCAAGTACCGTTAAGACGGCACCATGGCTAGAGCTGGACCCAATCCATTGCCAGCCTCCAACAGCAAGCAAACAAATGATCTGAAATAAAATCTGTTGCATTTGTGCTCCAGCCCTGGCGTCCTGCTCTGGTTCCTGCCTGCAGGGAGGGATCGGGAGGGATCTGCTCCGGGTCTGAACTGAGGGTCTCCCCTTCCAGGTGGGCATGCAGAGGAAAAATGGGCTCTGGTTTTGCTGTCTCTGAGAGGAGGCAGCATTTCAGTGATGGTGGGGCTGCTTTTCCCAGCTGTGGGGTCTGGGAAAAGCAGAGCATTTCCAGGTCCTGGTGGCGGGGAAAGATGCGGGGAGAGTGGCTGGAGTCTGGCCCCTTGGGAGCAAACTGAAGCCACAGCCTGTGCTGGCCTTCACACCAGAGCACCGCACTGGGATCCCCTCTTGCTCCACCAGCCCTGTGCACCCCTTACTCCCACTCAGGCTGAATCGTTGGATATCATCTCCTCCTGGAAGTGCTTCTGGGAGACAGTGGGTACAGGAACTCCCAGTGCCTGTTACCCTCTATGTGGTGGCACAGTGAGGATGCTATGAGGACCTCCAAGCACAAGGACATCATTTTGTGCATCCCCAGCACGAAGGGCTGTGTGGCATCATTGGACTTCTGTTTCCACCTAATGCTGCACTGTTGGGGTGTCATTTTGGAGGGGCCCTGGGGAGCTGACAGGCTGGGGAGACAGCAGGTACGTGCACTGCAAGGGGAGCAGCCAGGCTCAGCCCCAGATCCTGCTCTGTAGGCAGCAGGGTAGGGGGTGTCAGCGCAGGCAGCAAAGCGGTGCTGGGGCCGTGGTGCTGGTGCCTGTGCAGCCCCTGGCCCTTATCGCAGCCCGCAGCAGGGTGGCCGCGTTCCGGGGGGCTGCAGGAGGCAGATAAAGGAGACTTGGGCACTCCTCCAGCCCTGGGTGTGGTGGGAGGCAGGCAGCAGATAGGCCTGGGGCCGCAGCCTGCCAGGTGCTGAGTAAGGCTGCCCCGGCCCTGCCAGGCTGGGGGGCTCAGGGCTGGGAGGGAGGTTCAGGAAAGCACAGGGCAGCTGGTACAGCCACAGCATGGAGCCAAGCTGAAGTTGCCACTGGCCCTGCATACTTGCCCTAGCCACATGGCCTCCAGTCACTACCAGTGAACGCACCAGAGCCAGGAGAAACCCTGAATGACTCCAGAGAAAGAGGGAGACCTTCCAGCCCTCAGGGTTTCTCCTGCAGAGCACCACAGGCATCATAACTGCACATGCCCACCCCACCTCGGGACAGTGACAAGAGGAGAAGAAAGCATCACTAACTTACCTGATCTACTTGTGCATGGAGCAGGGTGTTGGAGCAGGTTGCACCCTTCCAGCCAACATCACCCAGACACAACTCTACTCCACAGAGAACCTCTGCTTCCTCTCTCAAGGGCAGAAGGGGTACAGTGGAGGGGTCAGCGCACAGGGGTGTGCAAGGCGGTGTGCTCGTATGTAAAACACTGGGAAGAGACAGCATCAAATCCAGCACAGACTTGGGCTCCTCCAAATCAGACCACAGAGGATCCTCGTGGTCCTAAGCACAGTGTATGCATAAGAGGCAAGGTGTTAAGAGCAGTGGAGGGGATGGTATGCTCATGGAGCAGAAGGGGTGGGCAGTTGTGCCCACTGCCCATGACAGGCATTAAGCTTCCAACAGCTCCCACACCATGTTGTGTCCTCAGGCAGAGCACGTTGTGTGGCAGTGGGCAGTATCCTGTCTCTGCAGCACTTTCCCAGGGCTCTGCCTGGCCAAGGAAACCCTGAACTCCCAAGAGCCGGCTGAGTTTTGTCCCAGCCATTTGTCCCTGCTGCCACAAGATGGGGACCTCAAGCCGCCGTGCTTTATCAGGGCCAGGAAGAGGGTTCAGAGGGCCAAGACTTGGTCGCTGCCAGGACAGGCTTCAAGCCAGCCCCAGTCCCGAGCACACTGGGGACACTGGTCCCATCTCAGAGGGGTGCAGGAGCTCTTCTTGGCAGTGCATTTCCAGTGCTGGGTGCCCCAGCAGACAGGCACCCCATGCGTCCTGGCTTGTAGCACAGGAGCATGTGTGAGCTCTGGGCTCACTTCACTGGGCATCCCTTGGTGGCCACGGCGTCATGTGCTCCAGGACACAGCCTACCCCAGGGGCTGGACAGGCTGGCAGCAGCTTCCTGCACCGTGGCTCTCCCTGAGCTAGCATTCCTGCCCAGCTGCCTTGGGACTTGTAGGCAGCAGCCTTGCGTCTTATGCGTACACTGTGCTTAGGGACCTGCAGGCAGGCAGCGGTGGCTGCAGCACAGCAGGTCAAATATTCAGCCCACCGCTGTCCAGGGTTGGTTTTGCAGCTCCTATTGCTGCAGCCCCAGTGCTGGTGAGAGAGGCGGAGGCAAAGTCTGCATCATCACAGCAGCAGCAGACAGAAATGGCACCAGGCGACATGGAGGAGGTGGACTTTGGGGACAAAGCCTCCTGATCCAGGCCATGGCAGCACTCAGGAGTCACAGGGGGCAGCTTCAGGGAAGAGGGAAGGTGAACATCTTCAGGTGAGACAAAAGCCTGTTCTGATGTCTCCACTATCTGGAGGCCTCTCTCGCCTCTTACCAGCACTCATTCCTGATGGACAAAGCATCTATGGTTCAAAGATACCCACAGAACAACACAGTACTTTGTTATATGATAGTCACCAAGGCAAGTGGCATCTCAGGGCTCATTTTTATTCAAAGAGGAGCTAAAATGACAGGAGGAAAGAAGCCTGATGATTGTGACTTGCCTGATCACAACACTTTTATCAATCTGTTGAGTGGTTGTAAACAGCTTTGTGCAGGTAGCTTGGATACTACTACTCTTACTAGCGTCTCATAAATAGTCATGGCCCTAGGGAGTGTGTCCTAGAAAGGGACACAGAAGTAAATACTTCTGGAGGAGGTCAAGCATCCTAGGGGAGTTTACCAGGAATTTCCCATTCAAAATTAGCAAATAGCTAATTTTCCCATTCAAAATAGCAAAGAAGCAGTAGGAAGATACAGAATTCATTTCTTATTGGAAGCTGATCTTAGGACACCAGCTGGGAGATCCTCTTGATGGAAAGATGAGCGGAAATATCATGTGTTTTGCAAACTGTTCTGTTTATACATCCTCTATTGGCATTCAATATGCCAATAGCATAAGTCATGATTGGTGCAACCTATAGGTCTTTTGTTGAAAAACTGCTGTGTAAGCAGTTTGTTTGCCATGTATTTGGACAGTTACTCTTACCTGAATGTCGGATTTTCCATACTGAACTGATCTCTCTGACTTATCTAGATCATTTTGAATGGGGTGCTCACATTTGCTTTGGGGTGCTCACAGCCCCTCCAGCTCAGGAACATCTGAGAATGTAATAAGCACATTCTCCATTACAACACATAAGTTATTGATGAAAGAACAGCGAATACTAATGTTGAACCAAGGACTAGAATCTGTCACAGAAGGAAAACAGACTCATCTGAAATGATTCATTCTTGGCAATGGCCATGGTTATTACTCATCTCTTTCTTCGATTAAATGTCCCACTGTTTCTTTGTGATTTGAAGTGGACTGGTTTAAAGTTCCTTAGTTTCCTCCTTTTACCCTACTATTGATAAGAGACCCTGTTGTCTGGTTCCTGCGACCCCATCACCCTCTACCACTTCTCAAAGATACCGGCTGTTTGGAGATGGCTTCAATCAGTTGCTGAGGTAAAGGGGATTTTCTTCAGGCAAGCAGTCTGAAACTACTGGAATGAATGAAATATACTTCAATCCACACTTTTGAGGATCCTCCCACCTTTCTCCACTGTCTATTTTGCCACTGGGAAAAGTGGTTGTAAAAGACAGAAAATAGAGTCAGCCTTCACTAAAATGCCAATTTTGATGAAGGATTTCAAATATTTTCTCTCCTTCCTTTCCTAAAAGCAGAGACTGCTCCTACCGCAGCAGCCGCATCAAGCACAGCTATACAAGCCCCTCCAGACAGGACAGGGCTGATAAAACAAGTACTCACAGAACTGAAAACATTGTCTGCCCTCCTTTGCCATCACAAGAAGTTCAGCATTGCAAGCAACATCTTAGAAAACCTTTTTGCTGATCCCCCTCAAAGCTGACCTGTGAGAACCCCAGGCCTCATTCTGTCAGCTCCTCTGACTGAAGAGGCATTAAGCATTATGAATTCCCTGTTTTTGAAGATGTTCGTAATAGAATCCAGGTCCTGGATTTTCTATCTGGGAGGAGAAGGAGCAGATCTGTGGTAACATGATGTTGGACACTGATGCCTTCTTAGTGCTATACTGGAGCCATTCAGCAGAAACTTTCCACACTTACTTTGCACTAGTTTTCCACCTTCTTTTTGTGACTGACCATGTCTTTTTTAATAATTCGATCTAGCCAGCTTTCCACTGCAACTGTGCCACTAGCAACCCTTTGCAATGAGTCGCGCCTGCTTGACATCATCCACTGGGAATTGACCAGATTTTCACCTCAGAGATGGGAATTGAATAGAAATGCAAAAATTTTCTTCCTGATGCTTGCCTTGTCTTTTGTCACACGCCAGCCACCTGAGAAGATATGCATTTGCTTAGGAATGGTGAAAGTGAGAACACAGGAAATGCTCTGCTGGTAACATCATTGGTTCCTCTCTCCCAAGGATGTTTTCAGCAACCGGAGATACCACCTGAGAGAGCACACAAGCCTAGCCATTTTTCATTGTGCTCCTCCAGCATCCACACCAGCAGTAATAGCAATTTCAGCGAGTACATTCCTGCCTGTTGCCTTTACCATCTGTCTGTTGACCTGCTGCTCATGAATTTGCTACACCTTTTATAAACCTGCTGATCCTCTTTGTTTCCACAACCTCCTGTGGCAGCAAGTTCCAGAAGATCATTCTCCCACCCTGCCCTGTATAAAGTCCTTTATATTCATTTTAAAGCAATCTACCAGACTCATCAATGGCCTCTAATTCTAGTCACACAGGATCTGATGAGCACAAAGTCCACATTCACCTTTCTGCTCCTCCTTCTCCAGGGTCAAATCCCAGCCTTTCTAGTACCTCCTCATACTGCAGCTGCCTCATCCCCTTGATCATTTCAGTTGCTCTGCTCACAACTCTATAAGTTCACTATGTCCTCAGATCAGAGGCCAGAACTGCGCAAATGTGTGTTACAGAGCAGGCAAAAGCTATCTTCTTTCTTGTTTTGAGACCTCAAGCCTTTCTTGAAATGGCCACATTTTGCTGCCATGTTTTGCTGCACATAAAGGCTACGATTTTGGTGAACCATCACATGGAGGGCTCCAGTATCTTCTTCCTGAGCTGAATAGCCAGTTTAAGTCCAGCTTCCTGTGTTTTAGGTATTTCCCTATCTGTGTCACCTTATTTATCTACACTGAAACGACTGACCTCTTATTTTTCCATTTGTGAATAACACTGAAAGCTGCATATAGCAAAGCTCCCCTGACCACATCAACCTTTCCCCAGTCTCCTGCAGTGATGGAGCAACATCTGACATTTCTGTCAAAAGCTAAAAAGCTAAAGCGTGCAACTCTAACAGCAGATTTTTGGTCCGTATTCCTGGGACGCAGTTCTTTGTTATCCTCTCCCTGTCCAGATCCTATGTCACACTGACTTCAAACAGGCAATGAGTTGCTGAGTAGACACAAACCAACGAGCATGTAGCTGGAAATGGTTAAAACATGGGGTTTTCCAGCTAGCGCTGCTTTTTTACTCCCTGTATCAGGACCAGACAGAGATACGGGAGCAGATTGTGCCAGTTCTGTGCTCTTCAGAGACCTTTGCACATGGCCAGGAGGATCCCAACTATGGATTTATGGAAAGCAATACAGCAAAATGTGCATTGCAGCTGCTCAGCCAGAAAGCTTTTATACCTCCTTCAATGGTTGAGCGGCTGAGTGCCTTTATTAATAGTAGAAGTGTATTTATCAAAATTCATGGGTCAGCACTGTTAAAGCCCCATAGATTCAATTTGGACAGGTCACCATTATTTATTTTTCCAGACCATAGCTTCAAACAGGGATATTTTCAGCTGGGATAGAGTTAGTTTTCTTCCTAGTAGCTGGTGCAGTGCTGTGTTTTGGCTTTAGTCTGAGAACAATCCTGATAACACACTGATGTTTTAGTTGTTGCTCAGTAGTGCTTATCCTGATCAAGGACTTTTCAGTCTCTCATGCTCTGACAGTGAGGAGGGGCACAAGAAGCCGGGAGGGAGCAGAGACAGGACACCTGACCCAAACTAGCCAAAGGAGTATTCCATACTACAGCACATCATGCTGAGGATATAAACTGTGGGATTTGGCTGGAAGGGGCTGATCACTGCCCAGTGATGGGCTGGGTATCAGCCCGTGGGTGCTGAGCAATTATACTGTGCATTTTCAGGGGTTTATTCCTCCCTCTTTTTGTTCTCTCATTTTCATTACTATTATTTCTACTATTATTATTAGTAGTATATTTTATTTTATTTCCATTATTAAACTGGTCTTATCTTAATCCACATGTTTTACTTTATTTCTCCAACTCTCCTCGCCATCCTACTGGATGCATGGTACTTAGTTATCATGTAGGGTTAAACAGCAACAGGTATACAGTCTAGATCTCTCCCCAGGCCTGTTTGGATCATTGTAGGAAATACAGTCTCTAGAACAGGGTCTTCCACTTGCATGGAACAGCTGTGCTTCAGGATTCATGGACCAAAGAGCGAAAGCAGATGTGGTGATCCCTAATCATTACACAGGTACCTGCACTGCATTCAGAGCCAAGTGTGTTGCAAAGCCAGACAGATGCACTGGCCCCAGCATAGCCACGCTCTCTCAGACTTCAGCAGAAGCTCACCAGGGGGTTTCTAAACCTTGTGATTTTGGTTGCCACCACAAGAGGAGGCAGATATCACTGCAGCTGTATCTTCTGCCTGGCTGCAGGTCATAGTGATCCATGGGTGGCTGCATGTGTCCACCTATGGAAGTGGAGGAAGCTTCAGCTTCAGCTCCAGCTCCAACTGCAGCTTCAGCTCCAAGTCCAGCTCTGCAGCAAAAGGGAGACCCTCCCTGATTGAAACTCATCCCCTCTTCTGCAATTGCAATGGTGCTTGGCCAAAGGGGAAAGAGTGGGAGCAACCCACTTGTTTCCAGTTACAATATTTTAGTGTGCTCATGTGTTTGGAGCAGCTGTCATTCTGGAGGTGACATGTCCTACAGCACCCACCACCCCAAACAGTTACAGTGGACACTGGAATGCTTTTCTTGGGGAACAGAAGCAAGTCTAACGGACCCGAGCTGTGAGAAAACAGGTATTGTAACGCATTGTGGATCTGATTCTGCATTGGGCTAGGTGAGTTTGATTTGTGCTCAGATCTGTCAGATCTTTGAATCTCAAGTTTTTGTCCTTTAAGAGGAAAAACACTAAGTAGAGACAGCATCACAGGAAAGTCATTCATGAGGATTGACTGATGACAAGTTGATACCTTTTAAGTGGAGTTGAAGGCTAAATTAACATAGAATAAGAACAGAAGGGTTTGTTCTTCTTTCAAGAATTGTTTCCAGAAGAACAATTTCTGAGCAGTCGCAAAATCAACTGGGAGAACTCAAAGCTAATATGGAAGAGGCTTGCCATTCCTTAGGGAAAACTGTAAAATTACTTTATATCCCGAAGAAGCACGAAAAACAAGAGGGAAAGAGTGTAATACCTAACTGGAGTGTGAATTCCTGATATCAAAAGGATACAAGGAATAATAAGCAGATTATGAAAAATGGAGAGGACTAGACAGTAAAGAAGGCTCTGACTGATGTTCGCAATATGTGTGAGTAAAGTAAGAACAGATAAGTCCATCATGTTGTGGGTCAAGACTTCAGAGCTCAGTCATGAGCTTTGCTGTAAGTCATAAGCAATAGAGGAGGATAACAATCAGGATATTACAGGTCTCAAGGATCTCAAGGTTTGCAGGGCCTCAAGGATCAACATAGCAGAAAGGGGATGATATCCTCATGCCCAGCACAAAAAATGGGGAGGAACCTGTTGTTAGGCAGGACACATTCCAGAAGGAGAGCTCTGAACATCCAGGGACAGTATTACACAGGGACAAATGGAAATGAACAGGCAGTGAGTAAATTAAGCTGGGAATTAGAAAATTAGTCCCTTCCCATCCCATGCTTCCTGTGCTCAAGCTTTTGGGCTGACTTCAAGGAAGTCTTCTAATAAATTAGATGAGGACATTTCTAGCTATTGACTGCATAAGCTGCTCTGACAGGGCTTTCAGTGATGTCACAGCCCCTAGAAAACGATTGACTCTTTCCTGGGAGATTTCATCCTCATACCTAATAAGCTTATCACAAATTTATCAGCTCTCTGGGAGCAAGAAGCAAAGATTTGGAGCTTCTGAAGTAGAAAGCCCTTCTTCAGTGAGTTTGTGTTTGATCGGAAACAGGGCTGAAGTCCCCAGCCAAGCTGAACTGTAAGTGAGTGGTATGATTTTTGCCTGAGCAAGGAGTCCAAGGACTCCAGACTGCAATATTCCCCTGGAGAACACAAACACATCAGAAGGTATCCCAAGGAAAAGGTGTGTAAGAAGGAAGATCCTTAACTCTTCCGAAGTCAACCAGAGAATCAAAGAATGAGTTGACTGTTCCTATGAAAGCCGCATTTCCCGTGAGTCCTATGAACATGGCAGATACGTAAATGGCAGAGCTGAGAAGGCAGTTGGATTTTCTAGGAACGAGTATAAAACCACCACACTTCAGATTGAAGGGCTGAGCTTCCCCAGCAATTTCCGCTCTGAGCTAGGGGGCGGTGGGCTGTTTGATTACCACTGAGGCAGTTAATGTTTGTGATTTCAGCTTAAACGGATCTTAAATTACCATCTTATTTCCCCCTCATGGCGCTGAGCAGCAAACCCAGGACGCGAGGCCACTATCTCTCGTGGCAGCAGCCTGCTTCCAGCACCTCTTCCCAGGGTGCTCTCCCACAGGTCCAGGGTGCTCCTGGGGGTTTGTGAACCCCCCTCAAAGTCACTCTCCTGGGGCTCTCAGGGGCCTCCTGGTGTATCGGGGTGCCACAGGTCCATCTCAGTCTCTGGGTCACTGAGCTCCCTGGGGTTATCTGGGGCCTTGGGGTGCTGACAGGACTCCAGCACTTCCCCAGGATCCGGAGGGTCCCCAGGATCGGGGGACCAGATCCTCCCCTGGCCCCGAGCACCGCAGGATGCTCCCCGGGGCTTCCCCGTTCGGCGCACACCCCGGTGCCGCAGGCCCGCCCCGGGGGGTCCCGGCGCTGCCCCGGCCGCGGGTGTCCCCAGGCCGCAGCGCTGCCGGGGCCGGTGGTTCCGCCGGGGGCGGGCCGGGGCGGGGCGGGCCGGCGGAAGCGGGCGGTGGCGGCGCGGGGATGTCGCTGCGGGGCGGGCGGCGGGCGGCGATGCCGGGGTAGCGCCGGGCGGCCATGGCGCGGGGGGGCGGCCCGCCGCTGCGGCGGCTGCTGCTGCTGCTCCTGCTGCAGCTCCTGGCGCTCCCCGCCGGCCGCGGCAGCCGCGCCGGGCCCGGTGAGTCCCGGCCGGGGAGCGGAGGGGGGGGGGGGCTCGGGGATGCTCCGCGGGCGCAGGGACACAGGGGCACGTCCGGCAGAGGAGCCGGGCTGAGCGGCCTCGCTGCCCGCCCGGCGGGGTCCGAGGCGCAGCGGCACCGGTGGGAAACCAACCGGGTCACGTTAAAGTGAGCGGGGACCCGTCTGCCGCGGAGCGCCGGGAGCCGGTCTGAGCCCCGCAGCTCCTGCCAGGGGTGGCTTTGAGGTGGCTTCGTGATTTCGCTAGTGATTTGGGTGGTGGGGGCTCTGGGAGCTGTCTCTGGTGGAGCAGCGCTTGTGTCCGGCGCTGCAGAGCAGCGAGAGGTCAGGCACGGTCCCAGAGGAGTTTCTGCTGTACTTGCGGTGGAAGTGGTGGGTTTACTTGGTTTTACTTGGTTTTGCTTGGTTCTGAGATTACTTTACTTCCAGCATATCCAGGCAGCTGGGCAGGAGCAGAGGGCTTGCAGAGTGGTGGGTTGCTCACTGTGCTGGTGCTGGGGGTCTGGGGTGCACGGGGACTGAGCCTCCCCATCCAGAGGGTCAGCCAGCGGCTGCGGAGGTGGACAGGTTTGGGAAGGTGAGGTTGTTTGCCTGCTTCACCCCATCATGGAGGTGATCGTCATGAGGGCATCAACCACTGTTGATGGTGGTTATCACTTCCTCATAGTCTGCAAAGCCTGGAGCTGCTCCGGGGAGCTGATGGACGAGATGGCCTTTTGCCCCAGGCCCACCCTCCTCTGGCATCCTGCTAGCTGGGTTCCCAGCCCTGGAGACCTACCCCTGCCCTTGAGGTGTGGTGGTTGGTTTGTCTTGATGCCATCCCACCGGCTGGGGGAATGTCCTCACAGGGTCAGGTCTGGGCGCTGGTGAAGATCAGCTTCTCTCCAGAGGAGTGAGTGGTTCTCTTCCTGGAACACTTATACATGGATTTTTGACCCAGGCTAAAGGAACAGGGTTTCTGTTACATTATAAATGGGCAAACATCCTGCCACGTAGCCACGTCTTTTCTTAAGTCAGACTGATCATCATCTCTGTAGCTTTAGACAGTGTCTGCTTTGAAATGAGGGCTTCATCCTTTTGATGGGAAGCCCTGAAACCAAGGTATCATTTCCTAAAACTACCATGATCTCATAGTAGTTTGGACAAACAAACCCAAGCTTTTGCAGGTGGCTCTTTACTCTGAAATTCAAATAACACATCGCCTCTCTGCATCTGTGATTCTACTGCACTTCGTTTCTTGTCTTAAAAACACTTTTGCTTTTTGCATAATAGGTTTGAAAAGTGCTTATGTGGAATCTGTATGGAAGAGGATAGAAACAGCATCCGTTTGACAATTCCCTTGCTCAGTTTAAAGGCTTGTTTTACATTATGGAACAGTCAAGTGGGACTTTCCAGGTGTTGCTGTGCTGGTGCAGAACATACTGAATAGATGGGGACAGACACATACAGAGCAAGCAAATACAAGAGCGTGCTCTCTCGATGCAAATGGACTGCCAAAGTAAACGCCTTGCTCGCGGGTGACCTGTCTTTCTGGCTTTTCTCTGCTGATGCTCAGCTTATCTGCCCCTGGTGTTTCCTTGTCAGCCCAGCTGCCCCGGGTGTAGCTCTGGGGTGCCCAGCACAGCGAAGCCTGTGAGCAGGGGCTCGGCTGGTTCTCGCCATGAGAAGCTGCTTCTGAATGGACTTTGTCCACACCGGTATGTTGTTGATACAGCCTCAGCTGCCACTGACCTGGTCACAGGCAGCATGTGAGCAGGGCAGGTCTGCCCGCCTGCCTTCAGCCTGGCACTGCGCTTGAGCTCGTGCCGTGTAATTGTCTAGTCCTTAATAAATAGCACTGCTCATTGCTTGGGGGTTTTAATTCTGCAGCCTGCCCACCCTCTCCTCCCCCATAACCACACAAATCATGCTTCAGCTTCAAGAGGACGTGCTGGGTGAGTGGTGACCATGGCTGTTGGCCGTGCAAAGCTTGGCAGCTGGTGGCGTTAGAACGATAGAATGATTGTATGGTTTGGGTTGGAAGGGGCCTTACAGCTCATCTGGTTCCAACCCTCTGCCATGGGCAGGGACACCTCCCACTAGACCAGGTTGCTCCAAGCCCTGTCCAACCTGGTCTTCAACACTGCCGGGGATGGGGCAGCCACAGCTTCTCCAGGCAACCTGTGCCAGCGCCTCACCACCCTTACAGTGAAGAATTTTTTCCTAATATCTAATCTAAATCTCTCCTCTTTCAGTTTAAAGCCATTCCTCCTTGTCCTGTCACTGTGCCATTGTAAAAAGCCCCTCTTCAGATTTTGTATAGGCCCTTTTAGGCACTGGGAGCTGCTTGAAGGTCTCCCCAGAGCCTTCTCTTCTCCAGGCTCTCTCAGGTTGGAGCAGCTTGCATCACGGCAGGAGGACTTATCCCCGTGCAAGCTGTCTGACGTGACCTGTTGCATTGAGCAGGACCAGGGCTCTCCCAGCTCTAATCATGCTTTGTGTCCCTGTCTACCCTCACCCTGTGCCCAAACACCTCCATGAACTTCCAGAAACGAACATGCCTTCTGCATGCAGAGTGCAGCTGGGGTATAGACATCGCTGACTGAAGACTGCTCCCTTCTGTAGTTCCTGTGCATGAAACATAATTGGGCTCATAGGGGATCACAGCCAGCTCTTGTCTGTGGTAGCCCACGCGCTGTGCTGCCTTGCAGCCAGGGAGCATTTGCTTCAAAAGCCCCTTTTGTGGTCTCTGCTCCTTGCTGGTCGAGGGAGCAGCACAGCCCCAGCACGGGGGAACAGCTCTGCCCACGGGCTGTCAGCTTCTTGCTGTCCTGCCTGAGGCTCACCCTTCCACTGGGTGACCTCGCCTGGCCCCATGCATTAAGGTGCTGCAAGTGCTGCTCCCTTGGCTGGACCCTGTGGGTGCATGGCCAGGGCAGCCGCTGTGGTGAGGCTACGTGGCCACACTCTTCTTCTGGTTGGCTTGCATGGCCGGTATTTCTTGCTTCCCTGTTTCCTCCTTTCCTTGTCAGGTTTACAGGGTGCCTGGAGGCTTTGGCTTGGTAATTTGCCAGGGAATTAAACCCATGATTACTGTTCCTGTCTCTTTGCAGTGCTGTGGGTGAAGGTCAGCATGCATCCTGCTTTGGGGCATGAATTGTAGTTCCTGCTAGGATTAGATTCCTCTTGGCACAAAGTACATCCCAAGGCTCTGGTCCTGTTTGAGGATTGTTTTCCTCTTTCTTTGGCATCTTTCTTAAACTCAGTTGGGTCCTCTGTGTTTCCAACATGACCCTCTGCAGTGTTGGAGGAAGGCAAGTTAAACCGTACTTGCTGCTTTATTCTCTGTTAGAAATGAGGAGACTGCCTCTGAAAGACGGTTTCTTCCACTCCAGGAAATTCCAGAGTAGAAAGGGAGCATCTGGGAGGATTCGGCAGAGATGTAAAGACATTTTCTTCTACCCTTTTGCTGAGTGTTATGAATCTTGGTTTTGGGTGGGCAGCATTGCCTTGGCTCCGCTGTCTCCGTGCAGTTTTGCCCCCTTGTCAGCCCTGGTGTGATGGGGTTTTTTTCCATCCCTGAGTTGCAGTCTGGCTGGTTCCTTGCAGACAATAACACTAATGTACAATTTTGCAGGTGAAATTATCAGCAGGCAGGGGGTGATCCATAGGCATAGCTGGGCAGAGGGGTGAATGGAGGATCTAGTTAGTCCTGGTGGCACTTTGACTGAATAGCTGTAGTTTTGCATGATCTTTCAGCCTACCCTAGGGCTGTTCTTGGTATCCCAGCAGCCTTCCTTCCAGGTAGGAGAATCTTTAGACTTTGGAAGGTACATCTGAAAGCAGAATTAGGTTTGCAGCACATGAATTTTCATCACATCATTGTGTGTCACAGGGAGGCAGTGGGTTGTGCAGTACGTGTGTCTTGAGCTGAGTAAGACAGATAAGGTAAGCTTATGTGCTCAGCAGAGAGAGATGAGGGCAGAGCTCTTGACTGTGTGTACCTGCTGCTGGGCCCTGGAGCGCCCCTGCACTGCCTGCACCCATCTGCTCTGCACTGTTTGCCCCAGGGTTTCCAGCTGCCTACTCTATAGCCTTTTCTTGTGACATCAACTTTTCCTCCAGCCTTTTTCTCCTCCTCAGTGTCTCTGGTGATCTGTCATCTTCAGAGCACATCTTGCAGAGGGTACTTAATTCATCTTTTAGTGCTCTCTGGCTGCGGGTGGTGGTTTTGTAGCAGGGGTGTGGGTGGTTCTGGCTGCATCACAGCGTATCTAGTGGGACTGCGATGGGACACCAGGGACACAAAGGGCTTCTCTCCAGCAACCTTAAGACTCCCATGTGCTCCTGTGGGTGGCTCAGCCCTGCAGCCTGCCCCCAGCAGCCAGCCCAGCAAGTGCTGTGCTCTCTCCCTTTCAGACTCCATGTATGTCTCCGAGTACTTCTCTCAGAGCGCACAGAAGCTGTCCTTCTACAGCTGGTATGGGAACGCTAAGCTCTTCCACTTCCATGTGCCGGAAGAAACTGTGCTGCTTCGCTGGCTTCTGCAAGCATCCCGGGGAAAAGGACCTGAGTGCACCAACATGGAGATCACAGTGTATGTATGTCCCTGTGCCAGTGCTTGCTCACATGGGCTTCCTGTCCTTCTCTTGTCCTTGTTATTCATGGTTGCGGTTGGTTGGTTGTAGAATGCTGGGCATTTTTTCCCTAGTTGAAGAAGCCATAGTTTCTTCCTGTAGTAGCACTAAGCCTGCGTTTAAACCTGTAGGAGCTTAAATCTGTAGGAACATTTTGTTTAAACCTGTGTTTAAACCTGTTGGAGCATTTTGCGTTCATGTTATCAGTACATCTGGGGCTGTCTATCAGATGTGGTGCCTAAGAGACTCCTTAGGAGCACTGGAGGTAGCTCCACAGTGAGGCTGGTATTGCTGCTCATAAGCGAAGGTGTTCCTGGACCTTTCTGTGCCTGGTAGGATCCTGCACATGGCACTAAAGGATGTAGCAGGACCACAAGGGGTTTGAGAGGACCCCAACCAACTGCAAACAGACAAATTCCCCAGCACAGAGGAACTGAATAGACGGGACACTTTGTGAGGAATGCAGCTGTGTGTGGAGCAGAGATAGGAGAGGAATGCCGAGTCCTGCAGACACAAGAGCATGAGAAGATTGCAAACCTAATGCCAGTGAAAGAAATGATGCTTAGCGCAGTACTTGAGTTGGAGGATTTAAGGACTTTGAGCTGTAGCTTGGGAGGGTACCAAGTTGTCTGGGCAAGTTGTGCCCATGGAGACACATGGGTCTCTGGCACCCGCTCTCAGGAGTGACTGAAACAGCTTGACTTGCGCTTCCCTGGTCTGCCCTGGACACAGATCAGTGCTCTTAGTTGCTCCAGAGCAGCCTGGCACAGATGATCTTCCCACTTTCTGCTTTCCAGAAAGGTTTCCAATAGTTTCGGGGTGTGACGGACAAGGTAACAGCTAAACGATACCCTAAGAAACGAAAACCAGCCCAGCTAAAGCTCAAATAGGTTAACACCATGTCGCCTGTCACGTTTGCCTGCTGGACCTGTTATGTGCTGTTGCGGTGCAGTCCAAAAGTGAACAAATTAAATGCCAGATTGGCTGCCCAAATAAAGTAACAGCGTGTTACTTTGCTGCCTGCTTTTCTGCTACTTCAAACGCTGGGCTGCTTATCTGGGAAGCCAAAGTGCTGTTGTACTGAAGTCGGTCACATGGACCTTCCTTGGTAAGCATCTTCTTAGTCTGTCTGCCTGCCCTTCTTAAGAGAGGAAATAGGGAAGATGTAAATCTTGGCTAGAAAATAAATAAAAGCTTTCTGACGATTCACCCTATATGGGGAATTTGCTGATGGTTATAAAAAAGGAGTAGTTTTGCGCCTGGGGCTTAACCTTAGTAAGCGTGAAAATTTGCTTTCAGGCTTCATGGAACTATGTAAATCCTTATCTTAATAAGCAGCCAAGTTAAACCAATCTCTAAATAAATCCCGGGTAAGCTAATAGCAGCCAGCCCTCACCAGATGAAAACGATGGCTCTTGTGGTCTGCTTGATAATGTGGGTTTTTCCAGCCTGCTCCTCCTCAGATCCCAGGCCAACGTGGCTGTCCACTGATGAGTTTGTATTCCATTTTTTTTTGCCAGTGTCTTTGCACCCCTCGTTTTATTTGCGTTCTGGTTTCTGTCACAGGCACTTCCGCTATGGAGCCCCTCCTGTAATTAATCCACTGGGCACTCATTTTCCTGCTAATGCGACCGTCCGTCCTTCCTATAACATCAGCATCACTCTGAGCAGTGCTGTGCAGAACACCACATTTGTGAACATCACCAGCCCTGCTGCCGGAGACTGGTTCATCGCTGCCCATCTCCCTGAGGCTGCCAGCAGGATTGAAGTGAAGGTGAGGGTCCTGGTGAGGCTCTCAGCTGTTGTGCTCTGCTCAGTGTGTCTTGCCACAGCTGACCCGTCTGCTCTCCCCTCCTGCAGGGTTTCTCCACTCCATGCCCCTATATGTTCCAGGCAGATATGTTTGTGCTCAGACTCACTGATATGCCTGTTCTGGAGCCTGGTGTTGCCATGCCACAAACAGTTGTCTCGCCTGCTAAACCACTGCATGTCAAGTGAGTGAGAGCAGCGGGTGGAAGGACTTAGGGCCATGGTGGGGTGGGATTTCCCACGGGTGCTGCTTAGGGGAAGCCACTGTTGTTCCCGTGTGGGGCTGGAGCTGGGGTCTCTGGGCCTGTTCACCAAGCTCCCTGCAGCAGTGGTAGGGTTTGCACAGGGAGCACGCACTTCTCTGGCTCTTCCAAGGTGGTCTTAGAGGTTCAGCTGTGGGAATTTTAGCTGTTGGAGATGTTTCCCGTGGGAAGGATGTTCACAACACCAACCAGAACCAGCCAGCCCCTGCCACAAACCCCCGGGGACTGTGGTGGGTCACACCTGGCTTGTGTGGAGAGCACAACCTCTGCAAACTGCTGGTCCTCCCTCCTCCTGCAGGGTCTTCGTTCCCAAGCATGCCGCAGGGATGCGGTTTGAGCTGCGAAGCTGTGTGACAAGCGAGCAGAAAGCGTGTGCCGTGCGGGTGGTGCTGGGCTCCATCACGCTGCCCCAGTCCTTCCAGAAGATCATCACCTGCGGGGGGAATGTAAACTGCAGCCTGGCCCTGGATTCACCCCCCTGGGAGAAGTGGCTGCAGATCATGGTGGAGAGTTTTGGCCCTGCCAATGCCAGTGTGTCTATGGAGATGCTGGCTTCTTTCACAGGTGGGCTTCCACTTTCTCTAGCCCTATAGGAAGGACCAGATTGAACTTTGTGTCTACTGTGTCTCTCTTGCGCCTTTGGGTGGCCTGCCTTCCCTAGCATGCTGGTTGCCTGGGCATAACCTTAGGGGCTGAAACGTAGTTGTTGCTTTGAGGTCAAAAATGAAGGCTTCAGTGTTCACTCAAGTGGATACTCCCTGGAGATGCCTGTTTTGGAAATGTCTGAAAAGTTCAGGGTCTCTGAAGCAATGGTATTTTCCAAATGGGAAGCAGTGGCTAGCTTAATACCTGTGGGGAGAGTAATTTGGGGTTGATGCACCAGGCTGATGATATGTTCGCTATCAATTGGGAATAAGCAGGCTACATACAAGAAACCATTTCACAGAGGTTTATTTGCAGTAATGTCTTGGGTAATGAGGGGATGTCACCATTTCAGGTGACACCTTGTGACTCAGAAGGTCACAAGGTCCTTGTGGCTGTGATATGCACCTTTGCACCCTCTTATTACGTGACCATAATCCCTGTTGGACTTTCGGAAGCTCACCAACTAGGCACATTTTCTGATGGGGATTCTGCCATCCCCTCTTCAAAGCAGAGACTCAACCCATGTGCTGGAGGGCCTGGCACCAGCAGCCAAGGTGTTAAGGGGGAGCACTAGAGTCTCTGGGAGTGATAGATAGGCTTCCATCACTGTCCCAACTTGTAGATGCTGATGCTAGAGATCCCCCTGCAAAGATGGTGCCTTTCAGAGGCTGTAGCAAATACTGCAGTGCGTGAACCAGCGGAAATACCCCCACTTTGTGCTGTCACTTGAAGGTCTGGAGCTGCTGGGGCCCTGCCTGGAGGAGGTCCTAGTCCTGCCTGTGCTGATTCCTTTCCCTTTTTGCTTTACAGCTTGCAGACCAGGAAGTACCAGTTCATTTCTTAACTTCAGCAGCCTAAACCAGAGCCAAACTGGTCCCAGACCAGGCAGCACAGGAGCAGCAGGGAGCTCCACTCTGTCTACCACAGAAGCTTCACACAACGCGTCTGGCCAGAGGAGCTTCTGCCTGCAGAACCAGCCTGTCATTCGTGAGGACCTGGATGTAGTGTCTGTGCGCTACAGGCTCTTGAATGGTCCCAGTGTGCCTGTGAACAACCTCTCCCCGACCCTGCTCCTCCTCAACCTGAACACTGGCATGGACAGTGGGGGTTCCCTTGTGGTCAGTCTCCTGCTTAACAAGGTGCGGAGGCTCTTGGATGGGATTGTCTCCCCTTTGTGGGACTTCGTCCCTGCTCCTGGGTGGGTTTGTCAGCAAACTCCAGGGGTTGTAGGTACCAGTGGGACTATTTGTCTTTCCTTTTTTTGTCACAAAACACTCTGAGCTTGCTTTAGCCACTTCCAGCTTGTCCCACCTGCCAGCTCCAATTCAAGTGCCACAGCTTGCTGGCATGTGGTGGCAGTGACGCAGAGGAGATGAAATGGAAAGCAGCTGCAGTGCCATCTTCTCCACAGGAGCCTGGCACTCTGCCACCAGGATAGGAGACTGAGCAGGGAAACCCAGGGATGTTCCTGCCCAAGTCACTGATTCCCAGTCTCCTTCAGTGACATCCTAAAATCAGCCCCCTGAAATTCTTTGGAACTTCCTGAGGGCTGGAGCAGGGCTCAGCCCTGATGACCTGCTGCCTCTGACTCCTGCCACACTGTGCTCATGCTGGAGTGATGTGTGAGTGCCCCAGCTCTGGGGCAGTTTCCCCATGCACCCCTCAGGACTCCCTCTTGCCTTTCAGCCAGCGTGTGGCACGGCGGCAGCACAGGGTGAGGTGAGCATGGTTTTGCCCAGAAAAAGCTGCTGAGTTGATGGGTGACCTTGATCTGCAGGATTCATTGTCGCCTGCTGCTCCTGTGGGCAGTGTGGGAGAGGAATTGTGCCAGGGGGTGGCATCAGGGCGCTCTGACGTGGGACACTGCTCTGTTTGTACAGACATCCGTGAACCTGGCCAATGCCTCCGTGGTAGCGTGTGTGAGTGCTGCTTCGCCGGTGCTGTCCCTCAATGCCACACACAACTGCAGCACAGGTACGAGAGGTGCTGGCACCTAATGCCAGCTCAGCTGCACCATCTCAGGGCTTTGCTTTTAGACCCTGTGAGCTGTTAACTGACTCAGGATTTTGGGGTGTCCCAGGGAAGCTGATTTTGGCACAAGCCCTTGTGAGGTCTCTGTGCTAGCATGTGCCTAAGGTGCTAGTCTGGCACTAGGAGTTAGTCTCCACCAAAGGAAGGTCTGATTGCATCTGGGGCTCTTCCAGACTCGTTGGCAAGAGGTTTGGGGATTGACAAGGCATTGCTGGTGTGTAGAGAACTTAAGCTCTGCACTGGAGGACTAGCCAAGCAAACAGGCTGCTCCATGTGCCCTGTGCTGTCTGTGCAGGGCTGAGAGCTGAGATAAAAGGATAAACAAGGGGCTCAGGGGCAAGGATCCTCTCCATTCCCCTGGTGCCTCCTGAGGATGGGAGCAGGAGCCACAGGAGCATCTGATTCCTGTGTAATCCATCTCAGCATGGGATTGCTGCGGGCCCTTCTCCCCTGGTCTTAGCACATCACAGCACCCTCTTTTCCTTAAGCTTTTTTCCAGGGCTACCCTCTGAGTGTGAGCACGTCCTCTGCGGAAGCGACGCTGATTGTCCTGTACCCACAGACGGATGACTGGTTCCTCTCCCTGCAGCTCATCTGCCCGAAGGGCCAGGGGTGAGTGCTGTGTCATCCCACCTCGGGGCTGGTTCAGAGCACTCTGTCTCCACATCCCACTGCCCTTGACTGGTGCGAGCAAAACCAAACCCCTGTCTTCGCCGCCATGCCATGGGCTCAGCTCAGCTGGTAGCAGCTGAACTGCAGCTGCAGAAGGAGCAGGAGGTGGGTGACAATGCCAGCTTGCTCTCTTGTGAGCACCCAAACAGCTTCTCTAGTGCCGAGCTGGCACATCTCATGCAGGCTGCAGATGGCAGGGCCTGCCTGGATGAGCTTCCTCTTCCCCAGGTGGATTTTGAGGTGATAAATTGGTAAATGAAAATGCTGCTGTTACTCCTTCGAGGGGTCTCTGAGATGTAGGCAGCTGTTGCCCATACTCCTGCAGGTTGCCTTTCTGCTGGGTCCTTGTGTAAGGGGCCGAGAGTGTGCTGTAAAACAGTGCTGGTGATGCTGCAGTCAGTCATGAGCACTGGGGTTTGCTAAGGCGGTCTGGGGAGAGCTGATGCCTGCACATTGGTTTGGCAGTCCAAGTGGAGAGGGAACCAACTCTGCTTCTAACTGGGGAGGGATGGAGTAGATCCTGGAATAGCAGGGAGCTTGCGTACACAAGCGTGGCCTGACCTGGAGCAGGGTGCTCCCTGGGCACAAGGCTGCCCAGAGGACGAGGGTACCAATGTGACCTGCTGTCCTTGCAGTCAGTGTAATGCTGCAGAAGCCAAAGTGACCGTCTTTGCATACCTCACCCCCTGCTTCAATGACTGTGGGCCGTACGGACAGTGCAGCCTCCTGAGAAGACATGGCTACCTCTATGCTGGCTGCAGCTGCAAGGCTGGTGAGTGCATGTTCTAGGAAGCTTTGTGATCCTCCCGACAGGGAGGACATGTTTTTATGGTGGTGGTATTTGGGTAGGGGAGCCTGGGGTCTGTCGCAGCTTCCAGGAGCAGCCTCGTGTCACAGTGCCTGCCCAAAGAGGCCTCAGCACCTATGGTGGCCTCTTGGAGAGCATCCTGACTTCCCCAAGGGATGCTGTATTCTGGGGAGCACAGAGTACCCCAGAGAAAATGGGGGATTGGGCTGAGGACAGCCCAGGGCTTGGAGAGGTGCTCCTGAGCATCCCCAGAGAGATCAGCGTGCTGGCAGGGCTGCTGGAAATGCCTGCACCAGAGCCTGTGCCTTCCGGGGAGGTTTGTTATGTGGGGTCCTGGTATGGGTGCCATGAGGCCAGGCTGCATCCCTGCCTGTGCTTTGCCATGGTGCTGTCTCCTGCCAAGAGCCAGCACACAGGCCAGCCCTTGGGCTTGGAGGCGCCCCTGGAGGAGGAACATCTGTGTCAGCTGCTAATTATCTTAATGGGATGAGAAGGCTGGGCTGTAGTCAGTGGTGTAGGGAAGATGATAGCTCTGCTGTGCCTAGGTGGTACGTGTACCTGTTCTCAACAGAAAGACAAAGCAAAATGTGGTTCAGTGGTGCTTTGGGTCTGAGCCAAGGCATCCCTGCTGTCTGCTGCAGTGCTGATGATGGGTATGGAGTGAGATGGAGAACAGCATCCTCATTTCCCTGAGGGGTGCCAGGTTCTGGGAAGCACAGAGCACCCCAAGGGAACCGGGGAATCAGGCTGAGGACAGCTTTCTGTTGAATCACTTGGAGCAAAATGCCCCATCTGCATATTCATGACCCAGAAATAAACTGGAAAGAGCAGCCCTCCCTGGGCTCTGCCTGGCAGGGAGCTGGCACAAGGGGCAGAGCTGCTGGCTTGGTTTCTGGTGGCATTGTAGCTACTTTTAACTCTGCTTCTTGACCATGGAGTGCCTGCACATACCCAGGCTGCCCTGTGACTGACCTTCTTTCCCCAAAAGCAGGATGTGGGCATCCTAATTTGAATTAAAATAAAGAAAGAAAAAAGGCAGGTTTGTGTTCACAGGAGACTGTCTCGGCTTGGTCCTTAGACAACAGGCTGAGAATTGTGCCCTGTGTCACGACATTATCCTCTAGGAAATGTTCACTCCCACTGTCCTGTGCAGACCTGGGTGTCACTGTGGGCTGAGGCGGTGGGTTTGCTCATGCTGGAGAAGAGGAGTTATAGGGAAATGGAATCGCACCTTCTGCTGTGCATGGGGGTTACAGGGACCCAGAGCCGGGCTTTTTTGGGGGAGCAGAGGGAAGGGGCAAGAGGCCACAGACATGAGCTGCAGCAAGGAAACTTTCAGCTAAATTGAAGAAGACAATTTTTCCCCTGTCAGAGCTGTTCATTGTTGCACAGTATCCAGTCTGCATCCTTGGAGATCTTCAAAACTCAGTTGGGCAAGGCCAGAGTAGCAAAGCCAGGGCAGCCTCACCTGGCTTCGCAGGCTGCCCTGCTGTGGCAAGTGATAGGAGGAGCCCAGTGGCTTCCTCAGTGCTGTGGTTCATTCTCCACCCTGGTTCCTGGGATATATAGGGGTCTTGCACCCAGCTTACACCATCAAATGAAGCATCTGAGCCTCAAAAGCCTCATGTACCACCAGCAAGTAGCATGTGTGTTGAGTTACTGGAGGGATGAAAAGATGGGACAGACCCACACGGTGCCTAGGGTGGCCTCTGCTACATGGGAGCAACCTGGGGGATGTCCTCAGAGCAGGCACAGGGCACTGCTGGGGTTCCCCAAGACTTTTCACAGCAGAGCATGTGATGAGTAGAGACCGTCCTGAGAACAGGAGCGTGAGTGGCTGATGGACCAAGTGAGAGGAGGCTCAGAGGTGTGAATCCTCCTTCTGAGGCATCCCAGGCTCTTGCTGGGTGCTGCAGGAGGACAAGGTAGGGCAGTGAGATCCACACAAGCCTCTCTGCTCTGCAGGTTGGGGAGGGTGGAGCTGCACGGACGATGCCAAGGCCCAGTCTGTCAGTGTGCAGAACCTGGCCACCCTCCTGCTCACCCTGAGCAACCTCATGTTCCTGCCAGCAATAGCAGTTGCTGTTTATCGCTACTACCTGGTGGAGGCCTCCGTCTACACCTACACCATGTTCTTCTCCACGGTAGGGATTGCCTTTTGTCGGGTCCCCTGCCACCTCCCCCTGAACATTGGGAATGCTTGCATCAGACTGAAGTCCTTGGTGGAGCAGTCCATCCTGGAGCTCCCCAAAGAGCTTCTAGCATCATTGGACAAGCACCTCCATGGGCACGTCCTGCTCCTTCAGAGCTGGGCAGAAGTGCTACTTTCACTGGGCTCTCGTATTTGGGCGTGGGAGCCCAGGGAGTAGAGATGAGCCTCTTCATCTCGGCTGCTTCTGGAGCATTGCACTCTTGAAGGATGCCGTCCTAGGAGCTCTCCTAGGGAGCAAGTTGATGGCTGCTGTCATCTGCTTTCCATAAAACCATGGTGGAGCTTCCTGGAGGTACTTCCAGGAGGGATCCTGCTGCCATGTGCTGAGCCTTCCCCTGCCTCTCCTTCCCAGAAAGCCATGTGATGCTGTTGGATTCATGCTAGCCTTTGCTTTTGTCCCCGGCTCTAGTTCTACCATGCGTGCGACCAGCCAGGCATCGCAGTGCTGTGCATCATGGACTATGACACACTGCAGTACTGTGACTTTTTGGGCTCCGTGGTGTCCATCTGGGTGACGATCCTGTGCATGTCCCGCGTGAAGAAGGTCCTGAAATATGTGAGTATCAGGTAACCCCGTGCGGCAGGGTCAGACCTGAGCCAGCCGAGCCACAGGCAGCCACACTGAGCCCTCTCACGGCTGTGACACAGCCTAGCCTGGTGACAAAGCCTGTTTGTCACCCAGTGCCACCCTGATTTTTAAACCAGTGGGTTGTTTTGTCCCGGGATCGTGAACCTGTGTGCTTGTAGGGACTGGGATTTGTGGGAAAGGTTCATGGCTCCTCTGGCTTCTCCTTCTGGAGGTGCTGCTCCCAAGTCCTGCATGCATGCAGGGCTGGGTGGCCAGGAGGTGAGGTCCTCCGTGCTGTTGGTGACAGTGGTCATGTCTCATTCCCAGGTCCTTTTCGTCTTGGGGACCCTGCTAATTGCCATGTCCCTGCAGCTGGACCGCAGAGGGGTGTGGAACATGATGGGTCCCTGCCTCTTTGCCCTCGTCATCATGGTGGCAGCATGGGTAAGTAAGGGTAGTGAGGCAGGACCTGCTGTCCTTTGCTTCCTTCTGGAGCATGATGGTGGCAGAGCAGACCCTGGCTCCAGCCCATCCACAGGCATGGCTTGTAAGGGAGACCTTATTGTGACCTTTCAGTTCTTAAAAGGGACCTATAAAAAAGATGGGGAAAGACTTTTTAGCAGGGCCTGTTGTGATAGGATGAGAGGTGATGGTTTTAAACTAGAAGAGGGGAGATTCAGGCTGGATGTGAGGAAGAAATTCTTTACAATGAAGATGGTAAAACACTGGCATAGGTTGCCCAGAGAGGTGGTGGATGCACCATCCCTGGAGACATTAAAGACCAGGCTGGATGTGGTTGGGCAACCTGATCTAGTTGAAGATGTCCCTGCTCACTGCAGGAGGTTGGGACTAGATGACCTTTGAAGGTCCCTTCCAACCCAAACTATACTATGATGCTATGAAACACCCAAGTGGAGGGGGGGGGGCAAGGCAAGGTGTTCTTCCATCCCTTGTAGCTGCGAAATCCCTGGTTACAGGTCTTGGCACAGTCTGGCCCTCCAATTGAGTGCATGCCTATGGCTGCAGTATTGTCCCAGAAGGGTCATCTGTTGCCCTTGCAGTGGGCAGGAGCTATACCATTTGTGCTGGGCTTTGGTGCCACAGCTGGGTACGGGCTTTTGCATGTGAAAGATGGGCCCAAGAAGAGGGAAGGATGAATCTCTTGGGGGCAGCAGGCACAACCTCTTGCTGTAAGGTTGGCAGATGCTCCTGGGTCAGGCAGCACTGCCTGTTCCCCCTGCCTAAGCTGCTTCTTGGCTGCTTAACCTTCTGTGCTCTGACACCTCCAGGTTTACCACGGCGTGAAGCGCAGGCATTGCTACCCCTCCTCGTGGAAGCGCTGGGTTTTCTACCTCCTCCCAGGGATCACCTTGGCTTTCATTGCCATGTCAGTATATGCATTCATGGAAACCAATGAGAACTATTACTACACCCACAGCATCTGGCACGTGCTGGTGGCTTGCAGCGTTGCTTTCCTGCTCCCTCCTCGGGACAAGCATAAGAAGCCCTGGGCCTGGTCACAGAAGCTCACTTGTCGCTATCAGATCTGCCAGAACGACCGTGAGGAGCTCTACGCTGTGACCTGAACTGCTCTGCTCCTGGTGGCAGAGGTGGAGGCTGCTGAGGTTGCTCTTGGCCTGGGCTGCCCCTCTCTCACACATCAGCAATCCTCTTACGTGCTTGGTCACTGGCCGGGAGGGCGCAGCATGCACCAGGTTTAAAGATGGAGATGGTGGGCTTGTCGTGTGAGGGCAAGCTTGAGGCCACCTCTGCTATTCTGCTGGGATAGGGCAGGCTCTTTGTGGTTCTAGATCAAGGAATAGCCTGTCCCGCACCTCCCCATGGCCCCGGGGGAAATTGCCAACCCTTCTTCCCCTCCTGCTGCATCCATGAGGCTTGGGCTTAGCCCACACTGAGCTGCACCCCCTTTCCTAGCAGAGGGCTGTGGGGCAGGGATTTCCCCTGCCATCCTGCAGTCAGCATTTGAACCCAAGAATAATGGGTTACTTCTGACCTGGGGGGCAAATACTGCTGCATGCCCTTGGTGCTGATGGGGAGGGAGCTGATCCTGGTATCTGCTGGGCCCTTGGCTGCCATCTCCACGGCGGTCTGGAGCCTCTCTCCCCATGAAACAGGCAGTGCTGCTCTTACCTAGTCCTGATTCTGGGGAGGGGAAGAACAAGGCTGGGACTTGGGCCCTGGATTCAGGGTCAGACTTGGCAGGAATGTGAAAAAAGCCTGTGGAGACATGCAAGAAGCATCAGCAGCATCTCGCCCAGAGCTGTGAAACCTGCTGCAGTGCAGGGTCTAGTCTAAGTTAACTTTAGCCCTCTTAGCTCATCTGGAAGGAGCCAGGCTGCAGCACGGTCCCCTTTCTCTCTCGATGTTCAGGTATTTACAGTCTTCCTCCCTTTTGTGGGTTTGGCATGTGCGCAGCTCTGCCTGGGGCAGTGTACGTGGTCCAGGATGGTGTCTGAGCTGCACACCGCCTGCTCCTCCAGCCTGCTGTGCCTGTGAGGCTGGATGTGTGGCAGAATCACAGCCGATCTGAGGCCACTGGCAGTGTCCTGCCCCAGCCGGGAGCTGTGCCATGGGCTCCCCGGATGGCTGCAGTCTCCTTTGCAGCATCTGTGTCACCGTAGCCTTACTAAAGGGCACGCAGGCATCAGAAGGCAAAGGCAGAAACTTGGCAACCAGGAAAGTCGGCTTTGCCCATCCATATCCTATAGATAAGAGCTCAAATACACTGTTCCTTGCTGGTTGACTCCAGCTGTGGTCGGCCGGGTGTGTGCTGCTGGGAGCCCCTCCTCAGGTGGCCTGGGGAGGAAAGAGCTATTAATGAAGCATTTGCCTCCTCGGGGTTCTTTCTTTGCTTTGAAGAGCAGCCAGCCTTCTGCTCAGCTCTGCACTTTACCCTCTGCCTCCCCTCTGCAAGCTCTGACTTTCGAAGCAGGCGAAGGGCGCTTGCCTGCACCCAGCGGTGTCATCCCCGCCACCCATGTCCTGCGTTTCCCTTTGCTGCCGCCATCCACGCCAGCAGGACGGGGCTGGGGTGGGGGACGTGGGGCCCTCAGGGCTTCCTCGAACTCTTATCACTTCTAGGCACTTTTCCCCGTGTCGGTTTGCACAGTGGCGTCGCAGCCCCAGCACCGTGCCAGGAGCTCCCACCGCTCCGTCAGCCGTGCCCTCCGTGCCGGGCTGCCCGTTACCGGAGAAAGCAATAATAATTCCTCACCGGGCCTTTGGGGCGAGAAATCCCGCTACCGTGATTGTTTATTTTGTGTTGATCGTTGACATTCTGCTCTATGCCTCCCGCTGCTCTGGCACAAGGTTGTGTTCGGTGGCGGTGGTGTTAATTATTTGGGGTAAAATCTGAGCGAATTCCTGTGTCTGGGGAAAGAACAGGTTTGTTGGGGTGGTTTTTTTTCCTTTGCTGTTACTACCTGTGATTATTTTATACGGTGGATTTTAACGCTTACAGTTTTATAACCAATAAAGCTATTTGAGGGCACTGTCGCGCTGTCACCTTGGGGGTGAAACGCGGGCGCGGCGCGGCCCCTGCCGGCCGCAGACGTCGTCTCCCCTGCAGCCCCATCCCCGCCAGGCACTGCGCGGGGTGCGCGGCGCCGGTTCCGGGCGCGGTGTGCGCCGGGAGCGGAAGCGGCGGAGGGTGGCGATGCCGCTGCACCGGTTCCCGCCGAGGCTGTGGCCGGAGCTGCGGATGCGGGAGGGCATCTGCGCGCGGCTGCCGCAGCACTACCTGCGGCAGCTGCGGGACGACACGCCGCCCACCCCGGTGCACTGGCGGCCGCACGGGCTGCGCAGCCGCCGCAACCCGCGCACCGGGCAGTGGGAGCGCGTGCAGGACGTGCCGGTGCCCGTGTACCTGCCGCCCGCGGCACACGAGGGGCTCTGGGGCGGGGAGGGCTGGATCCGCGGCTTCCGCTATGCGGGCAATGACAAGGTGAGCGCTACGGGCTGTCCTGGCCCTGCGGCCCTGTTAACGGCAGGAGGGGGGAGCAGTTAGCGGGGCGGGGCACGATGGGACGGGACCGGGCAGCGGCCTCCCCCTTTCCGCCGCGCACAGCCCACCCGGCCCTGGCGCAGCCCCCCAGGGAAGGCGGCAGCCCCGGGCGCTGACCCCGGTCTCTGCCCAGCTCTCCACCAGGCTGCCCAAGACCTGGAAGCCGCAGCTCTTCGAGCGGCAGTTCTACAGTGAGATCCTCGATGCCACGCTGACCATCACTGTCACCATGCGCACACTGGACCTCATCGACGAGGCCTATGGCTTCGACTTCTACATCCTCAAGGTACGGTGCTGCGCCTGCAGGCAGCTGCTGCTGTTAACGCATTAGTGCAGGTCAAAAGCTTCCAGCCTTTGATACCCCCCTGACTGGAGCCCTTGGTGTTAAAGGTCAGAACCATGATCATATTAGCTCCAGAACAATCCTAAGGGACTATTTTCAGTTTCATAGTGCATGTCCCGAAAGTCTCTACAGTGTGCGGATAAACCACCAGTGCTATGTGCTGATAGACTCAAGTGTTCTCTAGCAGCTGGACTTCTGGTGCAATTTAATATCTGACTTTATTTCTCCAGACCCCAAAAGCTGATATGTGCTCAAAGCTCGGGATGGATTTGAAGCGAACGATGCTGCTGCGGCTTGCACGGCGGGATCCTAAACTGCATCCCGATGATCCAGCCAGGAGAGAGGCCATATATAATAAGTACAAGGTGGGTGCCTGACCTGCAGTTCCTGCCCTGGTGTCTGCAGTGGTGTTTGCGGGTTGTCCAGACTGATAATGCCCTAATTGCCCATTCACAGCGCAGACCAGTGTTCTGGGGGGGTGTTCAGGGTTAAGAGTATGGCCAAAGAAGGTGTAAACATAATTTGTCAGGTTTTTTATGTCTCTCCATGGGCTCCCAATTTCTGTACGATTATTTGGGAGGACAAGCCTGTGTTTTTGCTGTGATTGAGCTCAGTGAGGGTCTGCAATAAGCACTGGTTGGAGCCAGCACTGCCAACCGCAGTGAGAATCTGTACTGACACTGCAGAGAGGAGACCACAGCTCCTGTGAGCAGTTTAGTGTTGTGCAGTCGGTGGTGGCTGCCAGCATAGAAACACCACCATAGAAGCATCCACAGTCCATGGAGTTGTGCTGAGAAACAGCCCCAGGACTACACAAAGGAGAGGCACAGCAGTGGGCATGACTGATTGGAGAAAGCAGGACCCTTGCTAAGGGACAAGGAGTGATAGGAAGGGGATGTTAGCTGCCGGCAATGAGGGAACAGTGTTTTAGGATTTATCCATAGTAATGCTCCTGCTGGATTGCATATATGTGAGAGTTGGGCATAGAGAGGATTTGCATCTTGGTCACCTGGAAAGACTGTACCACCTGCTCCTTCCTTTGTCACAGGAATTTGTAATCCCAGAAGAGGAAGCTGAATGGGTTGGCTTGAGTTTAGAAGAAGCAATAGAAAAACAGAGGCTCCTAGAAAAAAAGGTGAGTTCCTGAGGCGGTGCTTAGCACCGAGGTGTCTCAGGTGCATCAGGCTGCACGTACGCCTGATCTGAACAGCCTGAGCACTCCTGAGCGATGACCCAAACCTCCTGAGCAGCCACATGAGCCTCCCATGGTGACATTTCCCCCAGACCTGTTGGCTCACGTTTTTCCTGCAGCAGGAACAAAAAGGTCAGAAGCACTATCTGAGGTGGTGCTGGGCCCTGAACCCCATAGGGCTGCAGCTTCTTCGAGGGATATGTTCACCCAACGTGCTTCAGTACAGCTCTGATTGAGGGCAATGTGAGGAGGGAGGGAAGCCCTTTTAGATGGAAAGAGATCCCTGGGAGCTGCTGCTGGTTCCCATCTGCAGGCAGAACAGGAAAAGCTGATGAATGTCCCACACAGGTGCCTGTCGTCTGTGAGGGGAGGTTACAGAGCTCAGAGCAGATGTCTCTGGAGAAGCAGCAGGTTGCCTTGTTAAGCCACTGAAAAATACCTGACCACGTCTTTCTCTGGTGTTAACTATTAGCGCTCCCACAGCAGTGGCTCCCTCGGCTCTCCAGTAGGCTTCACCCCTTGCTGCTGTGCAGGTTCACTCCTTTTAAGTGGTTTGTCCTCTGCCTTGTTTCAGGACCCTGTCCCACTCTTCAAGGTATATGCTGAAGAGCTCGTCAACCAGCTTAAAGAACAGGAAGCAGAGAAGGAGTAGAAGAAACCTTTGGAGCAAAATCCCTGCTGCAGATCAAGCTATGCGGTTCAGTGAGTCCTCAGTCTGAACCACGCTTGTGTGGAAGGGGCCACATGAAGAGCATGCCCAGGAGCATGTTGCAGTTATTGAAGCCTAACAACAGCCTAAATTCATGAGGAACCATTTCTGTGGCTGGGGGAAGAATTTCTATCCTGTGGTCTCTGAAAGTGTTCCTGTAAGACTGACTTAATGTGGTTCTGCCTGTGCAAGTAGTTGGCTGCTGTTGAGAGTTTGATCATGATATAAAATGAAATATGTATTTTGGGAATATCAGTAAACTTTCCTCTGATACTTACGGCTCATTAGTGTGTTCTAGCAGGGACTGGGAGACACGGCAGTGGTGTAACATAGATCAGTCCCTAGGCTTCTGCAGCAGATATTGTGCCCCGAAAGCATGACTCCAAGCCCTTCCCTCAAGCAGTGGGGCTGAGCTCCCCAGTCACTGGCCACTCTGACCCCTTGGTCCCAGTGCTGTTTCTGTTTGAGGTTGGTGACTTTTAAATCTTTTATTCTGTAAAAATGTAGCTGAAGTGGATGTTCAAGCCTTTGCTCCTGTCTGGTAACAAGGGACTGAAAAGCACTTGCCGTAATTACATGCTAGGGAACAGCACTGTGTATGATGGCTGTCATCTCTAAGCTTCATGGTCCTGAATGTGTTTCTGAATGGAAATAAAACAGCATCTCCTCTGTTTCCCTTCAGCTCAGAGGTAAGGGACAAGCACAGAGCTTGCAGGATGGACCTCCTGTGAGCTGTATCTCTGGATTGTCACCCCTGGAAGAGACTTCATCTTAACCATGTCTTGGGATGAGACATGCTTCCCCACTCTATAGGGGCAAGTGTACTGTCATGGTTTCCGAGCCACAGAACCCATGATAAGAGAGAAGCTGGGCTTGTAGAGCAGCGTGACTGGCCCCCTCTGCACTGGAATGGAGTAGGACTGCAGAGGAGCAGAAATTCACAGTGCCTTAATGTCCGCCTTAAGTACTTGGGGGAGAAGTGCTGCAGAGGTGGTCACTGGGGAGGCACAGAGCCTCTGCAGGGCTGTGCTAGCTGCTGGGGGTGAGGATGGTGGTGAGGTGAATACAATCTACGTGGCGGCATTTCATGAAGACCAGACTTCTCTGCTGCTTTCCGGGCCAGGGAATGGGTTGGAGCTCTGACAAGGGGTATTTGAGCCCCAAGGTGAGTGTGGCACAGTCCCTGACTGGTAGGGCTGGTTAGTCAGGGGCTGTGCTGTCTCTGCATGGGTGCAGGAGACTTGGCGCCACAGGGGATGGGTTGGGTGGCAAAAGCTGGGGTGTTTCCAGCTTGTCTGTATGTCTCTGCTCCGGCAAGTCCAGGTTCTCAAGGGCAAACTGGCACAGAAGGTTGCATTTGCCTAATGAGTGATTTTATAGCTAGGCCAGCACAATGACGTTTGAGTGTCTTCTCCCTCTTCTGCAACTGAGCTGAGTGGGAAGCTGCTGCCCAGGTCCTCAGAGACCCTGACACTCTGCCCTCGTTAGAGATAATTAGCTGGGACAAGCTCCTTGTTTGACAGCTGTGCTCATCATTAGGCAAGCACAGCTCATGCATTTTAATGCAGCTCTGAGCAAATCTCCAGACCCTGGCTCTGTCCCAGCCCCCCTCCAGTAGCTTTGCTAGGTCTGGCCTCTCGGGCTATGGTGGAGCGTGGTGGGCACCTGCCTGGATCCTGCTCTCAGCCCTGAGGAGGACCCTGGTGCCTCAGCTCCTTGGTGGTGAAGGGCTGTTTGGGCCATTAGCAGCTGCTTCTCTAACTAAAACCAGTAGGTTTTAGTTATGTAAAATCACCTTACAGTTGGTGGTGCTGTATCAGGGACGGCTTTGGCTGCACGTCCTCCCAGGCTGCACCGCGTATTGCCTGTCCCTGCAGTAGGCTCTGTTCTGTGGTGCTGCTCACTGTGCATGCCTGGTGTGCAGGATCTGCTGCCTTGGGAAGGTTTGGTGGGTTACGGGGGTAGCAGGAGCTTTTGGCCGGACCTGAGGGGAGCTCCTGCTACAGAAGCTGCAGGAACGTCTCCATGGGGAAGCTACTGGGGATGTGGTTAATCCTGACTTCTGACTTGGAGCCCTCCATTCTCCATCCTGCCTTTGATGAGAAACCTTCCCCTTGCTCCTTTCCCTACACCTATGTTGGATGTGGCCAAGAGCTTCCCCCAAGGACACACTCTCATGGACATACTCTGCTGACTTCAGGAAAACAGGAAACTCTGCTTGTGGAGCAGGGGTGCTGCAGCTTCAGAGAAAGGAGAGTTGCAAGCACATGGGGCTGGCTTGCCCTGCTGTAGGCAGAGTTGCAAACGGCTCGAGGTGGGGAGGGAGCCCCTGTGCAGCATTTGGAGTAGTTTGGGCTATGATACCCTCTGCTAGCTTACCTGGATGAGGTGGAGGAATAGCTCAGGGCCTGGTGTTAGACCTTTCCTGGGTTTGTGCCCATTCATTTGCAACTCTGACCACACACAGAGCACTTGATTCTGCTTGCGTGGTGGTGGTGTTTACCTGCCCAGGTCAGCTCAGTCTGGCAGGTATCAGGTTCTTTCACTGCCCCAGCAAGGGCAATTGGAGGAGCTGGTAGTTTGCCACGACAACATGTTCCCGGGAAGCCAGAAGCGCCACAGGCCCGTGGGTGCAAACTGAGGCCATCAGCTTGAGGCTGCAAACCCACCGCTGGACAGGGGATGGGCCTGGCTGCTCAGTACAGCTCAGACCTGAGCACCACCTCGGGCTCCAGCAAAGGTCACCAGCCTCCTGCTTTTGGCCCGAGGGTGCTGAGCACAGCTGCAGTGTGCAAATACCAACAGCAGGCAGGGAGCAAGGACGTGACAGCCACAGGCAAGCTGCCACAGCCTTGCACAGGGTCACCTTGGGTTTGGCAGCTGAAGTGTAAGGCTGGGGTAGCAGAGGAGACTGCTCAGAAGGGGGAACAGGTAAAAATGGTCTTGTCAAGAGAGCAATGAATGGAAAAATCCCAAAGCAAACAGGCAGGCCAAGGTTTGTGCCGATCTGGTGGTGTACTTCCTGGGCAAGGAGGCTGCTAGCTGGCATCTGGATTGCAGAATCACTTGGTGGCTTTATTTGCCCATGCGGGGGCTGCAGCCAGTGCTGAGAGGACTTCTGATGGGGCAGGAAAACGCGGCTAGTCATCCAAACCCAATCAAGCACTACCTGAGGCTTTCACCCAAGACTTCTCTTGGCTGTTGCAGACAAGTGCTCCTCAGCAGCACACATGTAAGCACAGACAAAGGCTGGAGCATGCCATGAAGCGGTGTGTCACCCACCCGCAGCAGTGTGGCTTGGTGAGGGGTGACCCCTGTCCCCAAGCGAGTCTGTCTGGTTCAAACAGAGGAGCAGGGGGTGGCTGTGGCAGATGAACCAAGGAACAGGCATGGCCACAAACTGCGGGTTCAGGTTGGTGATAAGGATGCTGCAGCCCAGCACCGGTCAGTGGGAGGGGGATCTCCAGCCATGGCAGTTTTCCAGGTGGACAAAGCCATTCTGGATTTTGGGGATCAAGATGGAGCCAGGCTCCTCTCGGACATGGGGAAGGGCAGGAAGCCATGGGTAGTGATGTAATTGGATGTAAGGGAAAAATCCTTCCATGAGAGGGTGATGCAGCCCTGGGACAGGTCTGGAGAGATGGCAGCATATCCATCCTTGGAGGCTTTCAAAAGGAAGGGGAAGGTCCTGAGTGACTTGCTCCAGCTTTGCAGCCAGCCGTGCTTGGAGCAGGAGGTTGGGCTGGAGACCTCCAGAGGTCCTCCCAACCTCACTTTTTCTGTGATGCAGTTCTAGTAGCTACTCCACCTTGTGAAGCTCTTTGCAAAACAGCCGTCAGTTTGAGCAGGGGGATAAGTAATGAACTGGAGAAGACCAAGTTCTGGCTGGAGGGGAGGGGCCCTGTCTGAGCAGGAGGAGGGGTTGTCTTAACAGCTCTGTTCTCTCCCTTCTCTAGGGTATGAATGGTCTCCATCCTCCCTGAAGCTCTTTCTGCTGCCATATGCTGTGCTCTCTCTTCTCCCATCCACCTGAGGAATTGTCTTATGCACCAAGTCATCACCTCCAGGAGAAGTGGTTGTGGGCAGGGATGGTGGGATGGAGCCCTTGGCCACACGCTGGATCGCCAGGAGCCCAGCGAATTGGAGCAGCAGAAAACAACCTGGCTCTGCCTGAGCATCCCTGGGGACGTCCTGGGGCTGCTGCCACGGGTGCCCAGCAGAAGGCCCTGGCGGCTCTCCATGAGTGACTGCTGGGTGTCCTGGTCCTGCTGGCTCCTGATGCGCTGCTCGTCCTGGCTGGCTGCACCACCCCTGGAGGGACAAGGTGGAAGATGGAGGAGTTGTGTCACAGCAGACTGGTGGCCTGATGGTGTCCTAAGGCTCACTGCAAGCAGGACACATGGCTCAGAGGGCAGTGGGTGAGACCAGCAGCAGGGTCCTGGCTGCAGCATGGCTGGAGAGGACACGGGCAGATCTGTGCGGGAGCTTGGTCTTTACAATAAGGAGTCATAAAAAATAAAAAAACAACTCATAAAATCGACATATGCAAATGCATTAATTGCTAAAAGCATCTACTCCCTGACATGCTCCTGCTGCACTCTGTCCTGCAGCCATGGGCTGGGCTGGACTGAGGGTGCTGGAGCAGGAGTGCACATGGAGTACAGGCGGGTATGTGGAGTTACCTCCACCCTCAGCTCCTGCTGCGTGTTGTGGGCTCAGATGGGGCTCCTTGGCTGCGGGATGAAGGGCTGGGGGTGCGAGGGGCAGCCGTGTCAGCTGAGGATGGTCACGGGCACCTTTCCCTGGCTGGACTCTGCCTTTCGTCTGTCTCCATCACACACATTTCCCAGGCAGCCATTGCCATGGTAACGCTGAAAATGGTGCTGGTTCAGGCCAGCCAGAGCACTCTGAAAACACAGGAACTGGCGCTGCTGAGACAGGAGCTTTGCCCACAGCGCCTCCAGGTACCAGGGGACGTGGCTGCTCGGAGAAGGTCCTCACAGGATCCGGTGCCCCCAGGGATATGTGTCCCAGGCTGGGGTGAAAGGTGTTGAAGGGAGCATGTGGGATGAGAGGTGCTAGCGAAAAGGGAGCAGCCACACAGTGGGTTTCTCCGGCAACGTTCCTGGGGTGGGGCCAGCAAAGCTCATCCCTGGGATGACCTCAGGGCTGGTATGATGGATGGAGCAGGCATCTCATGGAGCTGCATTCTCACGGGTCAGAGCTGCCCAGCGCCATGCTGGTGTTTCCTGGCTATCTTTGAATTATTCACTCCAGTAAGGAGGCTGCTCCTTTTTGTGAGGACAGCTTGCTGCTGTACAGTCAGGATGGATTTTTCCCTATGTGCCTTTATAAAGGCTGACCTCTGCCTGCTGTTCAATCCTCCAGGCAGTCCTGCAAGATGCTTTTGCAGCTCTTCCTACCCAGCCCTCATCTTCTCACCCTGATCAACAGGTGTTGTCAGCAAACCCAATCACCCCCCTTTTCCCAGATGCTGGAGGAACGTCAGGCTGCGTGTGGGGACCTTGGGGGCTGCCCTGCCCTTCGCACCACTGCAGAACACCCATTTCCTGCTTTATCCAGGTGTTTATTCACATGGGGACTTGCCCACTTGTTTCAAAGCATCTTAATTTGCTTGAGAGCCCTTATACAGACCCCTTGTGAACATATTGTGAGACCCAGATGGACCTTCCCAGCTGAGTCTCACCTTCCCAGCAGGATGTGGGGTGCCTCTGCCCTGGTAGCCCACCACCATATGTGCATCCACTTGTTTTGTTCCTTAGAATGTTGTCCCTCAACTTGTAAGGCTGGTCAAGCACCTGAGATTGGTTAAATCCTCCTTCCCAAAAGCCATGCTTGGATTTAGGAGGTTTCAAGTGGTGGAAAGTCCTTACTCCTAGCTTTAAGTTGCCTTGCTCTGGGAATTGAGCCTTGTCACACCCTGGATCCCAGAGCAAGGCTTCCCTGTACATGATATTTTCTCCTCTTTCTCATGTTGTAGCCTCTCATTCTATTTGACGTCGAGCTTCAAGTCTTGCTGCAAGGTTTTTTCTCTAGAAATCACTAGCTGTGGCCTTTTCTTTTCACAACAGTTCTCTACCATTGGTTTTAAAGCATGAGACTGGAGCTGGGCACCGGTACCAAAAACTGGGGAAATCTCCCTGGATGCAGGCACCAGGCTAGCAGGCTTCTGCCCAGCCAGGCAGTCCCAGAATGTGCAGATCCAGGACCTACTGAAGTGCAGAGGTGAGAAATCTCCTGTACACAGGCCCACCTGTCCTGCTTAGCTTCCTTCTCCTCCGTGAATGCTGTTCCTCACCTGTTATCAGTTATTCCTTGTTTTCTGCATGATACGCTGCAGGAAAAGGGGAATTGAGGCCTTTGCAGGGCTCTGGGGAAGGTACTTCGGTTGGGGGGAGTTCCTGGAGCAGCTCTCTGCAGCAGGGAACAAGACAGTGGGTCCCTTGAGGAGGGACAGGAAGTCCTGTGTGGCAGGAGGGGACGGCAGTGGTGGGAGGAGAGGCCAGAAGGTGATGAGACCCTGGCACAGGAGCAGGGCTGGTGGGTGCTGCATGCGGCTGAAGCCATCCTGCGGCTACAACTGAGCGGGTTGGGAGCCTGTGAGCCAGGGAGTTGCCATGGGAACCGCCATGGGAGGATGCTCGCACGGCTCCATGGCCTTGGTGCCTGCGCCGGGTCCCCAGCCGCAAGGGCAGGTGGAAGGCTCCTCTTGCTGGAGCAGGGTTGGCAGGTCCCATAGGTATCTGCAGAGGTATCGGCTTGTCTTCAACAGGAAGGGAGTGACCCCCTTTCAGCCATGTCCCAAAGCGCTTCACAGAGAAGCTGCCTTTAAAATAGAGAAAGCGCCTGTGGGAGAGCAACCCCAGCAGCTCCAGAGTGTGGTGGGACCTGCAGCTGGACAGCAGTGCCCGGGCTGTGCAGGGATCCTGGTCCCTGGTCCTGAACCCTCCCTCTGTGCCTTGCTGATCCCGAAGCAGACCAGCTCCACATCCCTGAAGGCCTTCAGTGACAACGCTGTCACCAGTCTTTTGCACACCCAAAAGGCCTTCACCATGTGTATAGCCCCATATGCTGCTGCTGGCACTTTCCAAGCTGGCTGCTCTCAGGAGGCAGGCCTTCCCTCTACAAGTCATCTCAGTTGCCCGGGTTTGGTGTATTCACTGAGATGCCCACAAAGTCTGTTTGCAGGAGCATCTCTACTGATATGCTGGTAGCGCAGTCAGAGTTAGTGCCCTGCCCTTTCCTGGCTCTCCCTGTAATACGTGAAAAGGACGATTGTTATCACATCTGCCAGGCTCCAAACTGCCCTTTCCAGGAGCAGGTAGGTAGAGCTGTTTGAGGATCAGCTGGTTCATCCCCCCAGTTCCTTCAGAAGCCCTCCTAGCCCCATGGCTCATTGCTGCTCCATCCTCTGCTGGTTTCACATTCTCTCCTCTGTCTCTCTGTGCTCCCCAGAGAGCAGGGTTGGAATCCCCAGTTCTCCCACTAAACCAGGGGTCTCAGGCAGCATCTCGCAGTGTTCCTCCTGCAGCTGCCCTGCATCCGGACTCCTCCTTCTGGATGGCTGTGAGGAGGGAATGTGAATTTGACCTTGGTTTCCTTTCCCTCAAACCCACCCTGCTCCTCTCTCACCCTGCTGCCTGTGAGCTCTCCATTTTCCCAGGATCTCTCCAGCCCTTAGATTCTCCCTAAGACCCTTTTATTCCCATTTTCCTGGCATCACTGTTTGGTGCCAGTGATGACCGGGGGATATAGAAGCACCATGTGGGTGTTCCAGCCAGTGAGGCTGGACTGGGCATCCGTTTTCTGTTCTCTGGCTACAGCATCCATCCCTGGATCATGAGGACGGGGCTGGGACCACGCTCCCACCTGCCTCTCTCCTGTGGGACCCACCTGGCCATGAGCACAGATCCTGGTCCACATTCACAGGTCTGCCAACAAGACCTGTACATATCGCTCTGCCCTTCATCATTAAACACCCTCCAGGAGTAGCGAGAGGCTCCCTGCCCTGCAGACCCAGCAATGAAGGCAGCGAGGCAGAGCGGGTGCCCCAGCATCCCGGCCTCCAGGGATGAGCATGGCCAGGGCCAGAGGGACGAGCTGCCCCATCCCAGCCAGCACCATGGGCAGGTCCAGCAGAACCTGGCAAAGAACTGGGCAGTGCTTGTGCCTGGACAGAAACCTCACGTGCTGTGAACATGAACCACTGCTAGCAGCAGTGGGGAAGGAGGATAGAGGCAAAGGAGGACTGACTGTTTGAGCCCCATGCTGGCTCTCTGGTGTGAAATCCCCATGAATCGCAGAAGCGATGGCTGGCAGCCTGCTGGCAAGAGCCTGCAACAGCCAACCCCTGCATGCACAGGGCATCGTGCATCCCCACCCAGTGCCGCTCCTTGCAGGAGGATGGTGGTGAGGGCTGCACGATGGTGCTGGCATCGAGGCATTGTGCAGCAAGAGTGATGGGGGAAGGCTGGCAAGGAGGGACACACTGCTCTCTGCAACAGCCTTCAATGAGTTTTCCTGAAGTGTTGCTGCTCTTTAGGGCTTCCTTCTCCAAAAGAAAAAAAACAACAAGGGGGAAAAAAAGGAGATGAGGAAGAGCAATCTCTCGGTGCGGGATGAAAGCGGCCTGTCTTGACTATTTACCCAGCAATTATAAGTAAATCGGTGGTGCCTAACGGGGCCGGTTGCCATAGTGACGATGGGATGGAAGGACCAGCATTTGGTCCTGGCCGCAGCCAATCAGGCTGGGAAGCCCAAGCTGCAATATAAAGTAAAGATTCCCATCTTCCAGCCACGCACTTGCCAAGGAGGGAAATAGGTTCAAGAGTCGGGGGGATAAAAAAAGTGCTCCAGACAGCAGCAAGCAGGGCGGCTGCTCCCGTCATGGCGGACCGCGGACGCCCGGGCAGGTGAGAAATCCCAACGCTCCCCATCTCCCGCTCATTGTTCTCCCGCGCCGCGGCCCCCTCCGCCGCCCCACCCCACCCATGCCCCGGCACCCACAATGAACCCCCCCTTTGGGCGACAGACAAAGAGAGGCGGGTGGAGAAAGGCTCCACCATTCTCCCCAAATTGCCATCATAGGCCTTTCAAATCAAATTTCGCAAAGCAGCTTCATCAAAGGCCCCCGGCTGAGAGGCACGAGCCCCATGTTCCTGCCCCCCCGGCAGGCCCGGGGTGATGCGGGGATCCCACACAAAGTCGGTGCCGCTCCAGAAGTGTCTTTGCCAAAAAAAAATAAAAAAAAGAGGAAAAAAAAAAAGGGCGGGTGGGGGTGGGAGATGGAGATTAAGAAAAGCGCAAGCGAGAAAGAGCGGCGCCTAAATTGCTCGTCGTCTCCCCATCTCATTACTCGCGACTTCTGAGGACGGGTATTTCCAAAGGCTGCTATGAAAGACTTTGAATGGAGCCCCCCCGGATGAGATCAAAGCCCGAGGGCCGGGGTGTGCCGGAGGAGGGGGCGAGCGGTGTCGGCACTGCAGGATGGTGGGGGGAGCCTTTCTCCCCTGCTGCCGCTGCCCTCCATGTTTCCCGGTGTTGCTGCCGCCACTGCCTGACCCATCTTGCAATCGATACCAGGGACAGCGGCTGGATCCCAACGCCTGAGATCCAGACATGCGAACTCTGTTGGCTCACAGTTCGGCAACTCTCCCAAAATCTGTGATTAATGAAGGAGCTTATTCCAGCCGGGACCCCTCTGGACACCTCAAATTGCAGATGAGCGGGTGGCTTCCTCACTGCTTGAGCCCACTCCTTGGGTCTCTTCTCTCCTTATGCCGCAGCATCATGATCCTGGTGAGCCACCAGCAGAAGGGCCGAGGACAAAGACAGGAGGACAGAAGTTGTGCCACTTTCCCTTCCCGCTGCTTCCCTTCAAATACGGGGTGCTTTCTTCTGCTCAGTGACAAATTCGGCTCCGGGCAGTGTTCCCACCACCAGCACCATCAGCGGCATGGAAAGCAAACTCACAGATGGTAAAATAAGAGAGTCGTGTAGGGTTCAAAGAGACCTTCTATGTCAATTGTTATATTATTAGGTAAACTCCAAGAAGAAAATCTTTTAATCCACTGTGGCTAATCCAGTCCACTTTTGTTGGCCAGGACATATTCAGCACCAACAAAAGGCTCTGGCCGACGGACACCGGCATACATAATGTATTGATAACTGCGGGAGCCGGCTCGGCAGCAGAAAGAGCCACCGCTCGGGCCAGCAGCGGGGGCCGGGGCAGAGGATTTGTCCGACTTTTATCAGTTTTATTTTCATTTCAAAGCACCCCGCTGATATTTGCACTGCACCGCTTACCGGGGGAGCACAAAGAGCGCAGGGATGTTCCCAGCTCCAGCCAGCCCCGAAACCCCGCCGGGACCCTGCCAGGACCCTGCTGGGACTCTCACTCCTTGCGTCAGGGCCATGGTGGCACAGGGGGCTGCAAGGGCAGGTTTGTCCTGTGCCTGGTTTGGGGTGATGGTGCCCATGGGGAGTTGGCAGCTGGGGTGGCTCCCGCCCAGAACGGCCACCCTGCGCTGGCAGGGTCTCGTGGGATTTACCCTGGGATTGGAGGGAGTCACCTTCCTGCAAGGACATGGGATAGAACTGATGCGGGAATCGAGCTGCCTGCACTACGAAGGGCCGGTGCTGCCAGGGAGGTGAGGTGGAGAGGAATGTGTGGTTAGACCTTGTCCTCCAAAGCTGGAGAAGCAAGAGACTGGAGCCAAGGAACCTGAAAACCAGCAGCAGCAAAGGGCAGGTGGGACCACGTGGCCATGGCCCAGCCGATGCAGGGTGCTTAGGCTGGAGAAGGTGGGAGCTGGTGGCACCAAGCTGAGACGGGTCCAGGTGGCATCCTGGCTGCCAGCTGCGGATGGTGGAGGTGAGGGGACACTGGCCATGCAGCTCCATCAGGCTTTAGGTATGGCCCGTCCTGAGCAACAGGCTTTCCCAGGTCAGGGCTTGGTGGGGGCCTGTGCCTGGTCCACAGCAGGGCAGGAGGGGACAGAAAGGAGGCTGGGCCCATGGATTGAGCTGGTAATTAACAATGGCTGGAAAACACATGGCTGGATGGGTGCTGGTGGCCATGGGATGAAGATGGGGCTGAGACAGCAGAGAACTCGGCAAAGCAAGGAACCAGGGCCTACGGTGGGGGTGAGCTTGCCCAGCAGCTTGTGGTCCTCCTAGGATGCCATTGAGTAAAAAATGACCTTATTCTCACTGCGGGTAGCTCAGTGCTGTCCAAGGCCAGTAGCTCAGGTGTAGCCAAGTGGATCTTCAGTAAGACCGTGGAAAGGAGACACACCAATGGAGGGACCAAAAGGATTTGTTTCAAAGCACCCAGAAGGCTTGCCCAGGGTTTGGACCTCATGACAAGGGACAGCAGGGAGGAGCCCTCTCTTGAGGAAGGAGGGTCTCTGCAGCCCCAGATGCTCCCTGAGGTGGGCACAGGGCATTCAGCCCTTGGGGTAGTGCTAATGCGGCACTGATGGGAGTGACACAGGGAGGAAATGGCCTCTGAGGGATTGGGTTGTTAATGCAAGCCCTGGGTCCAGCTTTTCTACTTTCACCGCACTTGCAGGTACTTGGAGTTCTCCAGAATCACAATCTTCCTCGGATGTGGTTAAACTGGGCAATACTCAGAGGTTTCTGCAGGGAACAGATGCACATACAGAGCGATTAAGCACAAAGCTGAGTCACTGGTCCTGAGCAGTCCATCCTGAGACTCACCAAGGGAGCCAAGGCATGTGGATGCCACCCGTGAAAGCAGCCACTCTTCCAAAGGCTGAAGCATAATGGGGGCTCACTAAGCCTCACTGCCCAACTCAACCCGTTGCTCTGATCATCACCAATGCATCCCCAAAACTCCTCTCTGCAGGGTCCATCCAGAGGTCCCCCCAGCACAGGAGCTGCCAGACCAGACCAATGCATAAGGAGCACAAAGCACCTGGGAGACAGAGGATGATAATTCAGGCTCAATCATCTGTTTTCATCAGGCAGAAGTTTAATGGCAGGAGCTGCAGAGGTGCCAGGCTCTGGGCAGCAGCGGAATGTGAGACTAAGCTAAATAGGCCAAGTTAAAGACGTCCAGCATTAGAGATCTGAAAATACCACTAGGGAAAGGGATCCATGGATCTCCAGTTCAGGCACCTCTGCTCTCCATCCCACTGCAGGGGAAGGCTCAGGTGGGTTGGGATTGCTTAAGACATGGGCTTGGAATGGCTGCCCACAAGATGGTCATCTCCAGCCACACCTCATGACCCCGAGAGGGTCGGAGAAGCATGTGAAGACTATGTCCATGTCAACCTCCTCTGTGAGCCGTGTTCTCTGTGATGTCCTTGGCACACTGGGCAAGCCGATGCTACAGGAAGATGCTAAAAGTCCAAGGTCTGACAAGATTTGTACATCCACTGCCACACTTTTTCTCATGCTTTGGCCAGTTGTAACTATAGAGGATCAGGATGAAACACAATATGAGGCCAGATTTGCTTGTGTTTGTCAGCTGTGGGTTCTCCTGGTGACCATACCAGCCAGCATTTGTCTGCTGAAGGACTTCTGACAGAGGAGATGCAGTAACAGGAGAAGGTCCGGCAGGACAGTCAAAGCAGGGAATATATCCTCTGGGACAAGACCCAGAGAGCCCAGTACCCTGAGGTCAGAAAGGCCAAGGCTGCGGGGATCAGGCTGCTGTCTGCTCCCACCATGGGGGAGAAGAGCTGTATAGGCTTGAGGACAGCACTGGCAAGAGCATGAGTGGTATGAAATGGCTGCAGATGGGCAGGCTGGACATGAGAAGGTGGCTCCAGCCCTGCAGAGATACAGGAGCGGAAGGGCTAGGAAGTAGCACGGCTTTATGGAAGACATCCTAAGGGTTGGTATCTGAAGGAGGTGGGTCACAGCAAAGTTTGGGACACTTGCCCGGCCTGATGCTTACACCGCTGATAAGCAGTTCTTGCTGTCTCCTCACCAGGGCAGGAGAGGACTGTGGTATGCTCATGATCACCAGCGACCCTGTCCCAGAGAGGATCCGCCTGTGCTGTGGTTCACCTGCCCACCCTGGATGGGAAGGGCAGGGGATTTTAGGAGAGATGCAACCTGGGAGTTCACACCCAGAGCTACCAAGTGGTGAGCATGAGTGGAGGGGCCACTGATGGTCCCAGAAGTGCTGGCAGAAGGGGATAGGAAATCTCATGGCTGACATCCAGCACCAGGGCAGGTTTACTTTGGCTGTGGAACAAGTCTTGGACCCCTCTAAAGACAGAGACACCCCCCCACTTCTCTAAGTTTCATCCCACTGCGCTTTTGTGAGCAATTTCTCCAGTTCCGTGTCAGGATGAGACCAATGCTCTCCACATCTGTCTGCTGATGCCAGAAAGCCTTGAGATGAGTCAGTGCCAAGATGATCATCTCCTGGGCTGGGCTTGTGCTGGGGCAGCAATGTCAGTAACTGCATGAATAAATGGCACTCACTGAGCACATCCAGCTCATTCGCTGGGGCTCAATGCAGCATCAGGTCACTAACGAGGAGCAGCAGAGCCTGTCTCAGCCTGCCCCCTGCCTTGCAGCCTCCTCTCACCACCCCACCTACCCAGCTGATGGTGTCCCCAGCCAGCCTGCAGTCTCCAGCCACAGCAGAGATGGTGCAGCAGGAGGGCTCCTCCCCATCAGCACATATCTCCCCATCTTTGCTCTTCTCTGCAGGTGGAAGCAGGTAAACTCCAGGGATATTGCTGGGCTGGGTCCAGCATCTTGGCTTAGCTGGGCAGGACCTCAGCTGGCATCCATCAGTGCAGAGCCTTTCCTGGTTCTGTTCCTATGACCTCATTCCCAGCATGGAAGAGGAACTCTGCAGAGAAACCTCTGTTCCCAGAGATGGTGCAGCCCTCAGGCAGGCCTCCAGGGGTGGAAGGGCTCCAGGATTTGCCTGTGCCAAGCCCCAGCTGCCCTGTTTGGATGCTGGTGACACAGCAGCCTGAGGGTCCCGTCCACCAGCTCAGTTGGAGGTGGGTGCAGGATGGTTGCTCTGAGAAAGGGGAGATGGCAAAGGAGGGCAACCCTCACCTGGGGCTGGAGGGTTTGGGGGTGCTGCTGGGACATGGGGGGTTGGGAAAGGGGGGCTGGAGGCTGGAGTCACAGCAGGAGTATGGAGAGATCCCAGAGAGTCTGCGGCTGTGTTACCAGAGAGCTGAAAGAGTGGAGGGCTCCCACAAGTGCCTGCCAGACTAGGGGTCCACCAGCTAGGGTTGGCTTGTGCCCCTGGTCCAGAGCAGACCTGGTCCTGGTGCAGCATGTTGCACTGCAGAAGAGCCCAGGGAGGGCTCTGTCTGGCAGGCTGGGGCTTCCCATGAGCACAGCCATCCTGCCTGCTGGTGAGCTGCTACCAGAGCCCGCTACCAGCTGTAAACAGCTTCTGGCCTGCCCGAGCACTCAGAACCAACACTTCTCCAGGGCACAGCATCTCTAAGAGGAGTGTCTGGGGCATCTAATGTTGTCTGAGAAGCATGAGGCAGCAAGGAAATCCACTCTTCAGGAGAAACAAGGGCTGAAAATGCCACGGGGCTTCCCTCCGCAGCTTCCAATGTGATCATAAGGACCCTTTGCCCTAGCCCAGGTATGGCTAGGTCTTGGACCTGAGTCACAACCTCGGCTGCTGTTGTCACTTCATGGGCTGGGAGAAGGACAATGGTGAGTTGAGACCTGAACTGTACCTGCCAGGTACGCGCACAGATAAAACGATTCCGAGAGCTTGTCCTGGATGCATGAGTGTTTCTGAGACGTCTTCACAAGCCTCGCTGTGCCCAGCAAAGCTGACCATAACCCCATGGGCCACTAGGTGGACTCGCAATAAACCAGAATTGTGTGATACAAAATAATGCTTGCTGACCGTCTTCCGCATCTCTGGGAAGAACCTCATCAAAGCTGATGCACCATCAGCGAGCCTGGTCCCGGCAGCGTGCATCCAACTGGCCACCAGCTGGTCACCAGGCTTTGGCCAAACCGTGGCCAACAGACCTTACTCATCACAAAACCTTTTGCCAGCTCCCTGGAGAGCTGACCCTCCAGGACGGGTGAGCCAGGAGTGGGGAGAAGCACCTGCTCCCCAAGCTGGGCTGCTGGTAGAGATCCTATCAAAACAGTCAGGCTGGAAGCCTGCAAGGCTGTCGGACAGACATCAAGGCATCGCTGAGCGCTGAGCTTGCTTTCACCAGCCAGGCCACTGACCACATCTAAGCCAGAGGATCTTGCCCCTGTGTTGCAAAACAGATCTGCAGGAGTGAAGCAACTGATGTGTCCAGCAGTGTTCTTCCCTTACCTCCCAGTAGTCCAGCTGGTTGGGGTCACTCATTGTTGGATAAAGGATATCCGCCTCTCCTCCCAGGATCAAATGGCTTGAATTATTACAGGCTGCTCTGGGACAGCCCTGCGGGCAGGGACCAGCTGTCTCAACACAGTGGTCAACATGTGAGACAACAGCCAGACACTGTTCCTCTGCAGGGATGATGCCCACTGTGTGCCCACCTCATCCCATCCTGCCACAGGTACACCAGAGCAGCAGGCATGCAAGCAATGCCCTGGGGCAGGTGGGTGAGCCCTGGGTCTGCACTAGGGCTTGGGGACCAGGGACAGGGATGTTCCCCAATGCTGCTGCTCCCTCCTGCTCCAGCTCTGCAAGGTGGGTTCATTTCTGTAGAGATAACTGCTCCAGAGCCCCCACGCTCAGGTACAGGACAGTCCCACCACAGCTCAGGGTAGAGCAGAGCCCACTCCAGATATCTGCATCTCATGGAGGGCCAAGATATGAAATGTGTCCTTCAGGACCATGGGAGCAGGACCCCCTCCTGCAAGCGGGGACTGGAGGGTGTCCCTGCCTGGCTCGGCTCCCCTGCAAGCATCTCCCGGGCAGGGTGGTCCCAGCAGTAATGAGCTGACATCTCTTCTCTCTGCAGAGCGGTGCTGCTGGGACACATGCAGATGGCATCCCTCCCCTGGCCCCCCAAGAGGAGCAGCAAGCCTCGTGATCCGGAGCATGGAGAGGCAGGCGTGTGGGGCGCCAGGCCAGGGCGGACCCCAAAGGTGGGTGCAGGAAGGCACATGGATGGGGTGTCACCAAGGGGTGCATCAGCAGCTGGTGACGGAGAGCATCGGGCATTGGTGATGCTGGGGGAGCGTGTGTGCGATGGCTTTTGGCAGAGACGGTTGATCAACACCAGGGGAGTCGCAGAGTCTTGGATGCAGCAGGGGTCTGGCAGGGTCTCTTTGCTGTGTCAGACATGACATGGAGAACCCTCCCCCACAAGCATCAGAGGGCCAGAAGGGAAGGGTTGGGGTGTCCTGTCCAGGTGATTCTAAGGTTTGAGGACTCGAATTTCAACCTTAAATCCTGCTTGTAGCCTCAGTCCTATAGCTTTTGCCACAGGTTTTATACAACCCCTAGAGCATCAACAATTACAGAGGATTTTCTAGAAGGCAATTGTACCTGCCCCAAGGTATCATCGCTGTGTGAGAGAAATAGCTGACTGGTTATCCATGGCAGCCATCAACCTTTTGTCAGTGGACAGGAACAACAGGAAACCCATACCCTGTGCTGCTGTATGCGGACTGGCTTTCCAGACCTGAGCAAAAACTGGGAGAGGGAAACTTCTAGGCAGAAAGCTGGGATGGGAGCCCAGAGACCATCTGGGGAGCTGGTACAGAAGAGGTGAGAAGAGAAGCCTGTGTGAATAGCTGGGCTTTGGTGCAGCCAGGGGCAGAGGAACATTAGCTGCTACTGTTATTAGCTATTACCGGTGTTATGCAAGGTGCAAGGCAAGCAGAGGAGAGTGGCTGTGAGCTGCTGTGACTCTTCCTGGCCAGTCGGATGGAAGAAGAAAGAAGATGGGGAAAGCTTTGACCAAAACTCCAGTCCTGAGCCCAAAACATGTCCTGGCATCACTAGAGGTGGCTGATAGCCAGGAGAGGAGCTGCAGATGGTCTGAGGGCTGGTGTCAGGAGAGCCATAGGGTGGCACGGCATGAGCTCATCTGTAATCATTTTTTGGGAAACACCAGGTTTGGGGCTCTGTAACCCAGCAGGGGAAGGCAGAGCAGAGCAGGGGGAAGCAGGCACAAGGGGAAACACCAAGCAGGGATGCTCCCAGAGCTGAAAGCAGAACAAGAGACCCTGAAGAGAACAAGCCAGGGTGCTGTGATGCTGCAGGAGCTCAGGATAACATGTGGGGTCTTCCCTCTGCTGTACAGGCAACTGCACCACCACGGGCAAATGCTGGCAGCTGCAGAAACCATGTCAGACTGCTGCCTGAGCTGGTCCAGGCCCTCCTGCCCTTACGTTCCTGGATGGAGGCCACCCTGGCTGAAGGGCTGGACCTCTGCTACAGTGAGCAGTAAAACCTTTTCCCATCCACCTGTTCCAGCCCTGTACCTGCAGGGAGGGAGGTCTGGGAACCCAGGCATACCCTGGGGGTTTGCAGGAGAGCATCCATGTGAGAACAGGAGTGAATTGGGAAACTGGGATGATTTTGCTGGAGGGGAAGGACCAGAGCACCAACAGCAGTGGACCCTGCAGCCTTCCCACCTGCCTGGAACAGCAAGCTTAGACATGGGCTTTATAAAAAGGTATAAGCAGAAAGGTATAAACTTGGTGTCCTAATGGTGCTTCATCCTGGCAGTAAACCTAAGGCACTTGGGTGCGTTTGCCTTTTTGGTGGGGAATCCAAAGAAGGAGGCACGGTCAGGCTGCCAATGGGTCCTGCACCCCGGGGACTTGGAAAGCTGCTCCCACTGCTCCATGGGTGCTTTGTGCAGCTGACATTGCCAGGGTGGGGAGATATCTTGAGCCCAGTGCCTCCTGCAAGAAGGGGTGCTGTGAGAATTGCAACCAGCATCACCCGCTTCAGCTCTCACCCCAGCCCTGGCAGGGCTGCCCAGGAGCATCCTTGCTGCCTATGCAGAGATGTGCTCTGTCCCTCCTGACCAGTGGGGCAGGAGCTGCCTTCCAGCTCCCAGACCAGCTCTATCCGTGGCCTCTTCTCTGCTTTGGTCTTCTGACAGCCGTGTCCTGTAGCTCCACTTGCTCGTCCCCTCCGTGGCCCTGCCACTGGGCTGTGGTGCTTCATCCCAGCTGAGCTCTTTAGGGTGCCCTCGGTTCCTGGTGCCACACCACCAATGTTTTCATCTCGGCTGCTAATACATGTTCTTCTTCGCACTCTGCAAGGGCCATCTTGCCAGCAGTCCAGAGAGCTACCAGCCTCCTCTTCCATCCCGGAACGTTTCTTTCTTAGCAACCTCTTCTGCCATCACTGCTCATGTAGCCAAGCCCTGACTCCTGCCTCAGAAATGAGGGTGCTCCATGCACAAGGAGGGAGGTGGTACATACCCCTCTAAGGGCGAGCTGCTCACCAGCGATCGGTGTAGGACCTCATACTTCAGGGTATTTCTGTTTGTCCTCCAGTTTCAAAAAGGTTTTTTAGTAACACCGGTATTCGGCACCACTTACGACCTTGCAGGGTCCTTTTAAATCGCAGCCAAAGGTTGAACAGCACCATCTAGTGCGCTTCATCCCGAAACTGCCCAGGCGGAAGGGACGCCGGCTCTCACCCAGGCACGACTCTGCCGTTAGAAGGGTACGCTGGAGGCTAGCAGCCCCCCAGCCAGCAAACATCAGCTCTGGGTCAGGCCAGCCTCAGGCCAGCGAGTCACTACAAAGAGAAGAATTAATTCGACACGAATATTGTCAGTGCTGAAGCTGAACCGAATGATCTCACTGCAGAAGTGATGCTGGGAGGCTTGTGGCAGCCAAGCCAACCTGGCAGGGAACTAACCAGAAAACATCCCTTTGCAGCTCTGAGAGTTGGGAGTGAGGGGCTCATAGGGAGGCTGCGCGAATCACACCACATAAGCATTGTGTGCACAACAACATGCTGCTTGGACACAGCCCCACATCCCTTAGACCAAAGGCTGAGAGCAGTTCCTCTATCACTAGCATTTACTGGCTCTTCCAGGCAGAAATGAAAGCGTGCACCAGGAACTGGGAAGCGTACAGCATCCCAGGCTTGGGGACAGCATCTCAGGGACCAGCCTCAGCTGCAGGCTGATACAAGTTGTGCACCAAAACACCGCTGGCATCTTGGCTGTGGCAGTTTCGAGGGGATATAAGGCAGGGCCATGCTATCAACTGATGAAGAAGGGAGAAATGACCCAGTTTGGTTCATTGGCCTCTACCCTCTGTTGAAGGACCTTGCAGGCTGATTCCCTCCCTGTGTAGCCAGGGATGCTCAGTTTGGTTTTTCACCTGTTTGATGCCCCCAAGTAAATCCGAAAGTACCTGATGTTGGCCCTTGGCAAAGTGCAGGGACTGGGCTCCTCAGTGTGGGCAAAGGGAGGTGTAAAAGGCAGGGAGGGGGCTCCAGGGGGAGCCCATGGCTCTCCCAACTGCACTCAGCCCTGCTGGAGGACCAGAAAATGGTGAGGCACCAGGAGGGAGCATTAGCCTGCGGGGAATTCACCCCTTCCAGCCTACAAAGGGGCAGCCTGGCTGCCTTTGCTGGAGCAGGGCAGCACTGGCTCCGCTTTCTCAGAGCATGAGGACGGAGCATGCACACAGAGATCCTGCGCTGCTAGAAGGGATCAGCTTTGTGTCTCCCCAGCATGGCAAGAGCCACGGGTGGGATGGGTGCTGGCTCCTCACCCCAAGCTGTGTCTCCTGAGCTGGGGAATGTGGCCGTGAACTGCTGGGCCTGAGAGAATCCCCCAGCACTTCTCTCACTGCACCAGGTCCAGCCCAGCCCTGAGGAGCAGTAAGCAAAGAAGGTTCCAGGGAAGGATGGCAGCATGGGGATGGGAGCACGCCAAACCCCAGCACTTCAACCACATGCATCCTGGTGCATCCAACTCACCACCCCCTTAGTCCCCCCCCTTGCCACAGAGAAATCCAGCTCCAGTTTCTCATGTGAACTCAGTTCAGGCCATCAAATCTTGCTGGGCCTTTCTCTGGGAGATGAAAAGCTCTCTCATACCTGATCATCTCTCACCCATGAAGCTGCTTAAGCACTGTAATCGAGGCTTCTCTAGGGCTCCTTTGAACTGGCGAAGGAAGCTGCGGTTCTCAGGCATCCCCTGCAAAGCAGGGGTCACTTTTAGCTCTTAACCACCTTCTTCCTAATTTCTGAGCATCCTTTCTGAAATGCAAATGCTGGAATCCCTTCTCCTGCAGCACCCAGCCCTGTCACGGCAAGGACATCCCCTGCTGCTCTCATGCTGTCGCTCCTGCCTCCTAAACTCACCCCCAAGTCCCTCCTTGCCAGAGTGCGGGCTTCCAGCAGAAGGGCCCTGTGCTCAGCGGAGGGATCCTTTCACAGCTGCTCACATTCAACCACGTTTTATTTGCCCAGGACTCAGCTTATGAAGTTTTCTACAGCTGTCTTGACCTTGTCCGTGTCTCCTGCCCCTCTCATTTCCCTGGCCCCGATGGTTTTCTCAGCAGGGCTTTTTAATCTATTTCTAGACCATTGATGGAAATGCTGAATAGCATTGGGCTTCCCATCCAAGCTTCGGACACCCACTGAGAGCACTCCCATTCTGCAGGGATTCCCCATTGATGGCTGTCGGTTTGCCAGCTCCCAGTCCCTTTAAGGTGTCTCTCTTGATGTTGTATTGTGCTAATTTTTAATCAGAATACTCTATGGATTAAGTCACATGCCTGAGCAGAGTCCAGGTCTATTATTTCTATGCCATAACCTTTATCAGCCAAACTTGTAATCTCTTCAAAGGATGACATCAGAGTTTGACAAGAGCTATTTTCCAGAAACTAGGCTGATTGCATTAATTATATTCCCATCCTTTAATTCTTTACCAGTGAATCCCACATCAGCTTTTCTATTATTATGCCCAAGATCAGTATTGCACTGCTACATGTAAATCAGCTCCAAGCATCCTTCACATGAGAGAGCTCAAGGAGCTGCACCATCCTGCTGGGCTCAGAGCCGGGGCGGGAAGGGGAGTTCCGCTGCCCAGGATGGGATTCTGTGTGTTTCAGAAAGCTGGAAATAAGTGTTGTACGTTTCCAAAAGTGTTCCCTAAATGCATGGGAATAGGGACATGCAGTAGAATAATTGCATCAAAACCATCCCTGCCAGAAACCTTTCTGAGTGAATTCTGGTTTTTAGAGGACTGCCCTGTGGCTTGTTTGCATGTTCACTTTTGGGATGTACCCAGAGCACTGCCTGGCTCAGTCTCAGGGCGCTCTGAGTGTACCATTGCTTTCTGGGGAAGAACCAGGCTTTGCGTTTCCCTATCACACTACTCTTGTTCGACCTCTGTTAATCCCTATCGTCTTCCCGCAATGTCCCTGTCACCCCAGGACAGCGTTGCAGTCTCAGTGCCAGCGTACCCTGCCTGGCCAGAAGCTCCCCATGACCGACCATCTCGGGGTAAGACGCGCTCCCCAGCACCTTCCTCGGGAGTCTCCATGTTGTTGGACCCATTTCAGTCCATACAGTGCCACCTCTTGGCGAGTCCCCTTATTTCTCCCCGCCGCAGAATTGCCCGGCTCAGAGCACCAGGACACACGCTGTGGTTTCTAAACCAGCTCTAGTTGTTGGCAGAGGCAAGATCCGCTGGTGGACCAGCCACCGCGCTCCTCCAACACTGGGCTCACTGGTGCGCGGTCCCTCCCGGGCAGAGCTCGGCTAAAGACATGCCGCTCCATCAGGGACGGAGCAGTGGAGGCCGGTGATGGTTTTGAGGGTTGCTGCCTTTTCCCCACCAAGCGAAGCCAGCTCCTCCAGGCCTTGGAGGTCTCCAAAGCGTGACCGTCCCCTGGGCCGACTCTGCCCAGGATGCTCGGGGGAGCTCTGCGGGCTCCGCTCGGCCAGGGCAAGGGAGCGCTGGGGACCCGGGAGCCGCTCAGCCCTTGAGCGAGGCCTGGCGCCGCTGGGGCCCCCGGCGCCGTGACCGCACCCTCGGCCATGCGCCCGGGCCTCGAGGACTCCCCGGGCGGCACCGCCGTGCGCCTCGGCCCGGCAGCGAGCGCAGCGCGCCGTGACCACGGCCCCGCTGCCCGCCCGCCGCCACCTCCCGCGGGTGCCCCAGCGCCGCCTCCCCCGGGCCGGGCCGGGCCCGCTCCGCCCCCGCGGCCGGCTGCCGGCGCGGGCTGCCGGTCCCGCAGTACCGGCCGGGGGCGCGGGGGGCGCGGCTGAGCCGCTCTCCCCGGCGCTGGGAGGCAGCGGCGCAGGCGGAGCGGAGCGGTGCGGGGCTCGCTGCTGCTCTCTCCCTGTCGCCGCCACAAGCCAGCGGCCGCGGCCATGGGCGTCCCGGGCCGCCCGCTTTGTGCCGCCGCCGCCCCGCCGCCGTCCGCCGCCCCGGGCCGCCGCTGTTGAGCCGCATGGGCCGGGCCCCGCGCCGCCGCCGCCGTTGCTCCGTGCGGGTGAGTGAGTGAGCGGGGAGGCGGCCCCGAGCCCAGGCCCTGCGCCGAGGCCGCGCCGGAGGCCGCCGCCGGGCGGGAGGCGCGGGGCCGCGCCGGGCGCCGCCGAGCCGGCGCTAGGCCGCCCTGGGCGCGGGGGGGGGGCGGGCGCATGCCGGCGGCCACGGGCCGGGCCGCGCCGCGGAGGGTGAGCGGGGCCGGGGCGGCGGTGGCGGCGGGGCTCGCCTGCGGCGCCTCCCCCGAAGTTGCCCGGAGGGCGGCGGGGGGCCCCGCGCCGCGTCCTGTCAGCGCCGGGGCTGCCCGCGGAGCCGTGCCCCGGCCCGGCGCGTCCCGCGGGGCGGCTTGGGGCGGCGGGGGCCCGGCCGCCGCTGCCAGGGACCGTGAGGCGGGTTCCCCCGCGGGCAGAGAGCGGCCGGGCGCCCCCCGCTTGACCTCGCCGGCTCCGGCCGCCGCTCGGCCGCTCTCGGCGGGCACCCCGCGGGGCTCGCCCCGGCTGGGGCGAGGAGCGAGCGCCGCCTCGCCGCAACAATGCCCGGCATGGTTTGTGGGGTCGCTGCCCCGGGGGGTCTCCAGCGCCCAGGCAGGAGTGACTGGGGATCTTCACCAGAGAGATGGTGCTAGACCAGTGCTCGCATCCATAACCGGGGTGAAAACGACCGAAAACCGCAGCACGGTGCGAAAAGCGACCCCGCTCTGCAGTGCCAGGGCAGCGGCTGCGTGCTCGGGGTGGCTCGGACCCGGTGTGAGGGCAGCCTGGCTCAAGCGATGCTCAGCACAAGTCGGGCACACGGGGCCTGGCTGTGCTCGTTGGCTGCTCTTGGTCTCGTTGGGGTTATTTTGCGATGTGCAGGTATAGAGCAGGCATGGCATAGGTGGTGATTCTTGGTTCAGCCGGGGATAGGGAATGGAAGGAAATGGCAGAGCATCCCAAAGATGTTTTTTTTGGGGTGAGGTGAGCTTTGAGAGGAAGGCCGAGCTAAAATGTGCCTTTTCCTGGTATGTTTTCACATGCAGTTGAGTTAATCCAGTGCAAGGAGTAATTTGGCAGGCAGCTGGTGATCTGCAGTGCTCAGGGCTTCAAGGCTGATGCTGTTCTGTAAAACAAGACTTTCGCTGCTGTTTTTAAATGCTGAAGTTACCACGTCAAGCAGCAGAAGCAGCAACCCAGGAATTGCCCTCCTCTGCCTTCCCCTCCTTCCCCACACCTCCCATCCTCCATATTGACTCGTTGCTCTTCTTTAAAAATGTTGTACTTGATCAGATTTCCTTCTCGAGCTGGTTTTCTCATCTTCCTTTGATGACCTGAAATTTTCCCAGGCTTGCAGCGTGCGATGTTTTTAGCATAAATGAACCTTTTCTCAATGGCCTGCCTACAAAAACCGGTGCCAGAACTGAGCTCCTGTGCTAACATGCCCATCTGAAGCAAGAATGCAGTCCAGATGCCCAAAATATTGGGGTCAGCGATGCATCTGGATTCCCCTAGAGCTAGACGAGGCAATGCAGTGTACTCTGAAACACAGAGATTTGTGAGGAATGTGGTGCCGGTATGTCACTTGAGCATACGAAAGCCACCTGTGTTTGATTAAGGTGCAGTCTCGCTTTCAGGACTAACTACATGTTCTTTGAAAATATTTTTCATAAGCCTTAAATTCCTGTTTGGGGATGAGAATTTCCTAACGAGATAAAAACATGCTGCCTTAGTGTGACCTGGTACACGTGCTGTCCAGGTAGGCTGTGCAGAGCTGTTAACGGTGGTGCAGGAGATGGTCTGTGTCCTGTGGCACCACCTGGTACCTGAGTGTAGATCTCTTGGATGTGGGGACTGCCAGATCCTTGGGTCCTGTAAAACCATTGGTGTTGAGAAATTGGCTGCTGTTTTAGTGTAGCATCAGCTGTATCAATGATGCCAAATGCTGGGTGTAAAGTTTTAGGGTATTCTGTAACTGCCATCTTTAGAGGGTGCCTGGTTTGAGCCTGCTTCTGTACTCTCTGGAGTCGCCAAGGGCCTTGCCATTGATTCTGCTGAAAAAGAGGTGTTAATGCAGTAGTGCAAAGCAAAAATAGTGATTTGTAATCTTAGGGTGTATATTTACAGTGATACTCGCTTATTCTTTTCTCATCTCTTTCAGCAGTACAAGCTTGTTCACCTTGGAGCTACAGATACTGTTGATTTGAGATTTGAGCTCATCCCCCACTGTTCCTGCGCAAGCAAGGACCAGAAAAATGAATATCCAGGGGAAAGGCTTCCCCTTGGACCTCGGAGGAAGCTTCACTGAAGATGCCCCGAGGCCACCGGTTCCTGGTGAGGAGGGGGAACTCGTGTCCACTGATCCAAGGCCAGTTAGCCATGGTTTCTACTCTGGTAAAGGTGACGTGGTTAGAAATGAGACGTCCACGGCAACACCGAGGCGCTCTGATTTGGATTTGGGGTACGAGCCCGAGGGGAGTGCTTCACCAACTCCACCCTACCTGAAGTGGGCCGAGTCGCTGCACTCCTTGCTGGATGATCAAGATGGCATCAACCTCTTCAGGACTTTCCTGAAACAGGAGGACTGCGCGGATCTGCTGGACTTCTGGTTTGCCTGCAGCGGCTTCAGGAAGCTGGAGCCGTGCGCGTCTAACGAGGAAAAAAGACTCAAGCTGGCAAAAGCCATTTACAAAAAATACATCCTTGACAACAATGGCATTGTGTCCCGGCAGATCAAACCAGCCACAAAAAGCTTCATCAAAGACTGCGTCATGAAACTGCAGATTGACCCTGACATGTTTGACCAGGCCCAAACGGAGATTCAGTGCATGATAGAAGACAATACCTACCCTTTGTTCCTTAAGTCGGATATTTATTTGGAATACACAAGGACAGGTGGGGAAAGTCCAAAAATTTACAGCGATCCGAGCTCAGGGTCTGGGACAGGTAAAGGGCTACCCGGTTATCTGCCGACTCTGAATGAGGATGAGGAGTGGAAGTGTGACCAAGAGGCCGAGCCCGAGGCCAGCAGGGACTCAGCACCTTCCAGCAGGCTCACGCAGAAGCTGCTCCTGGAGACGGCCACGCAGCGTGCCGCCTCGGCCCGGCGCTACAGCGAGGGGAGGGAGTTCAGGTAGGTGAGCACTGGGGCAGTGTCCCTTCCGCAGGTGCCTCCAGGGAATGGATCCTGGAACCGCTATGGGCACCGGGGTGATGAGGAGCTTTGGAGGACCTTGGGTGGTGGGGAGCATCTGCCTTGGTGCAGGATGGTGTTATCCGTGTGCTTTGGTGGAATGGAAAGCTTTATATTTGTCGTGGGTTATTTTGAGGGTGTCTTTGGCTGTTCCTGTGTGATTGCCCCAGATCATCTCCCTAGCACATTCCTTACCTGCAGAAACTGCTGCTGGTTATGGTGTGGAGGCAGGTAGGGCTTGGTGGGCAGGGCAGAGGCATGGGCAGTCCTCGTGCACGCGCAGTCTGTTGAGCAAGTCGCAGTTTTAGGTTGCCCATAGCCCGCATCAGCAGAAGGGCAGTGTTCAGTTACTGTAACGTGGGCAAGTAAGCTTGTGGTAGAACTTCTCTGTGTAAATGCACCAGGAAATTGTGATGAGCCACAACTCGAAGCTGCAGGAAGCTTGCAGGAGATACCCTCACCTCGGTAACGTTTATATGAGTGAAATGGGGTTCACAGTGCTCCCTGATAATGGTACTGCTTTGCACAGGAGATTCCTGGCACTGAATGCTAGCAGTGTCAAAGTCAGAATCACCAAATCCAGTTAAAACCATTCCCTGCTGCAGCTTTTCCCTTCATCAAAGTAATTGCTGTTTTTTTTAACTGGAGGAGTTGCACAGTTTTGCAGCCTGCTTTTTTTTTTCTGGGTCCCCCACCCACTTCCAGCCAACATGGATTTTGAAACTTGCTGAGAGCTCAGTTAAAATTCCAGACAATTAACTTAGCAGGGAGCTCTCTGGGATCAATAAGCGTGTGTGTGTCTAACCCTTGCTGAATCAACAGAACCCAGCCAGAACACATTCCTACTTCTTTTTTTTTCCTTTTTTTTTTAAATAAAATCTCCTTGTTTTAAGACCTGCTTAGGCTAAAATCTGACGCTTTGTGAAGATTACGAAATGAAGTAGCTGAACTGTCCTCTTCAAAGCTGCCTGCCTTATGAAAAGCATTTCTGTGTTTAATCTCCCTCGGCCATCCCTTTAGGCTGGCAGCTGGAAATGCATCCCGCCCCGCGCAAGGTCTCGGCGCCTTTCAGCTGGCAAAATGTTTTCTGTTTGATTTTGTTTTCGTACAGATTTTGAGGAGGGGATGTTGCATGTGAAGCTCTTAGGGGGTGAAAAAAGAGGAATTCATGCGGACTCCCGCTGTTTTAATCAGGAGTCAGAAAAAAAATACCCCAGTGTCTTGGGACTTTCCCATGGAGTTAATAAAAACCTTGAATGTTTCTTGAAGTGCGTTTTCACTGAGCACTTGGGTACTCACCATAAGTGAAGGATTAGAAAAATCTATGTTTTAAGTACCTTTATTTAAGTGATAATGGCTTTAAGATTGAAAATAACTTATTTGAGGTTCAGCTGTGTTCAATTTCCTTACTAGAGCAGGTAGCAAAAACTTGCACACAGTGCACGTAGCACTGCGCTTCTCAGCTCCAGCTTCAGACAAAAATGTACTTTACCCATTATCTGAATAAATCTGTGCCACATTTTAAAATGGTTTAAGAAATGTGCTATGAAATAGAAGCATTTTGGAGTAGAGTTCCACAGTCTTGAGCGTTTCATACCAGATTGGAACAACATGAAATAAACCTTTACCTGGAGGATGGAGGTCATTAAAAATGCATGGCTACTAATTTGTAGTGTCCAACAGCCTGTCATTGTGGCTACTGACACTCCGCTGACCTGTGGGGTAGGGAGGCACAGAAATGTTTGCCATTCTCACCAGAGCAGGAGTCACTGCTCAGCCTGGAGTAATGGAAGATAAGTGATTTATTTTGTTTTTTAAATCTTGGTATGTCAGCTCTCGCAGCGTTCAGAGCATCACCATGGAAGATGCTGCCGAACTGCCCAATCTCTGCATTTTTACTCTAAAAAATCTGCTGAGATGCTAATTTCTGAGGTGATTGTTCCTCTTTGTGTAAGATCTTGTGGTTGAATTAACTTACTTCCCAGATGTTGTATAGCAATAGCTGTCTTGAATAAGCTGGGTTTTAAGCTGTAGTACCTTTATCCTGCAGACTTTTTTGTTCATTTACTTCCTCACCTGAGTAGCTGTGCTGGAAGCTGGTGGAGCTGCTTGCAGCAAGAGGCCATAGCTGTGTGCAGCAGTTGAAAGACTGGGTCCCAATTTAGTTTGAAAATTTCCACGAATCTTTTCTTTTTTGCATATGTGTGGAAGAATTTCTTATTTCTGTTTTTGAGGGAATGTTGAAATAAGCTGTTTTGCGTTATATCTGAGGGCCTGTTTAATCTTCCCAAGATTGAACTTCTATTCCTTGGCTTCCATGGAAACCCTAAATAAAGAGGAATCGGAGCAAATGCAATGGAAGTATTTGTCTGGTAGCAAATGAGCATCTTGAATCAGCTCCAAATTTTTTTTGCATCAGAAAGTTCATAAATCTTGATGCAGTAGCTCTGCTCTCGGGAGAGCAAACATGAAAAATTCCTCAAACAGCAGAAGACAACCCATTATTAGCAGTGATATTTGAAGATGTGCAAATGTGCGTGTATATTGGAGAATATCCTGAAGCCACAAGCATCACCGTTACACACTGTGATTTTGTATGTGTAGGAAAAGGCCAATAGTCATTATAGTTAGGCTCCTGCAAATTAATTGGACATTGGTTATGGATCAGTGAACTTCAAAGAGGGTAACCCCCGAAGATCTCGGGCATTAACTCGCAGTTTCCGAAAGTGACACTAACGTGGTTGTGAGAGCAGCTGAATCATTCATTAACCTTCTTCTGACACGCCGGGATGGCGTTCCTCAGATCCCAAGAGCAGGAATTAAACCTGTGCCTGAGAATCGCCTTGCAGCCTGGTTTTCAGGCGCTCCAGGAAAATGCACATGTCATCAAAAGTTGGAAATATGGTGTTGGTGGTGAAAGGTCTTAAAGTCATGTCTTTAGTCAGGGTGGGTTTCTTCTGCTGTCTCTTTAGGTCTGAATTGGAACAGGCTGTTCTGCCCCAAAGCATTGGAGAGCGGTGCTCAGAGCCATTGCCTTTGCTTTCTTCCCTGCTGGGACATGAGAAGAGCATATGCGAGCAGCTGTGCCTTCATCTCTTCTGAAAGTCAAGCTAACTGGGAGACTTGGGTTAGTTCTACCAATGGTTTTGAGGTTTGACCCAGTGTCATAAAGTGCACAACATGTTAAAAGGAAACCTGGATGATGAGAGGACGTGCAGTGGTGGGTGAAGTCTCCCATTGTTGGGTATTGACAAGTGTTGTGGTGGAGCTAAGCACAGATGGGGAAATTTCTCAACTGGGGCTTTGATATACACATGGTTTATTGTTTGTTGGGGTTTTTTTAAAGGGAGCTGGCTGCATGATCCAAGCTTGAATTTCCACAGCGCTGAGCTGACTAAGCTCATGGTGTTTCACAAGTGTTGGTGGTTCCAGTAAAAGGATGGGCAATGTGGTTGTCCACCAGAGCTGGCAGATATCACCAGGAGAGTCCTTATGCTTGTGCCCATATACTGGCAGCCTCTCTGGACACGTGTGAGGGCAGGTCTCCCCAAAACATACAGCCAGCAATTCCTCATAACAGGGTGTGCAGAAAAAGCGAGGGGAGAAAAGCTGAAGGAGCTTTAGAGGGATGCGACAACCCCTGATCTGAGGCGATGCAATGATGAACTGTAATATGGAGCGGAACGGTCTAGGCTGGTTTAGGGAAGATGCAGGATCTCTCTGTTGCTTAGGCAGCATAAATGGTCCAGCGGTCGGAAGCTGGGCCTGCATCAGGAAGAAGCTGAAATTTAACTGCCAGACCTAATTGTGAGGTTTGGTGCTTCGTTTGTAATTAAATATTCAATTGCACACTTCTGACTCAAGACTGTGTGGTGAAGGAAGAGGTGTTAATTGTACCAAACGGGTGGAAGACTGGGGATGCAAAATCAAAAGCGCTGGTGCAGGAGCAGTCTGTGCTTAGAAAGTTTAAGGCATGTGTTACTGTCTTACTGATGCTTCTTTTAACTGGAGAGGCAGCACGTGCATCTTGGAGTTAGGCTACTGGAGCTTCATGAGAGCTTGTTTGCTGAATAAAAGCAGCTACTGAATATTATACCCATATGTAATGGTGGAAGGAAACTTAGCTTGAATTAAAGTAGCTGGACCCATAACATCACTTGCAATCGATACATTATTTGGGGTCTGTATAGAGCAGCAGCTATTTCCAATTTTAAAGAAAACAAGTTATAGAAGAATAGTTTCTGTTCTGCATTGTTCTTGAGAGAAGTTAGTGAGTCTAACTGGGAGGTGGGGTCTGATGCTAACAGCACTAAGTAGTAATTTAGTGACCAGAGTGCTGTAAGATATACAAGACAAAGACTGATGGTGTTTTTGCACAGAAGTTACGCCAGCTTTTTTAAATACGTTGTTAAACTGATGAAACTTCTGCATGGAAATGCTTATATTAACAGTGTAAAGTATTTATGCTGGTGGTTGCCAAGTTTTAAAATGGATTTTATTTAAAGAATAGCTTTTGTGCCCATAGCTTTGCCTCTACACAGATCAAGGTGAAATGGTGCTGTATTTGTTGTTTGGTTATGGATCAGTGCTTTGGCTTGTTTTTAAAGACAGGTAGTTAAGCTTTTAGCACTCTCTTTTGATAAATGAATTTTCTCCCCTCCTCCAGCAAACAGCTACCTTATTGTGTTGTGATTGAGTTCTATTTGGGTTACAGAATCTTTTCTCTTAAAAGCATGAAAGGGGAGTTATATCTCGTTCTTTCTGGTGCTAGGGAGATTCAGGTTGGACACACTAGGAAACAAATCTTCCTGGGGAGCACAATACAGCCCAGGAACCAAGTCACCATCTTTGGAAGGCTTCACAGCTGGTTTGGACAGAGCCATGGCCTGTCTGGTCCAGCTTTGGCCATGGTCCTATTTTGATAGGATACAAATGACAGGATACAATGATAGCACAAATCATGAAGTGCTATATTTTGAGAACCAGGTTGGAAGTCAGAATGGTTTGGGTTCTAAACAGATCCCAGGTCACTGAGAAGTGCACCCAGGAGGTGGGCCATGGGGTGGGTACACCTTGGTTTTGATCTGCCGTTCAACTTGGCTTTATGTTTTAAGAGTTTCTTTGTTGTTGCTATAATGGACTAATCCCTTGAATAATTAGTTACCACTGGATGTTTTAAAAATTACTGCCTCTTGGATGTTTTCCTTTAATAGTCTGTTAGATCCTGGATTTATTAACTATTGAGACAGACTGTGAAATCCTGTTACGCTGGGCTTGCTTGGTGGAAAAAGGACTGAGAAGGGTGAGGGGTACTGGGGGAACACGTGCTGGCTTCATGTTAGGGTAGAGCTGCTGATTTCCTTCCCCACCTTCCCAAACCGTGCAAGAAGTCCTCCCTGCCCACTGGGCTGGTCGCTGGCTGCTGGAGTATGCCACAGTTGTAGCATATTATAGCTTTGGGGCTTCTATCCCCTAGCGTTGGGGCTTCAGGAGGTGCTCCAAGAAGCTATAGCACTGTGGCTGCACGGTGCGAGGCCAGTCATGCATTCGCCATGCATTTAAAATAAATCATGGACCTGATTCTATTAGAATCAATGGGAAAATCTGGTTTCAGAAGTGACTGTATGCGTAGTGCAGAAAATCATTGTGTTTAAAAAAACCCTGAGAATGGAGGTGCTGATATCCTAAATCAGTTCCTGGAAATATCATTGGATTATTAGGCTCATCCTTAAATCCATTAAGCAAATTACAGTTAATCAGTCAAATAAAAGAAGAAAGATCTTTTGCAAGGCCTTCTCTTTTGAGCCGCATGCAGAAGCTGTAGTAATATTTTAATTTTCCGTCTTGTCAGTGAACATATTCAATCACTTCGCTTCCTTATGTGGAGGATTTGAAATTAGAAACTGAGGTTAATTATCTGCATTAAATGAAATATGTGAAGACCACAAAAGCAAAAACCTTCACGATTTGGTACGGTCTGTTAAGCTAGGCAGGCTGTTTCAGAAGGAGAGGGGTTATTTTTCCCTGGTTTTGTTCCCATTGAAGGGTTTTAGTCACAGTAATTGAAATGATTAAAAAGTCAAATTGCTGGTGAATGTAATTCTGAGCATCTTTCTGAAAAGATTTGACACTTGGTTGAGAGCAGGAGTTTGCTGTGCCTGGGCTCGCCGGGCAGCATGGAGCAGCCGGTGTTGTGCCGTGCTGGCGTGTCATTGGGGTGATTGTCCTTGGTGCCTTGTTATCAACGTCTTCCCTGGCAATGGGATGTCCTCGCTCTGCTGGTAGTTTAGTGGAGGTGATTTGGAAGTGAAATGATACTGGAGGAAGGCTACACTTTTGAGCGTATTGGGTATAAAACAAGTCCAACACCATCCATCCTAATGCCAGTAATTAGCCTGCTTCATTGAAAGTGCAGCTTCAGACTCTACAAAGATGGTGCTTTTGGAAATACACCGTCCCACAGCGGTCAGCTGTTTTGGAGGTGACTTGTTTATTAAAAGGCTCATTGTTTCCCACCTCTGCAGTATGCACATGGCTCAGGCGTGAGCTGCTCTGGAGGCCGCAGTGCCCATCTCTGCTCCTCAGGGTCAAAGCTGTCCCTTCACTGGTGCAACGCTGAATACCCAGCTCCAGGCACTTCAGGAAGGGTCTGACTCTTCTGGAGACACGCATCTTCTCTTTCGCCTCTGCCTTGTGTCAGAGCAAGCTGCTTTGCCTGAAGTCACACACAGAAATTGAATTGTAGCAGGTCACGCTTGCGTGTAAAAGCAAAACCATCATTACTCGCAGCCCTGGTCTGGATTCTTCACCGTTGTAAGGCAGTGATGAATTTAAATAGAACCGTTGCAGTTTTAAGTCAGATTATCCAAACTCTATAAAACCCACAAGGAAATTGGATTTTACCTTTGAAGACTCCAGAGCACACTTTTGTGGTAAGACCTGGAATTTTCTAGTCCTGTGGCTCCCAAGGTACAACCTGTCCGTAAAGTACCAGCATTTAGAAGGTCTTTAGCTAATCTAAATAACTAATAGATGAATAGCTTTCATCTATCCTTGCAGAGGGAGAAAAAACTCTAGCTAGAGGAAAAAGACTCCTTGAAATACCCCAGCGAGACTTACCAGTTAGCACCAGGACCTCATGTTAGTCCCTGGACTAACCTACTGGGTTGTATTCTTCCTTTGGCTGTCCAACCCCACGTGTTCCCTGTCCTATTGCACACTGGAGAGTCTCAGTTCTCTCCTTCTCTCCATTTTCCTTTTATCTCCAGCATGTGTTCAGAGGAGAACTGGTGCTGGCTGGAGGAGAGTGGTCAGGAATGGGGAGATGGGATTGCCTTTTTTCCAGCAGTCCATGCTTAGAATGGGTTAGCTCTGCTGGAAAACCATGGCCTTAGTGTCAGATTTACCCTTTTCAGTCATAAATTTTGGTCTTTTTCTTGGCTGGCAGTCACCCTTTCAGACTGGGTGAGATTTATCTGGAAGGGGGACTTCCTTGTTCTGCCATTGCTGCCAACGCAGTCCTGGTGGTTGCTTTGGGACCTCCAGCCAGTGCACATATTCACATGGCATCGATCATTTGGTAGCTGAGGACCTCATCAAGCTTTCACAAGCAAAGTGCTAATCAGAGCCGAGTGATAGGAGAGGTCCTGGGAATTACAGGTAGGATCCAGGGAGAGAGGCGTGTGGGGCTGGGTTTGAGTAACTTTGTCCTGGCTCTGCTCTGTGGAAGTAGGAGCTGTAAAACCATTTGGCACCAGACGTTTAAGTGAGCTGGGATGAAGCGACTGTTAGCCTCTAGGATCCCAAAAGAGGAATCAACAAATAGAAATTATTCTATTAGTAGGGGCAGAGTTCACAGGTTAACCATCATGTCAAATCAATGAAATACAGCCTTGATCTCCCTCACAAGGGCTTTATTGTGTATAAATAAGAGTGCCCGAGCAAAGACAGCAAGTTCTTGCACTGTAAATTTGCAGCATATAGAAGAAAGAGGAGCTCTGTACAGACTGCAGCACGAAATGCCTCCTGTGGACATCGGCTTCATTCCTGCTTCAAAAGATTGTAAAACATGACCTTGGAACCTTCTTGCTCTCCTTATGGCCCTACCCAGATTGGATTTCCACGGGGCATGTATTTTTTATTTTTTTAATAAAAAGATGGGGTCTTTGGCTAAGAAGCCTTGTCTTTGTACTTTTAATTCAGTCCATGTGACTGTCATAACATTTATTTCTTAGGAAATGAAAAATGTTCCTTCTTGAACAAAGCCACAGCAGAAAGCTGTTGGGCATGCAGGCAACCTCAGGTGTGTGCAGCATGTGTCTTCTGCTGATCTGCTGGTGCTGGATGAAGACCAAGCTACCAAGTCCTTTGTAGCTTGGTCCATGGTTCTGCCAGGAAAAGAAAGCAGAAGCCGCCTTCTTTGTTGTGGAAGTATTTGTGTTTAATGTGTCTGCGAACATGTGTCCATTCAGGGAACTTTGCTTTCCTCTCTTGGAAAAAGCTACTTTGACAAGGCTCACTTGACCCTCTTCAAGATGGGCCAATGCTGGCAAAAATAGATGAGCTTGAAACGAGATGGAAACGGGCAGTGAAGGATGTGTGGATGTGTCACTGCAGCATAGGATTTGTCACGTTGTAAAACAGCGCCGCGGTTTTCCCCTCCAGATACGTACAGTGGAGTTTGTGACCCGGGGGTGATTTGAGTGCTGCTGGCTGGGGAAATTAGCCCAACTGGAGGCATTAGAGAGTGCAGAGCATCCTGCTGTCCCCGAGCAGTGGTTGTGGGTCTTCCCCAGAAGAGGCTGGTGGAGCCTGCTAAAACGGATCCATAAACCTTCCTCCTTCTGAAGAGAGGAAGCTTTCCAAATGGGCATGGGAAAAACTTTCCTTTGGTAATCCTGGAGATAACAGGTCACTCAGCTTCACCCAGTGATTCTTGCACAATAAGTTGTGGTCAGGCTGAAGTGTCTATTTTAGAAAGGCATCCAAGTGATGGGAGGTCATGCAGCATTTTTGTTATCTCTTCCTGTGGTTAGTTACTCGCTGTTCCCAGTGTGTTCCTCATAGCTCCTTTCATTTCTTCATTTTTTTCCAGCTTCAGTTTCTAGCTGCTGGGGTTTGGTGTGTCTTTGCTCCCTTTAGAGGCTCCAAATACCTTTGCATGTTTGAAAAAAACCCTACTGAATGGGTGTGAATGTTCTTCTTAAGTGGCAGCAGCTTTGTTATGGAAGGCCCTTTGGTTTTATTAGACTTTTCAACCCTCCGGTCGGCTGTTAAACAAGCCGTGGCTTGTCATGGTTGACAAACCTTCGCTCTGGTCTCAGACCTAACCTACCAGTTTAAAAGGCAGTATTCTTTTGTGTGCAGGTTTCTGGGTGGGGACCATCGGGCTTCTAAGGGAAGTTAACTTGCGGCCTCTCTTTCCCCCTCCTACCTCAAATAAATTAAGTTTTGTGTTAACTGTTCTGTCACTTCCAAAGGCCAAAAGGAAATGTCAGCCTTTGCTTCAGGTTTTCTGCTACCTGAGGTTTTCTGCTACACACCAAGAGTGCAAGTAGGTGGGAATATATAATTGTATTAAAAACAAAACAGCTGCACGATCGATGTCAGCAGCTGAAGATAAAATGTAGAAAGTTTTTTTGAATGATTCATCCATAATTATTTAAAAACATGTTGAGTTTATTCTTAAGCTTTGGAAGAGAATTCTTGCAAGGCTGGCGTTTGCCGTCCGTGATGTTTATACACCTGAGTAAATGCCTGTCTCAGCAGTTTGTCAGTGTTGAGTGCCCCAGATCTAAATCCCTTCAAAGGTAAACCCAGCACACCTTTGTCTCTGCGGGCCTTTCCGTCTCCAGAGTTTTCACTGGTGAGGTGCAATCAGTCATAGCAGTGGCTGGCACTAGGATAGCCAGGGTGCTGAGGCTCACACCATTTTAATAATTGTTTCATGCAGATTTGTTCTCTGTAGGTTTAGGTGGCAAAGGCTGTAGCAGTTGGATGATGCAAATACGCTGATGGGGCTGGTGCAGAGGTGGTTGGGGAGCAGCTTTGTGTGCCCACAGCCATGACAGCCAAGCTATGGGTTGTATCTGCTCTCTGTTTACGGCCCTCCAGCAGTATCTGTTGTGTGGATGGTAGTGGTCTGGGGAAGAAGTGGGGGAAGTTCCTTTGGGTGGTCCCTCTCGGATGCAGCAGCCTGGCCACATCTGATTTTCAAGGTGTTGAAGGTACAGTGCTTTTCCTCGTGCCGTGTCATTGCCGGTGCTGCTGCTTTCTGTCCAACTCAGTATCTTTATTTTCAACCCTGCGGTATTCAGGAGAAGGCGGCCTGTGCTGAGAGAGGGGCACTGTTCACATGCTGCTCTCTTTGTGATTGCCGAGAAGTTGGAAATGTGCTGCTCTGAACTGGGTGAGAATTGTCGGGGTGGTTGTTGTTGTTTTTATGCTAACGCAGCACTCTGCCCGGCGCACCGGCCCAGATGAGCATCCGCGCAGGGCAGGGCGCTTGCCCACGTGGCCGGGAGGGCAGCTGGCACCGCAGTGGGTGTCACTGCGAGCAGCCAACACCTCCCAGTTTCATCAGGCTCAGGGCGCGTTTTCCTCCAGCGAGAGGCACGGGCAGGCACCTGCTGCAGCAGGGAGAGGAGGGGAAGGATCCGAGACCAACATCTGGAGTTGCATCTCTGATCCAGACTTTAGCAGGGTGTCCTTAGTCCCTGGGACAGGTCACCAGGCAAGCTCCGCTGTTTCATCACACTGCTTGGCTGGAAAAGATGGGCAAATCCGAGGAAGGCAGAAACTCCAGTGCTTGTTCTAGCCACTCTCCTGCTGAGCCCTGCTGCTTGCAGCTTTAGTCAAGAGCTCAAGGAGGCTTTTCTGATCCTGCAGCAGCCTTGGCGGAAAAGTCAGCTGGCCCGATGTTGATCTGTTTTCTTTTCTTGATGCAGTGCTGGAGCTTCTCTCCTTGAGAGCCAACTATCCCTTGCAAATACCACTGACTTGGGCACTCTCAGCCTGGGGCATGCGGCTTGTTGGAGCTGTTGCTCCACTCTCACTGATTTTGTAGCGAAGATGCTGGGCTTGCAGTCCTCCTGTGCCTGCCCACAGCTCTTTCACATGCTCAGAAGGGTAGATGCATCCTGCAGCTCACTGGATTTGCCTCCCCAGTGGCAGGATACGCTTGACAGGCAGCAGTTGCTTGGACTCAGCAAGGTCATCTGGGTTTTGGTCCCTGATGGTGACGCCCTGAGTCAGCTCCACATGGATTGCTCTCTTTCTCACCTCATGTAGGTTCTTCTGTCTGGAGCCATTAACCACATTGCCAGCAGTCAAGCTACGAGCAACCCTTTTTCTTTGTTAATTGCCACCTGTGGCTTGGCACTAGCAATGTCAGAAACCCTCCCAGGTAGCCCATCTTGGGCTGTGGACTTGGGTGTAGTGTGTTGCCTCAGGTGGTACAGAGCAGCATAATCTTCTCACTTCCCAGATTTGGAAATCATCCTGGAAGCCTGAGCTGAAGAAAGAGGGTGGGACTGGAGCCAAACCTCTCGTTCCAGATGGGACAGTAGTGTCAGGAACACCTATTGTCCACAAAGGTGGTGCCAAGCCACAGAAGGAAATTAGCAAGGAAGAAAAACGTGCTTCCTTTAACATTCTAATTTTTAAAATATTTTTTCTTTTTAAATTGAATGTACACACAGTGGTATGCCAAGTAGGCAAAATCGGAATTGTAAGAGCAAGCATCTGAAATTATCTGACTTGTGTTAGTTAGCAACTTAATAAAACAGACAGGTTTGCCAAACAGGATTATATTCAGTCCTGAGTGATAGCTGAGTGTGAACAGGATTTACAACATCGAGTTACTCTGTCTTTGGCACAGAGGACAAGTGAAACAGTCCTGAAGTATGGCAGAGGGGTCTCTTCTTAACCATATTGTTACCAGTGCAGTTACGGTGGAGGCGGAGTTTGAAAATAAATCTTTCCTCCTCTTTAGGGTCACCTGTTATTGTTGCAGATCTAAACTCTGTGTTGAACAGTCAGCCCCTTCGGGCCTTAACAAGGTTTTCACGAGCTCTCCCTTTCAGACAGGGGACCCTTTGCACCAAGTTCCCCTCCCCAGATGATGCTGCAGCCATTTGTGCTAGGCTGCTGGATTTCACCTTTACTATCTTAGTGCTCGGTGCATCAGTTCCCTCTGTGTTACCGTATTTTGAGCATGAATTTGGAAACAGAGCAGTGGTGGGGACCTCAGGGGTGGGAATCCTTCTCAGCTGCTGGATGAGTGTGGAGATGGGGAGCATGAGAGCAGCAGTGCCGTAGCAGGGAAGGAGGGGAGGGCAGTGGGGAAGTATCGCCTGCAATCTGTGACCTGCAGCAATTCGGGCTTGAGGAGGTGGAATAGAGAAGAGGGTAGATGTTGTGACCCTGTGTTGGCTGGGGACCTGCTGACTGTGAGAGCTGTCAGAAGCTGTTTGAGGTCAGAGTGCCCTCCGAGTCCTGCAGGAGTGCCTTATTACTGCTTTACTAATCTTCCTATCTCCGGCTTCCCATATAGACAAAACAGGCGTGCATCACTTCTTGGAGAGAAGTGTGTTAAAGCTTGTCCCAGGCTCTTTTAAGCATGTTGTTGGCTTTCCTTGTGTTAATCCTTCCCCCTTGCTCTTCCCGTGGTCCCCAGAATATGAGATCAGAAAAGGCTGTTCCATATATCTCACCATAGCTGATTGTGATTTTAGCTCCTTCACCAGATTTCTTAAAATACTCATGCTTGTGGCAAGTACATCAGCCATGGCCACTTCTCCTGGTGTTGATAGTAGTCCCGCGTCAAGCCGGAGGTTGGACTACTCTTGTCCTTCAGAGGTCTCTTCCAACTAAACCTCTGTGATTTTTGTCCTTAATTAACTGCAAGGGAGATCCTCCTCTGTCACATGTATGTATGAAGGCCTTAATCAGCTTTTATGCAACAGTGAGCCCTGCAGAAACTCATATGCTCATATAGTTGAAGTAATGGCAGTAACAGCTGGACTGGTGGCAAGGAGACGGAGCCATAACTACAAAGAATCGTGAAATGCAATATGAGAGCCCTGCTCTGAGGTGAAAGTGCAGTTCCAGTAACCAAAGCCCCATGAGCAAGGAAAAGCATTTTTTTCCTCCGCAAAAAATGGGCATCGAAAGTGAGGTATGAAACTGCTTTACTATAGCAGCCATGTGCAGCAGATCGTATCCTTGTAGGGATACGATCCCTCCTCTGCTCTTATAGGGGTGTTTTTAAATCTCATGTTTGAAAGGTTAAGCTTTAAAAATGAGGCAGGTATGTTTGCTTTCCTCCAAATGATTTAATGATTTTTAATTTGCTGTTTGATCCTGGTTCTCATGCATTGACTGTATGGAAGCTATACCACTGGGTTACAAATAAAGCAAGTGACTGTTCCTTTAAAAACTATAAGGCTTAAATCAAATTATGCAGTAACAAAATTGAGCATATTTTTCAAACAGCAATAGAAGGAATGGATTTGTTGTTGTTGTTTAAGCTCAGTATGCATGTTACGATCCTCCAGTTTTTTAGATATCTGAGCTCAAATCTGTTCTAGTGGTGAATTTGTCTTTGCAGCACAGTGACCAGAGGTCCTGCATCTTGCCTCCAAGGCCAGCAAAGGTGGGAATGGGCAATGCCCTATTTTTAGAAATCAGCAGTGATACATTCCAGGAACTCCTGCAGTATTTTTGAGAACTGAGTTTGAAGGTTTTGAACACAGATAGGGAAATATGTCATCTGTGTAAATTGCTCTAAATTACCTGCAATTTGTTGGGAGTTGCCATTTCTAACTGCTTATTGCAACTCTAGATATTTGAGGAAGCTTTTGATTATCCTGAGCTTGTAAAATGTAATTGGCTATTTCTTAATTGTTGTCCTCTGTGAAGTGTAATTACCTGTAATGTAGAGCTTTTTATTTGTCAATGCCTCAAACAGGAAATCAAGAGTGTCTGATTGAGATAAGTTTGGGGACTCGACCATGACTTGTAATTGCGTTAGGTGACTTGTTTGTACTGGGACTGGTCTCTCCTGTAGAGTCCTGGAGGTCTTCAAAGAACCTGAAAACCCTAAATACCATCTGTATGTGGTGGTGTGTAGGAGTCTGGCTTGTACTTTCCTAAAAAACTCTTCAGACAGCTAGCATCTTCTTAGCAAGGTAGTGGCATTTCTTTATTCGGACACATTGCATGAAGTTTCAGAAGGAACAGGCTGAATTGGAATTGCTTAAATGCAGTTAATCAGAAGATGTGGTAGAGCTTGCTGATATCCATGAATACTGTAGAAAAGTCACTTAATTAAAGCTTAGCAGGCTGAAGGAAACCGATAGATAGAGAACCCCAGTACTCATTGGTGTGTAATGGTACCTGGATGTAGAGCAGATAGAGAATAGGGCTATACTGAATTTGGATCTGTTGCAGACTAAAAGCATGTCTTATCCCACTCTGGCATGTCTGCATAGCGAGTTGGTCCTCATGTCCCATTTGCTGCTGCTCTCAGCTGTCCTTGAGCCAACCATGCTGTCGTTCCTCTAGGAGCAAGGTGTGGAAGTGTGGGTCTGGGATTCTGGGGTGGCTTTGGGTATATGTTGCATGGCCAAGATCTACCTGTAAAGTTGTGTCTCTGTGGGTTTGTGTTGTGCTCACTCTTGCTGAAGCTTTCATTGTCATCATCTTCCCAAGCTGTCCTTGGTGAAACATTAATACTTAATCGAATTTAGCCATTACTGAGAAACTCTTTGTTGAAGTTCTGGGTGGATTTTGTGTTTTAGAGCAGCAATAGAAGTGTCAGGTTGGGTATGTTCACCCCTCCTTCACCTCCGCCTGGGCTTGGCTGTCCTGGGCCCAGGCACAGCTCTGAGTAACAGTGGAGGAAGATGCAACATGGTGTGGCCAGTCAGGGGTTTTACATTCCATAGGGGATGGAGAGCCATAAAGGGAAAATGAAAAGCCCTCTCATTGTCCACTGCAGCCCTGGGAGATGCTCTGCCAAGGCAGGCTGGTTTATGAACGGGTCTGATCCCATAGCTGGGGTTTTCAGATGTTTGTGTACATCTGTTTTCTTTACATTCTGTCTGTAGATTTAAATACCCTCCTCACTGTGCCTTTAGAGCATGACTTAGAATTAAGAGTTGCTTGAGTGTTCTTCAGGAGCTCCTCGCCAGTTCTGCTGCCCAAAAGCAGCAGCAGCACAAGCTTCCTTTGGAGGAACCTCCTAAAAACAAAACCTTAAAATAAAACCCCTCTTCTTTCTAAACTCACTCTCCACAAACATAGAATTGTTTAGTTTTATTTTTGCTCTTTTGATGGCGAACCGGTGCCGAAGAGTTCTCAGGGAAAGCGGTGAGTCAGCTCGCCCAACAGTGACTCTATTGATAGATGGAAGGAGTGGCGCTGAAGTCTGTCTAGTCATTGTTGGTGCTTGGCTGGAGCGCCGGGGGCTCCGAAGGCAGGCTCAAACACCTCTCGCCAGCCTTGGGAGATCAAACGCTATGAGTCAGGCTGCAGAAATCATGATAGGGCCTAAATTAATTAAATCTTTTTAAAAAATGCTCTGTTTTGAGAGCGGGAAGGGAAGGACACACACGCACCGGGGGGTGTGGGACCCGCCAGCTCATGGGGTGTTGCAAGTTGACTTTCCTTGTGCCTCCCAAGCTGCTCCAATGGAAACACTGCCTAGTCCCTGCTGTGAAGCAATGGACCTGCTGGCTTTCTTCTCTCTTGATATCCTTTCATTTCTCACCTTTCAGTGTAAGGATGTGAGGCAGAGCTGGAAAATAAGCACTTGGCACTGGCACACCTCCTACGTATCCCATCTCCTGCTTATTTTTCAATTAAAAATGCATACAAGGCAGAAAACAATTCAAGAGGGGCTTTAATTCATTCTGTATTTTGTATAATTTTGATCAAGATGAGAGAGGCAGGAGATGGCCAGATGGCACGAAGTGTGATTGTGCTACAGACCTACCAATGACTGGTAGGGTTTTCCTCTGGGTTTTCCCATCCCCTTTTACTGAAGCATGGCTTGCTGTCAAAGGTGGGGAACCACATCCATAAAACCCACAGCTTCCAACAGAGCTTTACCTATAAACCAAACTTTAAAGGTCATGGCACAAAGGACCATATCCTATTAATGCACCACCTCTTCATGCCAGCACTAATATCCTGTGCCATGCATTAGGTTGGTACCATCCCCTGGGCAAGAGAGGGTTACAACGGGCACCAAAGGCCTTGAACTTCACTTTGGTCTATTAAATGCAAGCACCACACACTTTGATACCTCAGGCCATGCTGCCCCGAGCTTTCTTCAGGTGCTCTGAACATGTGGCGTTCACCTCCCATCTCACCAGGCACCAGGAGTAGGCCAATTTTCAGCATAACGCACAATCTCAACTATTTTATTGCTTAATTTAGGCCATAAAGTCTCTTTGATGTGTTGTGTAATGCAACGTTCATTCTGAAAAAGTGGGTGGAGTAGCTTTATGGTATTATAAAAATAAATAAAATGCCTGGCAGGATTTTGAAACCACATGGTCATTCCTCCTCTCTCCACAGATAAGTTGATTGTTGAGAGAGAAATCTTGCTTAATATCTAACTTTGGGTGATTTATTTCTCCAGAGTCCTTTCATCTCCAGCATGTATTGGGTTATCTGTGACTTCTAATCTGATTGTTTTAAGCGTGATCAAAGAACCCAAGAGAATGCACTTTATTTTCCCACTGTATGAACAGAATGCTGTTTGTACAGTGCATTACATCACCTGTTCCTGCTGCTCCCGAGTCCAGCACCAAATGGCTGTGGTATAAATAGAAAACAGAATGGACTTGTAGGGGGTGATGAAATTTGTTCCACTTGCTGAGTAAAACAGAGTTAACTCAACGAATGCTTTCTTCACACCCAGCTCTACCTCAGCACGCAACACAGGCCGAAAATGTTTGAAATAACTCACTCATGAGGGGTATGGAGCTGGCATTCGCAGTGTCAAGGAGCCATGCTGAAAATCCACAGGAGATGGCAGGCAGGGAGATTGCTGTCGTTGAAATTGCTGGCATTCTTTCCAGGCTGTGCAAAGAAGGAGTTTGGCCTTGTGTTGTTCTAGCTGTGATGGTCCACGGGCAGGGTCTACAGGGAGAGGTGGTCACTGTCCTTGCCCAGGCTCGGGGCTGCAGCATCCCTGCACATGTGGAGGGCTTTGTCACCCCAAAGAAACCTGTATGTAGAAAGCAGCTTGCTTTTGAAGGTCTGGGGCAGGTGGACCACAGGCACCTCCTGACTGTTGCTCCAGGATGCAAACTGTGTATTTTTTGTGAACAAGCGCTGAGGAGCAGCTCTGATTCACGGTGGAGGCCCAGGAGATGCCTCTGAAGATGGGCTGGGGAGCTGTGTTTCTTTGCTTGATCCTAACAATCCTGAATTCAAGAAAGGATGTTTATTTTCTGACATTAATGCTTTACCACCACATAATCTCAGCGATGCGAGGAGGGAAGCTGTGCATCTCTCTGCAGCTTTACCACATGTCCCCCCACTAACCTCTCCTGGCCTCTTCAGGGGCACTGAGCAGCATTTTCACTCCAATTATCTAATTGATTAACATATTTAACTTGGAACATTTGTTCTCAGCCTGTGTTTGACTTTCCGTTTCTTGCTTCTCACACAGACCAGGAGGGTAGTCTGGTGGCCTGTAAGCTTCTCCAAGCTGTAACTGCTGGCCTTAAAAAAAGAGAATTAAAAGACAAAATCCTCTGTCCTTACTTACCTTGCCTTGACACACCTCCAGCCCTCATGAGCATCCCACCCTGAGTAAATAGCTCACATTTTCATTCAGAGGAGAGCTGCTGTTCACCAAAAGGTCAGGGAAAATCATTTGGGAGATAAGTGGTGTTTTTATCTTAAGCAATTAGTCCTTAGTGTTGGAGGTTTTTTAATTTTCTAATTGGTTTGGAAGTTGTTCTTGTGCAGCATGTGGTCATTGTAGGAATACAAAACCAGCAAAAATGGCTAAAGCTTGTCTTCCCCACCTCATCCTGCCCCTGCCACCCTGCTCACTGGGAAGCAGAAAGCCACTAGCATTTCTGACGTGCCATTCCAGCAGGATGAGCTTATGGCCACTATCTCCCCCATCAGCCTCCGGGTAGTGATCATCTGATACGCGTAAAGGGTTTGCCCATCCATCATTAAGCTGCTGGCGGTTTTCTCCATCTGCAGTCCGCAGATTGGAGGAGCAGGAAGGACGCGGGGAGAGGACTGAAGCATGGAGTTTTCCCTTCAGATGTTGTCTTGGCATGGGTTAGGATTGAGATCTGCATGGCTTCATCAGTGCTGACTGCTCAAGCATGGCCAAGTCTCCTTGCTGCAGCCGTCACCCTGTGCGATGGGGAATTGTCTTTCTCTGAGCAAATCAAGCTGCTCTGCAATTTCTTTCCAAATTATAGGAAAATGAGTTTGTCCTTCTCCCTTGAATGCTATGCAGCACCGTCATGGGACTGATTAAACCTTTCATGTCTTCCCTGCGGGGTGCTGAGCAGTGGGAACGGCTGCACAGTTACCTGGCCTTGTCCTGCCCGCAGGCCTGCTGCTGCTGGCCAAAGCGGTGATGCTGAGCTCAAGCTCGCTCTCAGAGACACGCCAGCATGTTGCTCACCTCAAGGTCATATTGCAGAGTTTGCCCTAGCTGGAACACTTCTTGTGTGTTGTTTGCACAGTGGTGGTGTTTGGAGGCCACTGCTTGCTGGGCTGTGGAGGGAGAAACGTTATGATTTGCATGAGGATGGGGGATTTTCTATCCCTCGTGGAACAGCATCCTCCTTAGTGACATTTCAGCTTCCCTTTGGTGCGGCTGGATGGTGGGTGTTCATCTGCAGTGGCTGTGAAGCTCCTCTGTGTCTGAGCCCTTGTGGGGGAAAGGGACTGAATTCTGGGGTTTGGACTAATGAAATGATGAGCTGAGCTTGTTCTGTGTTCATTTTATTGCTGCTGTTGCAGATCATTGAGGCATCCGGGTAGATTCTGCAAGCTGATAGACACAGGCAGCACTGAAACAATCTGCAACTGCTTGAATTCACCAGTTGGGATATTAGGGTTTAATGTGCCTAGTGTTCCTTCTGCAACAGAAATCCATATTTCAGTGTGATACACTACTAGTTGTTTTCTTTTCCCCCAGCTGTCTTATGCAAAAGCACTTAACGAGTAGCTTCAAAAGCATCCAGAGGTGTGAATTACAGCTGATGTAATTAATTTGTGTTTGTGGGCCTGGCCCCCTGCCGTCTAGGTGGCGTGTTGGGCTGGCAGTTACGAAGAACAAAAGTCTAATCTTGGAGAAGATTAGGAATTCTTTGACAAAGGTTAAGCCAGGGCCCGCAGCCTTATCATTTGTACTGGTGTCCTGTGGCAAATCCGTCCTGAACAGTAGGCAGGCTGTTCCTCACACCAGCTTTAAAGCAGCACCATCTCTGCTCACCTACCTGGTTGTTTTGCAAAACAAAGTCTTAAAAATGGTTAGACATAAAACAAGACTGAGGCAACTCTAGATCCCTAAGTCACTGCAGGGGTGCCCATCGCGAGGACATTTTGAGCCGGAGCCTGCTGTGTGACTTTTGAAGTCTCTCCTTCCGAAGCCCATCTCCATGCTGTCCCCTGTCTCTTCTGCTCATCTTGTTCTCATTCCTCCCACCCTGGGGTGAGTGAGCAGCATAAATACTGTGCATTGACCAGGCACTGCAAGGAGAGCTGAGATGAAACGGGGAGGGAGGCAGATGGGCTAGCAGGCAGCTCAGAAAGGGGGAAGCCAACCTTGCCTTTCCTGTGGGTTGCCTTGGTGTGCTGAGCCCCAGCCTGGCTGCAGCAAGATTTAGTCGCAGCACACTTCCAGCCAGCATGTCGTGGCAAGCTTCCCCAAGCAGCAGTTTCCACTTTTCCTCTTTGGTGTCTATTGTTTTGTTATTTGGGGAACTGGAATCCATGCTCAAATTTAAAACATGGTTAGCATTAGCCTCTGACGCAATGGGATGAAAGGAAAAAAAACCCTTTCAGATTGGTCTGAGACTGAGCACATGTTTCCCTGGACAACATGAGGGATCCACAGCTCTCCTGTGACCCAACACGCTTGGGCAGCAAGGCAGTGTTGTGTTCAGTGCCGAAAGACCATACCGTTTAGTGTCAGCAGAGCTACACAGTGCTGGCTTGGGCTAAATGGGGCAAATAGTCACTTGATCGCAAGTGACTTTCCAGAAGGAGGAGGCTGGCTGAGTGCTGGTGGTTTAGATTTAGTCATTTAATGAACAGCATCAGGAATAGGTTACGTTCTCAATTATTTTGATTTTAATCTAATGTGTTAATAACGTGAGGATCTTCAGATGAAAATGTATTTCCAAGTTGCTGTAAGTATTTGCTAGAATAGTAAGCTAAAGACATGTGGAAGAAAGGGCCATCTGATGAACTGCTATTGTTCTCTTAATTCAACCCATCCCATTTGGGCCACTCTGCATGAATGGCTTTGTGTTTGCTAATAAAATCATGCTATGTTCCTCTGCAACACATGTTCTGCATGTTCCAGCTAGTCAGCAGCAGTAAAACCTTATTTTATAGGTTTATAATGCTACCTTCTCAACTGTGGCTTCTTTTAGAGACAGCAGTACTTCCAGGGTTGGCCTTGAGCACACAGGGGTGGCTTTGAGAGCTGCCATAACCCCATATTTCTGGCACATCTTCCTCCTTTCCCTTGCTACCTTGTGCCCTTGCTCCCTGCATGGCTTGTCAGTGAGCGTGCGTACCTCCTCACCTGAAGGGTGCTGTGTTACTATGGACTGTTGGAAGAGAAATAGAAACATGCTCCTTGGATTGCATCCTCTGCCTTCTCCCCAGAATGTTTGGACGAGCCCAAGTTGCTTCTCAGGCTGGCTCGGGGGGGAGTCCAGGAGTGGCTGTGGGCCCTTTTATCTGCTTCGCTTTGGAGACCCAAAGAGGTTGTGGGAAGAACTCTGCTGTTGTATGAGCCCAGGAGAGCTGCAACCAGCCTGATGGTTTCTTTGGGCAGTCCCTGAGACAGAGGAATGAAAAGCAACCTTCTGCCTTAGTACAGCGTCTCGGAGGGGGCTGCCTTAGCAGTTAGCTGGCAGTGGTCCTCTAGGAGCCACATCCAAGCTAGGGGGAGAATCAGTATGCATGGCAGTTGCTCCCTTTCCTTGGCACATTGCTTTTTAAGGGCTGTAGGGTGGAGGGGATTAGACGAAGCTCTATGGGGAGGAGAATAGCCAGCAGGGGGTGGCTGGTCATTTTTGTTCCTTTTGTGGTACAAACAATCTCTCCCTTACTACTCATAGGGGCTCATGAGCCTTTGTGATGTTTATTAGGCTGAAAGATTTGGAGACCTCTGCTCTAGCTAGCTCTCCAACTGAGAAGGAGAATTTAGGCACTTGTGATAGTGTGGCCAAAGAAACTACAATAAATATTTGGGAGATTTTAGTGTTCAGCATTTGTCAAGAATGGTTTAGGAGAATGAAGTCTTTAGTGGAAAGGATGGAAGTCCAGCTGAAATGACAAAGATGTGCCTGGGTTGGTGCTGGCACATCTTCCACGCTTCAGGGATTAGAAGGAATTGTGTAATAGCAGCATAATGATCTGCAGAATTGGCTCATTTAAACTTCAGCTGCTTTTGTTTAGGGAGATGGACTTAAAATCTGAAACTGGGTCAAAATCTTTTCTTGCTCTAGAACTAAAAGTTCCACACGTTTCACACTTCTGTTTGAAGATACCTCCCTCTTACCCCTGTTTAACCAGCCTTCCTAGGCTGAATTTCAGCCAGGAAGGTGACTTTAGCCTGCAGGCTCTTGTGAAAGTGGTGCTAATCAGTATCAGAAAAGGGTCTGATGATCACCAACACATCCTCTCAGGCTGATCAAATCATGGTCCTTGGTGCTCTTTAGGACTGATGGAAACATCTCTCTAAGATTAGCAGCTGAGCAGGCACCGTTCTTGGAGGTATATTCACTCTTCTGGATTCTTACCACATTTTCAGTGAAGGTCAGTGTCAAGAGTTTTATCACTTTGTGAACTTGCCCTAAACTAGCAGGGAGACAGGAGTCTTCCTCAGCAATGGCGTTCTTCCTGGAAGTGAAGCCCAAGTATTTGTGAGCGGTGTCCTCAGAGCTGTTGTGGCCCCATATCTCCTCTGCTTGCAGCAGAGAATAAAAGCCCCAAAAAGCTTTCCAGTGCAACTGCATTTCCAACAGTAAACGAAGATTCTTCTTCCTGATCCCAGGGGCAGCTGCTCACAGACATGCATGGCCTACTGATCTCCCAGGGTTGGCCCCAGTTAAGGATTTGTGCAGATATTTCTTTGTCCCAACCTGTCCCTTAACTTTTCCCAGAGAATACATCCTGGAGGGAGATTTGCTAGGTTAGTGTCGGGAAATAGCTGCATGGGAAAACCCTCCACCTTGCTACTGGAGAAGGCAGCCTGGTTAATTATTCTGAGGTCCACTTCCAGTGGTAAGACTGGGAGCACTTGTGAACCTGAAGATTTGGAAGTCAGAAATTATGGCCCTTCAGCAGGCAATCCCAACCAGGCAGTCAACCTGCTGCCCGCAGGCAAGTAGCAAAGTGGTCCTGCATATGGAGGATCTCCATAAGCTGCCAGCAGTGGAATTCATAAATTCATTTATTATTTGCTTAAAGCTGTACAACAAATGCATCTCTGCAGCATACAAAGACATCTGTTATCATCTTGAGAAGAGAAAATGATGCCATTGAGCAGTTGCTGTGTTAGCAACATGCACATGCAAAACAGAAGAGTCTCTCTTCACTCCCTTACTCACCATGTGAATTTTACGTCATGCTGTGGATATCCACATAGTCCAGAAAGATCAGTCCTAGAATAAGAACCTCTGGCAAGCATTATTCTCTCTTCCCTGGATGTGACAAGGTACCGGCAGCAAAAGTTGGCAGCCAAGTCTCTCTTCTGTCGCATCGTGTCATGCTAGAGTCTCACCACTGCAGATGTGCAGGCTCAGACACCGGTGTCACAAGCTCCTGCATGTTTTGATTAATTCATCTACAGTTTTCACACACAGGTTCGGGGACGGGTGCTTTCATCAACTTTGCGATCAAACTGTATGCCAAGGATATTATGAGTCACGTTACAGACTCGCTTGTAGTTTTGCCGGGGCGGGGGGAGTTAATAGTGATGTTAAAATATCACTCATTTACTCTATAGGCGGAGCTGGCAGCAATGGCTGTAGTCATGGTTGCCTAACATTTCCCATTATATAAAACTTTGTTGTAGTTGCTCATATCTTTATCAGACTATGTTGTTTGGTATTCTTCCATGCTGAGATTCTGCCTAAGGCTGAATTATTTTGGCAAATTTTAGCAAAAACAGAGGAGGAGGAAATTACATTGTTTTGCTCATGTCAGAGTCTTACAATTTACTTCTCATTGATAACCTTCCAGCTTTCCTACTTTGAAGCAGGGGTGTATCGTTTGGCAGGTGGGTTGCCGGAGGTGGGAGGGGTGCTGGCAGCTTGAACGTACCTTTTGCTCTCCACATGAGAATCCATCCAATTTGATTAAATTGGACAATTGCACAAGCTCTGTAGTAGATGGTTTAAAATTTTGGCAGCCAGAGTATCCTGAAAAGTGTATTTGCTCTGATGATGCCCATGGCTAAGACTTCAGAGACTGGAAACTGCAATTCCTATTGCTGCTGCTTCTGGATTCTCTGACACTTGTCAATTAGGTGAGCAGCTCTCTTCTCGGATCCTCCAGAAAATGAACTCAGCAAAAAAAAAAGCTTTTTGGGCAGTGATGGGGAGGAGGTGAGGAGGGCGAGATCCTCCAGCAGTGAGCAGGTGATGTTGGGAGCTAGCAAGAGACAAGGCTGTACAGGATATTGAAACTGGAAAGGGTTTTCTGATGCTTCCTGGAGTTTTCAGATGCTGGAGCTGGAGCTGCCTGTTCAGCCTTAGTTCAAGGCTGTTATGCAGGAGGAAGATACTGCTGAGCCACTCAGCCAGTTTTGATAATGGGCTAAAATTCTCTTTTGTGTAAATGTATGGCAGGTTAGAGGAGAGAAACCCTGTTTGTCTCCAATAAAGAGGGCTGTGAGCCAACCCTAACAGTGGGATTGAACTCATGTAGCCAAATAGGACAGTGTAAGTCTGATGCACAGTGCTATCACATGGCATTTCATAACTGTTTACTCTCATAGCTACTTGTTAATGTGTGATCACATACTGTTGCATGGGATGGCTAGTGCCAGAGGAACTAACAGAGCAGATAGATAGGAAGTGCACAGGGCACCTGCATTACCTCTTGTACCCCTAAAAGGCCTTGCAGTGGGAGAGGCAGAAAATAACAACAGAAGAACACAGGTGGTTCTGTGCTGGTTTCTGCCAGAGACATCCTGTGAGACAGCTCTTTTCCCTGAGAGAGCCTCGTTGTGTGTGCCTTAGCTTTCTGTGTGCAACTTAAGACCCAGGTCAGCCTTACTGATGTACTGAGCATGCATCAAGGCAGAAGTCTTATAAAAATGCTGAGTATTAAGCCCAGAGCATTTCAAATTGAGCAATCCCATTTTGAAAAATGTTGACAATTTCAGCATTGCAGTCGGCTTTCTGTACGAAAGAGAATAATAGCTTTCCTTCCTACTGAATAGCAGCACAAAAAATACAAGAATCACTTGTGAAAATTGCCGTAGAAGAATCTCCAACAAAGTGGATAATGCTGCATTCAGCATGAGATTTGGGTGACGTGAAAGTACAAAGAAGGGGAAAATAAAGATATTGATCCATTTATCCTGTGCCCTGAGTAGATGAAGATCTGCAGAGTAATGCAGGATCAGTAACAGTGCGATAGATGGGCACGAGTAGAAGATAACTTTTTTCAAAACTGTAGATTGCTTTTCCCTGCAATGAAATCCTGTATGTATAGTATGGCACATATGCATTCTGTAACAGATGGTGTGTTTGTGTCCCACAGCTCTTGTGCTCTAGCCCCTACACAGAAAACAGCCTTTTCCTTCATTCACAGGATTTCATTTGTAATTATGGCAGCTGGGATGACTGCAGCACATGGCAGTGGGTCAGGCTAGCCATGGTGCTCTGCTCTGGGCCCTGCTTGCTGCAGAACGTAGCAGCAATTATTGTGAGCATGGTAAGGCACTGGAACAGGCTGCCCAAGGAAGTTGTGAATGCCCCATCCCTGGCAGTGTTCAAGGGCCTTGAGCAACCTGGTTTAGTGTGAGGTGTCCCTGCCCATGGCAGGGGATTGGAACTAGATGGTCTTAAGGTCCTTTCCAACCCAAACCATTCTAGGATGCTGTGATTCTATAATACATCATGTCAACTGGAAATGATTTGGGGCCCATCCACTGCCATCCAAAATGCAGAATTAAGCACTGGGGATCCCAAAATGTGGCTTTTGCAATGATCCTGTGCTGACTTCAGTGTCTGGGAAGCTGTCAGCTGGAGCATTCAAGGTGATTGTAAGATCTCTTCTCCATGTAGGTTTTCTGCTGAGATCTGGTCACAGCTTTATCCTTATTCAGAGCACTGAAGAGTCTCTCCACACCTCCCCGTTTCCACTAATTATTGTAGCATCTTTGGGGCCTCCTTCACCAGTTGAATTTGGTTGGATGTCAACAAATACCTTGTACTCAGGATTTCTGGAGGGAATAAAACAAGATCAATGGAAACACACAGAGTCTGATCATCTAGCTTTCTGTCTTTAAGAAACTGAGGTAAAAAAAAAATCAATACAGCTGTCTTCTATCCAAACAGTAGCTAATTTGTTTAGAACAAAAAACACTCTGCTCGCATTGTCACTTATTTTTCCTGAGTGGAACCATCAACTGGTTTTAGGTGTATAAAGATGCGTAGGAATAGAATCAGAGTTCAAACAGGTCTTTTACAACACTTCAGATAGACATGGTACTTCATATATATCCCCACAATAATGCATACCAGATGAAAAGATGCCACAGGATTTGTGTAATAAAGGTAAAGCCCCTTTATCTGCCTGTTCTAATGGATGAGAACCAAACCAGAAAAATTCTATAAGGCAAAAATAACAACAAACCCCAGCACAGTTCTTGAAGTCAAGTTTCACTTGCTATAAAGTACACCAAGGAAAAAACAGCACAGGACTTCCCTGGGCAGTGGCCAAACACTGCGATGAGATGGACTGCACCTGTAAGCCTCCTGACGGCTGCTCTAATGTTCTTACACTACATTTAAGGGTATTTCATCTCTGCTCTGGTCTGGAGTTTAGCTGGACCTTCTGGTATTGCAGTGGCCCAGGAGCTACCTTGTGACCTCCTGTGCAATTTGTTTATGAACAACTCTTTTTTAAAAAAAAAAAAAGGTGTTTTATTTTTTTTGCTTCCCTGCCTCCTTTAGGTGTTTTTAATTACATTTTAATATCCATTTGAATGAGGTGAACTGGTTTTTGCACCTTGAACTTCTGGAGATGTCTCCTTCAGGAGAGAAGCGTGCCCAGCGGGGTCCTTCTTAGTTGTGGTCAAGGTATACACAGTAGACTGGCATTGCTTCCACACCTGCACCGGCTGGCTCCAGATGCTGGTCTCCATCTATCTCACTGCTGAATTCTCTGCTCTTGGTTTGCCAGTCAGCCACTGAAGTTAGATCCATTTGTAAAAGTATAGCCATTACTACTGGGCCTTGTCAGAAGGATAGCATGACTCTGTACACCCTCATCTTGCCCCAACAACTGTGTTTTATTGGCCAGGTCAGTTTGAACTGAGAAGGCAACATCAGATTATGAGCTCCCAATAGAGACCACGAGACCAATTTAGGATTTATACATTTGCTGTGATGCTGACATCTCTTCAGAGCTGAGCAATAAATGATAGAGCAGGTTTAAAAGCTTTTTTGCAGCTTGCCAGTATTTTGTTGTTGATGTAACCTGCTGTTTGTTAACATGATCGAAGAAATATCCTTTAATGACCCCATTCGGGGAGCTTGTGAGACTCCAGAGGCTGCTAGAGAAGCTCTATTTCATGAAACCTACTTATCTGTCATGGTTGCAGTCAACTATGCTTAAGAATTCCTGCTCATTATAAAGTACTGATTGGAGGCAGAAGTTTCTGGGGGGGTTATCTTCTTTTCTGTCCTGATTTAATGGTCTCTTGACTTTGAACTTGAATGTGTTCCTTAGATAGAAGTAAAGTTAAATAAGGCTTTGCAGGAATTTTTAATGTGAAGGTATGAAACATCTTTGTGAAGGTCTTTTGCTCAACTGGGTTGTTTTTTCATGTGCTGCCAATATCTGATCCCACTTCTTGACCTTTAATATACGCTGAGAAAGAAGATTAGGATGTTTCTAATCAGTTGAATCTCCCCTCTGGGAGCACTATTAAATCCTGACTCTCAGCTTTATCTCTGCCAGGTCTTGCCAGCCGTCCATGTTTTTGGTTTTGTTACCAGCTGAGGTCAGAGTTCGGTCACCTCAAAGGCTCTTGTTCAATTGGGGGAATTTCTTGGATCCTTTCTGTAGGAGTTAAGACACCAGTGAGCAACTCTGCTTGGAGGCAGACCTCTTCGTTTCATGTGTGTTGGTGAGCCACACGTCATTCAGTGAAATAATCTTTTTGTGGGGTTTTTTGTGCAGGATTATTGCTAATCCAACCCGCCTCATCATTAGTAGGTCTTTGGAAACAAACCTGGGTGGTTTGGGGGCACTAAGTCAATCATGGATGTTCAAACTATTACATCAGCTGGTTTCTTCTGTCACCCAAATTGGTAATTTCATTTAAATACCAACTTCGTTGGCAATAAATTGGTAATAAGTATTGAGTTTCATGCCATTGTTTTGGTGAGGATTTAAGTGAGGCTAGCAAGTCTGTGGTTATGCAGCTCAGCGTACATTATGTGGCCCAGTGATACAAGCAAGAAGTTTAATGTCAAAACTGGAACTAGTCTTTGTTAAATGGAGCCCCCTCAAGTTGCATATCTTCCCCCTCGTTTTGGCCATCAGCAACACCACTGTTGTGATTTAAGTATCAGGAAATTTACCTCTGAAAGCAATACAGACAATTGATTGCAATGCTGGGATTTATGCCCTTCTGAAAAGCTTCAGTGATCTAAGGAAGGACTGAGCACAGGCAGCCTTATTTGCCCTTTGATTTCAATGACTCCTATTCCCCAACATGGTTCATGTACCTGTAGATGTCCCATCTGAACACTCCAGAGGCTCTGTAGGTATGTAGGAAGGAGAGGAATGGTTTGGAGTCATTGGCCAAAGCTGGATGCTTTGCTCCCATCCAAAAACTTACTCATCCTACGAGCCTTGGTCTTAAATTACTGAGCTTACAGAGAAATCTGCTTGTAATTTCTTTCTTGTAAGCCCTTTCTTGTTGAGCAGAAATTTTGGCAAAGAGTTGTCGAGGCACTGGAGAATCCCCAGTTATGCCTGGTTATACCAGGCCTCCTCAGATCTTTCTTTGGAACAAGCAGGCAAGAGGAAATACTTTCCATTTCAGAGAAGCGTGGACAAACAACGTTGCTTCAGACAGAGAAGAAAAGCAGCAGACGGAGTTATAGCACTGAATCCTGCTAGCCAAAAGCATGCTCTTGCCTTTATTCAATCATTCCTGGAACGCAGTGTTCTTATTGTATTCCTCACCCCGCTCAGCGCCTCTCCTCGGGCACAGCACTCGGAGATACCCCAACCACGATGCTGGCGGGATTGGGGACGTTAAAAAAAGCATCAAACGCATCTCGGACATGGACCCTCTCCCTCGCCTGACGTTAGGTAAACGTGTTTTCTGAAAACCTGGATCCCGTTAGAAAGGTTCCCGCTGTCTGAAAACAAAGTACTCGCTCGCCTGGTTTAGTCATTAAGTAAATTTGTGGTTTGGTTGAGACGAAAAATAATGAAGAAAAGCTGTTGAAATCCTGGGATTAATTTGATAGTTTGCAGGCAGCGGTGTTTTTAAGTGGAGCTGCTGCCTTCGTTAGGTTATGAGCAGACCCAGGTATAAATCTGGGCTTCCCTTTCTCCCCACGCCTCAGAAGCAGGCATTTGGAAATAATTTGTTTCACGAAGGCCCTGGCTGTGCAGGCGAGGGGGTTGCTCTGGGCTGGGAGCCGTGTTGTGAGGGTGTCTGCATGGCTGGGAACCCGAGAGATGCTTTTGGCTGCTTAGTCCATCTGTGGAGGGAGCAGCATCCCGGTCTGCAGGCAGGGCGGGAGCAAGGGACGGGTGGTCACCCTCGTGGTGTGATGTGGGAAGCTCTGAATGGTTTGGGGGTTCACTGGTGTAAAACCACCAGTGATACCATCACATCACATCACATCACCAGTGATGTGATAGTTGTATTGCCCCTTCTGGGAAGAACTGTTTGCTCTGTGACGCCTTTACATCTCCCAGCTGTCCTGCTGGCCTTCCCAGGGCAAGGAGACTGTGGGGCAAAGGCAGAGGAGCCTATGCAGAGACCCCTAAAGCACTTCACAGAGTTTTTTCCTTCTCCACCAGCCCCCATTTACGTCACGAAAGCAGAGAGCTGGGAGCTGGCACTGCTGCATGCTGTCTGAAATGGCTCCTGTGTGTTCCCCCACCTAAGCACATACATATATATATATAAAAAAATCATCTGCTGTATTAAACATAGATGTCATTTCAGTCTGAGAAGCCAATTAGCAGAGCGGAAAAGTCTCACCTATCAGCCTGTTGCTGAATTTTCCCCAGCTCTCAGTTTAAGCAGGGGGAAGAACAGTGCGTTATCAGCCTTCTGTGCATGTGTCTGCATTAGCAAGTCCGGTGGCCTGGGAGGAGCATGTTTGGAGGGGCAAAGACTGGGGGATGATGATGGAGGTCCCACTCCTTTCAGGGGGGTTTGCTGTGGGCTGTTCTCACCCAAACCCTCAGGCAGCTGGAGCACATTGGGAGCATGCTGGGAACATGGCATCCCCTGCCCAGGGATGGGAACCTGAGCTCCTGAGCATGCTGCAGGGATCATGTAGACAGGGCCTGTGATTTGAAAAGATTTGTATTCATTTTAATGCACAACGTGACCTTAAAGCACATTAGAGGTTCTATTCTGACATTCCTCCTAATGCATGTGATCCTGGGCAGGACCTCCCTGTTCTGGAGGTGTCAGGAGGATTTGGTCCTCAAGGTCAAGGTGCATTTTTATGTCAGTTATTTGTTAAGGCAGTGTTTTCTGGCAAGGAGTGTGGATGTTCAGCACATCCCTGTGCAGGCTTGATTCTGTCCCTCTCAATAAAATATTAAAAATAATTCTCCCTGTGGCATATTGTTTGACAGGGACCATGACATGGAGACGAGTGTGGCTTGTGGAGGGAGCAATGTATCCTGGATATCCAAAAGCACACGGGAGGTGCTGGGTTTTCCCTGGTTTTGTAGCTTCTTAAATCACCACAGAGGCTTTTGAATGACTGATGGAGCCAGGCTGCTCCGAAGCAGTAAGGCTGTTGTTCGGTCACAATTAATGCAGCCAAATATCCTCTATATTTAGAAAAAACGTCCCTATTTTAATGCCAACCTTTCATAATGGATAAGGATTCGTATTAATTGTGTCATAATTAATAACCAAAAAAACCTGAAACAAAGCAACTATGTTGTGGTATAAATTCAGACTAATATATTGAAATGAGTCTAAGCAGATACCTGTTATCGTTAGATAGGGAACAAAATGTTCTGCAACATTCGCTTTATTTTTCAGGAAGATGATCCAAGCATCCTGTTAGTTGATGTGCAGACATTGTGTTGCCCCTATTTTCTCTTTTGTTGTAATTAATTTCTTGTGCATTGAGCTATTAAACAAATGAGGGGTTTGGATTTATCCTAGGAAAGACGTGCATTGTTTTTAGGAAGGACTCGACTTTATTGTTTGTTAAAACTGGATTTTTACAGATTTGATTTTAAATCTGTAACTAGTGGACAAAATATAGTATTACATTGGGGTGATGAATGAGCACAGCCTTGCCTCTGTTGGGAAGGAGGAGCTGGGAGGGCTGATTTGCAAAGGCACGGTCAGATGAAATCTTGAGGGACTTGTTCTGCAGTTCCTTGGGACACAGTGGTTGCACCCTGTTGTCTGAAAGCCTTCCCTAAGAAGGTTAGGGTGGCGATAGAGCAATATAGCCACAACATTTAGCCTGTCTAGTCTTTATTTGCCTCCTAAGGCAAACAGTTTATTTCCTGTATTTCAGCTTCCTAGATTCTGACAAACTCTAAACCACTTTCCTCACCCACTTTACTGTATCCTGTGATCTAAATTACTGATTTCAGTTCATGCGTCTTCTGTACTCTAGCCCTCCCTGAGAAGCAGTATGTCCTTGGTAAACGCAAAGGAGTGAAAATTCGGAAACTCAGACTGGTAGATCTTGGATTTAGCTTTTGTAACTGTCCTTTAATACTTCACAATAATTACTGAAGCTCCCCATAAAATAATCTCTGCATAGTCCTAAAATGGAATTGAATGCTTTAGAATAAAAGAGAAGAGCAGCCCTTATCTGTACTTTTAGTTAGGTTTTTATTTATTTCCCTTCTTCCTCCAGCGTGGGAGGATGAATAAGCATGGAAGAAGATACAGATTTGCAAAGGCAAGAAGTGCTAAAGAGCGTCGGTTTTTTCATCAGCTCTTAAAAGCCAGACTGTAATCATAAATTCCCTGATAGCTGGAGCATGCAGAAGTCGTCTTTAAGCCTAGAAGTGACAGGCTGCTGTTGCTTTTCAAACTTCAGATTTCATTTTTTTGTAAGACACAACTTTGATCTGGTTCCTTTGTAATGCTCTGCAGAGTGCCGGGGCCGCTGCGCTCGCCGGCTGCAGGGCTGGAAGTGAACTTTCTTGGCAAGAGCCATCTGGAGACCTCAAAGAACAGATTAACTTGTCCAGAATTGATGTGATCTTTGAAGAAGCTGCCCTTGCCTAGAACCCATGTGATTAGCTTGACATTGGCAGTGATAAAGTTGAGATGCACAGCAGTGTCTGAGTACCCAGAGTAATTGGGAAGGGGTTTAAGTGGAGCAGCCCCAAGGATCTGCAATCAAATTATCAGCTAAATCCCCAATGTTAAGCTTTTGAGCAGACTTTGCATCTTTTGTGCAGGTTAAATCCAGTCAGGAGTAAAGGTTTTCAGCTTTGCATCTTTGTAGACATTTTGTTCTTATCTCCAAACCATACATGATGATGTACTGGAGAATACTGAGAATGCTTTGGGACAGTTCTAATAGTTTTATACCCAGTATGATGCAACTTGTATGATGGTTGTTGGTACTAGAGGCTAGAAATGGAGACTTTTCTGTTCAGGTGGTAGATTAATGTGGTCTTGTAAACCAGACTTCTTGGTGGGTACTGTTCTAATCCCTTTCTTAAAGGTGACCCTGCCACTTGGACACTCTTGTCAGCACGTGCTATTTAAATATGCTGAAGGGATATGCTTCAGCTCATACATCATAAGCCAACATGTGCAGCTTTTAATTTGATTGACTGGTTGTGATAATGAAATGTGGTATTGCTTGAAGGATGTGACAGTCACCCACTTGTTGGTAGATGTAAATATGGGAAATAAGAGAGTCCTGATTGTGTCTGGCCAGCCAGAGACTCAGAGACCTGTAATTTTGGAAGCTATTTTTTTTTCCTTAGATGGAAGTACGTAACTTTTTGAACAGAAAAAATAAGTTTTTCACACTCAGTAAATGGGAGATGTCAAAATAATGAGCTGCAAGAATGTCTCAGCGTTAGACTGAGTCCTTCCAATCATTTAGGCAAAATGACCAGAGATGGCGAATGAGAGTAGTGCTTAGTGCTTCAAGAGCTACATTTCCTCCTGCAAATGTAGCTCTGGAAATAGTCATCTTCAGAAACACAGGACTCTCGAAGTTTGAACTAAGTTGTCAGAAGTTGGTGTGAAAATGCAGGGTGGCAGCACAGAGACTCAGAAACTGGGTCTCATTGAGTTGCAGCCCTGGTCCGTGGTCTCTGAGCACCATCCCTCAGCTCAAACACTGCCCACCAGAGCAGGAAAGGAGGAACCGTGTCCTGCTGAGAGGTTCCTCGCTGCTGTGCAGGAGCTGCTCCACCTGCCATTGGCTGTGGTGAGAGATATTCAGTTTCTGCAGAGCCTGTTTTGGGGTATCTGTCCCTGGGACTTGCCAACATCCCCATGTCTCCGGCAGCTCAGAACTTTCCATGAAGTTTGTGTGATTATCAGCTGCTTCATTGCTCAAGCTTTCTAGAAAACGGGCTTTCTCCAATGTTAAAAATTAGCTGCTCACCCAAACCATGGTGATTATAGGTTTTGAGTGCGTCATGGGAGGAAATCTTCTGGAAGTGCTGGTTGGAGGGAACATAAGCAGAATGCATTGTGATTGTCAGCTTCATGAGTCTTTATCTCTTGGGTTTACTAATCTAGTATCCCAAACAGCTGCTTTCTTGATAGCACAGGGGTTTGGAAGTGCCTCACCATGCCACCAGGGAGTTTGGAGATGTTTTTATCTCAGGGTCAGGCAGGTGGGGGACCCTTGCAAGAGGAGGACTGCCAGCCTGCCTGGATTCTATCACAACTTCAGTTCTTTTGAGTAAAATATTTCTTCCAGAAAAGTCAGTGTCATAAAAATTCAGCGATGGAGCTGGAGAAGATGGTAGCAATGAAAACTGATAGATCTGATTAGCTTCCCTGTTAGGCTGGGAGCTGTTCCAGCCACACTGGAACTGCTGGCAGGCTTGGGAAGCCCATGTTTCTCAGACCTGCCAATAGAGCATTGTGCAACTTATTCCCTGCAGTGAAAATTTAAATTCTACAGAAATTAGTTGCCTAGAGGCCTTTCATCTCCCAGGCAGTTTCCTTCTTGCCTTAGTTGATTTTTTCCCCCATGCTTGATGAGGAACATCAATGAAGGAGGTACGTAACTGTTGAGAACCAAGGGGAGTGTGCTGCATGGATATGGCTTTGTGGGCAGGATCTGTGAGATCTTTCTCCCACTGTGGATAGGTGAGGGTGATGCAATTCTTCCCCAGAGCTTGCCAACCCTACGTTTTTTGCATAGAGCAGGGAGTAGATGTTTGGCAAAAGTTAGGGACTTCGCATCTTTAATTTAAAATTGAAATAGCTGTCAGGTGAAGTTGTGAGAGACTGGGGATCCCAGGCTGGAAGGAAAAGGATGCCCTTATGGGCCACGATGCAGTGGGAATTCCAGATAGTGCAGGAGGACCAAAAAGACCTTACCTCTCTTCTAACTTACACTGAAGCTCCAAGATCTGATGGTGGTAATGTTCAAAGTGCTGTGTGCTGCTCTTGATTGGAGGGATGAAAAATCTGGCGATGGGATGCAGCCAAGATATCCTGCAAAATAAACTCTGAACAGGTAGAAGGAAGCCCTAAGGAGATGCTTGCTGGTTTTCTACAACAGTTTTAGCCCTTGTCAGCATTACCAGAATTTACAGTGATCAGTGGAGGACTTTATGCAAAGAAAAGGCAGCTGGTCAGGATGACTTACTTGGGTCACTGTGATCTCTATTATAATTGTTCCCTATATGATTATTTTGAGGGTTGAGCAACTGAGAGCTGCAGAAGAGACGTGCAGCTTTATTTCTGCGATGTGTGAAATGTTCTGTGTTCATTTCAAAAACGTTCATCACTCTTTCTGTCTGAAAAAATAAAATTAAATTCAGGAAGTCTGCAGGAATTTTTGTGAAGTCTAACTTTAAATGCTCACCTTTCCTTTTATCGCCCTTATCAGCACATAGAGCTCAGTATGTGAGGTTTTTAGCTGACATTTCAAATCGCTCTGAGTGTGCCTGCATCCCTTTTAAAGCAGCCTCCCCTCCCAGATCAGAAGTGACCAGGTTTTTTTGTTAGACTCCATGTTCCTTTAATGTTTTCCTCTTAATAGATGTTGAAAGCGTTCTTCAGAGGCACGGCACAAAACATTCAAATAGTGATACGAGCCAGCTGAAGAGACTTGTCAGGGAGAGGGAACATTAGGAGAAGGATTGAATACAGATGGATTCCTCAAAAGTAATGTAACCTGTTATGATTGCTTTGAAATCCTATACCCTTTCCATCTACTTACGCTTACCAAAAGTTTACATTTGCATTGATATATTAGAGGCAGAGCTAAAATGGAAGTAATCCCTGCTGTATACATGCTTAAGTGTGTAATTTTAGCTAAATAAAACAGTTGTGACCAAGCTCTTGCCTGCATCCTCAGTGGGAAGCCCACACCCGTGGAGTGCTGCAGGAGAGCCTGTCCATCCTGGCTCCTCCACCCGGCACCCATATGCTCCCTCTTGGTTCCTTCAGCCATCTCAGACCCATACCCGACAAACTCTTCAGATGCTCTCTGTTGCTTTGTCTTTCTATCAACAGATGATACAAAGGAGAAATTGATTGATCTGTGCATTTTATTCTATATATCATAGTGTTTTCTTAATATACTGCTAGAATAATGCATGTTTCTTCCAGAGAGTCCTGGGAGAAGGTCCGGTAGAAGTTGGTGCTATATTTTAATTGGGTTATCCAAAAAGCATCCTTCTCTTTGCCCGCAGGGAAGGCCTGAGCTATCCATCATTCCTGCCTCAATTTAAGAGGTTGTATCAGCCTCCATCATGCAACTGTCATGTAAGATTTGACAGGAGGGCTGCACTGCCCAGCACTCCTTTAATGTTCAGAATGACCATTATGCAAGGGGAGAACTGGTGAAGGGGGGTGGTAAGGTTTTCACTTATTATACCTTGGTTTTTAGGGTGAACTTGTTCAAATTATTTCCAGCCTTAACTATTTGCCCTAGAAAGCTGTTCTGAAATCTGATGGAATATAGAAATAAGGTTGCTCCACTGCACATTTACAGTGACAGACAGAAAACTTATGTGCTGGAAGATATCTGTGGTGACTCTCCATCCCAAGGTGCCTGGAAGTGTTCATACCCAACTGACTCTGTATTGCACACAAGCGTGGAGGAACCTCACAAGGCTCCCTTTTCCTCAAGCAATCATGAAAAACCTCAGCTGATTCAGTTTTGAATGTTCTTTGCACTGCTCAGCAGCTATACTGAGCTGCATCACCTGAGGAGAAATAGCTTGGAGTTTCTGTTGGTTTGTGGCAAGCAAAGTATTAGTTTTCTTTTTGTGAGGTTGGAAGGGTAGTTTGTTTCTAACTGACCCCATAATGGACCTAAACCAGTATGATTTTTCTTAGTAATCAGTGAACATCCATGACTTCTTCTATTACAAGGAAAATTGGTTCTGTGACTAGGAGCAGAAGGGCAGGGTGAATAGGAGCTGTATGAGCAGTGTGTTAACTGAAGGCTTACAGCCCTTTCGAATTTAGGTTTTAAAATACTTTGGTAATGCTTCCAACCTTGTATACTGAGTACCATGTTATACATAAATCATTCTGAAAACCTCCACCTTAAATGGGTTGCCTGCCAGTCCCAGTTCGTAGTGGCTATCCTCCCTTTACGCTCTGTACAAATATGCGGAAACTGCCAGCTTTCCCTTTGCGGGTGTCTTGCCTCTGGTCCTTCCATCTGTGTGTTTCTCACAGGTTTCCTTGTCTTATCTAAACGTAAACTCATCAGGGCGATGACTATTTTCTGTTGTCTGTAGGACTTTGACCGCCGCTGAACAGTCAGAAAAGCTTTTCATGGCAGAACAAGGAAGCACAAATTGTGTGATGTATCCTCGTTGGAGGTGTTTGCTCAAGGTCCGTTACAAACCACATCAACTGGGTGCTGGTTACTGAGTTACTAAATAAAAGATCATGCCAGTGAGCTTCGTGGTCTGAATTAAAACAGGACTCTGATTTTCAGAGCTGGTAACAGAGCTTGCAAGACCCAGGAATTCATCAACTTTGAGATCTCTTACAAACGCTGCTCTTCTCGCAGAGGAGTAAGAAGGGAGAGTGGGGGATTAAATTATGCTGTGGCACTGTGTTGGTGTGAATGTTTCAGCTTGTTCTTCCTCCTGGCAAATTGCAAAATGACTTGCAGTGACAACAAGATGCCTACGTGGCCTGACTGTCCTGTGGTGTAGCAGAGCTGCAGGCACTTTCGCAACAGTAGCTTTTCTATGCTGGTGGCAGAGTCAGCGTGAAGGAGCTCTTGCCTGCTTGGTTCACAGGCTGCTTCACCGTTAATGCAGGTCTCCTGGGCAAGGAACTCACTTCCCAGGTTGGCTCACGCAGGCAGTCTCTCTTCCTGTCATTTCATTGAAGAGAAGGATGTTGGCTTGCTTACACACGTACTTGAATAACTTGTCTGCAGGACAAGGTTGTGTACGAACTAGCCTCCGGAGATCCATGAACAGATTGTCCATTGGAAAAGCCGGTGTGATTAGATGGTCCTTCCTGGTGGAATTTGCAAGTGTTTGATGTGCCCAAATGTGACATTTGAGGTCAGCTTTAGGTACTGCATTGTAAGCAACAGCCATTTCTTGTTTTACTTCCCTCCCTTTGCAAATATGTTGGTGAAAAGAGGGATGTAAAAGCAAGCATAGATTGGGTGAGCTGTGCTATGCATCCTTTGCTGTTGGAAGAGTAGAAGCCTGTTTTGACCAAGAAAAGTGTTGTCTTGTCATCTAGGATTGCTTTTAAACGTCCTGCCTTGCTCATAGGATGATCACAGTGCTAAGCAGTCAGCTCATGGACACCATAAATCCTGATGGGAACTGGACTTCTTCCATACGGTCTGGTTCCCTCACTTCTGCATCTGTTAACAGTATCATCTTCGTTACTCCATGAATTCCCGTTTGCTTCCACTTATGGGTCAAATTATTCATGGTTCTATCAGTGCAATTTAGGATGAACTCATGTTACTCTGTAGCCTGTCACTGATGCTGGGGCTCCAGGCAGAGCCCTTCTGCCTAGTGATGCAGAGTATGGTCAAGGTTGTGTCCTTCTAATCTTACTCTCATTTTTCTTGCAGGCATGGGTCGTGGAGAGAGCCTGTTAACCCTTACTATGTCAACACGGGCTATGCTTTGGCACCAGCAACCAGTGCCAATGACAGTGAGCAGCAGAGCATGTCCAGCGATGCCGATACGATGTCGCTGACAGACAGCAGTGTGTAAGTAACTCCAATCTGATGGGACAATAAGTGCAACAATAGCATGCTTGTTTCTTGAGCAGAGGTACTTAACTGGGTACTTCTCTTGGAGTATTTTGCTGCCAGATTGTGCTCAATTTGTGATAGCTCTTCAGTAGGATTGGTGACTGACCAGTTCTAGGTTATGTGTGGTGGCCACTGCACTGTAACACAACTTGTACTGATAAAGCCCCCCCAAAATCTTTTCTGCTTTATCTAGTTCTGATCCTCATGACAGTGCCCTGTATCTTACCCATGAGATAACTTCCTTAAAGATGGTCTGCAAAGGGAGAAAAAAGGGATTCTTCTTGTGACTGCATCTCTGTGATGGAAAAAAAGGATTTGGGGGGAAATATTCAATGTTTTGTCTGGTTTTTTAGTAGTGCAAATGCAAAGTTTCTTCTGTAGAGCAGAAATCCTTTGATTCTTCAAGCGAAAGATGACAGGTTTACAGAATTAGGAGAGGGTTTTATTAACATCATTGCTGTAAACACAAAGTCCTCCAAGAGGCTCATTTAGTGTCACTGTGAATATGAGGAGCTGTCAGACCTTGTTGGAGCAACTTTCCAGCCTTTGTCACAAATGTTAAGGGGTGCCACAGCAGATCCCCATCTGCCCTCAGTGAGTACAGTGAATGTGCAGCATGGTAAGGAGGATTCTGTGTCTGCTGTGGTGGCTTTATGCTAGCCAGTAGTGTGCTTGTCTCTGGCTCTGTGGAGGCTTGGAGCCTTTTAGGAGCAGCTATTGAGCCCACTCTGCTCCCTGGCACCAGCTCTTTACACCTTACCCATGCCATGTTACAAAATGGAGGAGGCAGACCTTGGCCAAAGGGGCATGGGAGGATACCCCTAGGACAAAAAGCTGTAGAGGACCGCTAATTGAAGGCTCTGTTTGATACAAATCCAGCTGCTTTGCCACATCCTTCTGCGATTCTTCATATTCATCAATTTGTACAGAGGAGTATTCTGAAGCTGGCAGGGGTCATGTAACTTCTTGTTATCAGGAGAGACAGATGTAAGAACTCTTCAAAATTAATTAGCTTTTAGCACTTCCTTTTCCGCTGGTCCAGTAGGCTCATGGGGTTGCACTGATGGTTATACCTGCAATAAGTTGTGATCATTTATGACAGAGTTCTTCACCCTCCTAATTTTTATTTCAGTAGCCATAATTTATTTCTTTCACAAGGGGAATAATTTCTGTTGGACTATCCTACGCATTCTTTTTTCTTTGCTCCTTTTTCCTTTAGGCATTTTAGCCCTCCTATGCCCACCATCCCTCCTATGCTTCTAGACTTTAATTACCTCTGATATGTGGGCTGCCTTCTGCTAATAATTAACCCAATCTCAGTGGTTCATTTTAAGTAAATCTCAAAAAGTCGTAAGGGTAAACCTGTGATCTTTCTTTCTGTGCATCTTAAACTGAATGCATGCAGATTGATCCCCAAATTGGGATTCTGGATGTACAACCTTGACCTTTGGCTTACAGAAACTCTGTCTGTTTTCAGCATTTGCTCTTCATTACCTGCTTTAAAACTCCAGTACCAGGTTTTGTTCAGATTTTACATGGCATTGCTGAACCTATCTGCCTCCTGAGTTTCAAAGGAATTTTTGCAGAATTGCTCAAGGCAGCAAAAATGAAGAACAACCAGACGCAAGTTAAAGAAGGGACTCCTGCTGCTTGACAAGACTTACATGTCTTGGTGCTTTGAATTTAGGCCTCCTCTGAGGAAAATGGCAATAAAAGCCTCATTCGCTGATGAGCGAGGTTCTTCCCTATATGTGCTGTTTACATACAGCGGTCAAGCTCAATAATGAATAAGTCTGGCTTCTGCTCCAAGGCAGCACATGAATGGGTGTGATCCCAAGGCAGAAACCTCTGTGACCCTCCATCAGAGGAGAATGTGTCTGGACAATCAGGATGCAAACATCAGTTAATTGGAGAGCACTAATAAACCAGCAGGCAGGTGAAAGGAGATCATGGCTAGATGCAAGGCATGCTCTTCAGCGTGGCCAACTCAAGTTGGTGGAGAAGGCAGACACACTGAGTTCTTGCTTGTTCTCTGGTGTCACCAGCTCCCTTCCAAGCTTTGATATGGTATGGATCATGGGAGTGTGGGGTTTGGATGTGGCTGCAGGCACAGCCCAAGTATGCAAAGCTTCTAGCAAAGACCTGAGCAATGCTTTGGCTGTCTGGCCTCCTGAGTTGCAGTGAAGGGAGGCAGGCACAGGCTTTTCAGGAGCATCCAACTCACCAAAGTGTTTTTAAAAGTCATTTCTGTGGTACCAGCTACAAACATGCTTGTTTAAAAGACAAACTTTCAACAGGATGTCTTTCCAAGCACTGGTAAATATTGTTGTAATGGGTTGAATTTATATAAAGAATATGTTATCAGTCCCTGTTGTTCGAGGAGTTTGCTTTTTGAGTGGCTTAAAAAACATTGCTCTTAAATGCCTGCGCTCTGCTGATTATTTTTCAGTCTTCCTGTGTCATACGAATTCCTCTGCCCTTGTAGGCAAAACAGCTCCAGTCGTCCCTGCTGAAGCCTGTTTTTATAATCGGCACAGCAGCTGTGTTGTTTTAGCTGGTTTATGTGGAGGCAAGGTCTGGAGAGGACACGGTGAAAGGCTCCGGCGAGCGCTGGCCCGGCAAGCGTGCCGTGGCCACATATGGGGCTGAGTTGCTCACCACTGGTGTTTGGTGGTGGGTCAGTGGTGGGTTGGGGCTCTGTCTCCACTGCGGGCTGCTCGGGGCCTGCCTTAGGGTTGCAGCACCGTTTACAGTGCAGTCCTGAACTGCTCTTACTATCTCTGATAACCCCCACATAAGGATAGCATCTTTCCCAAGTGGAGGAAACAGCCTCTGGGTAGGAGGGGTTGTCACAACAGAGATGCTCAAGGGAAATTAAGGCAGCTCTAGTTAGGAAGGCTACAGGCAGGAGATAGATGAAATGCATTAAATTGCCATGTGATGTTCCAATTCAGATGCAGAAACGCCTTAGGTCCATATGTTTCATTGTTTCTGCAAGAGCTTACATGGGTAAACAAGAGGTAATGTGTCCTCTTCAGCCCAGTGTTGTGGTCCAGCTAAAAATAATACTCCTTCCTCTGGCTCTTACCATATGTCCTGGCTTATCTTGGTTGGGAGACAGCTTTGCCTTCCCCCAGGCGCTTGGGAAGCCCTCCATGCTGGTGGGCTTGGCTAGAGGGATACTCACTCTTCCTCAATTCCAGTCAAACCTGCCTGAGAGTAAGGGTGACCATTTGCTGGAGCAAAGAGGTTTAGGGCAGCGGTAACTCCTTCAAAAAACCTTGTGGATTAAATATTGTTCCTCAGATGACTGGCCTTTGGCCAGAATGCCTGGCGATTTTCCCATTGTGCTTCTTTATGTGAGAAGGGTCTCGGTGACAGCGGTGCTTTGGTAAGAATAATTGGTAGAAAATACCAGTTTTGCTGTAGATTTGTTTCCTGTCTTTCCTATGGCCAGTGATCCAGAATGACCTTGAGTTCTGCTGCATTTAAACGAGTTTAACAGCTTTTTAATTTAAAAGATCCCAAATGGTGATTTCCAACTTGTTAGGCTTGATGGTTGGGTTTGGAGCCTGTCTACAGAGGAGCAAAGACAGCCCTTGTTAGAAGAGTCCAACTGCAGAGCCACAGCAAAACCTCCCTGCTCACTGGAGGCTCTTGCAGGTCAGTTTGCAGAAGAGAGGAAGCCCCCATGTTCCCCAATAGCAAACCAGTTGTGTTATCATTAAATGAATGATGGAAAGACTTGCTCTCCCTGTTGCACTTCAGCACAGAGATTTCTGGTGCTAAAGAGAATCACATGATGAAACAAGGAAAAACAGTTTGGGAAAGTTTTATTTTAAAAGTAGATGTGCTCTAAAAAAGTTTTGATTTTTTATATATATATATATATAAAAAATATTTCTCTATCTATTGAAAATATCTCAAAGCAAGCTACCTGACAAAAGGAAAACAAAAGTACGGTATTGGTTTTCCTTGCTTTCCCTCCATCTATTGAGTAAGGTTTTGTTGGGATAAAATTAAAGTGCTTATCTTTGAATTTGCTTCCTCTGGTTGAGTTGGCACAGTACATTGAACGAAGGAATGTTCCAAGTTCAGAGGTGGCATTGGGGAATCTAGTTAAAATGACATCAAAGGCAGCACAGCAGGGCTGAACATGTGTTTGAAGCCGGATAGATTAGAGGCCATTATCAGCCTTTCGCTACTGTGCTGGGAACAAAAGTCGCTCTTTCCGCTGGGACTGCTGCTGGGGAGAATTAGAAAAAAAAGAGAGAAAGAAAGAAAAATCGCACCTTCTAATATAATGCCTCTTTTCCCGTGAGTGGCTGTGTGGCAAGTTGCTGGCAACCAGGTTTTGTGTGGTGGTCAAGCTGAAATGTTGTCTATTGATGCCGACCAGCAATGGCTAAAATAATCCCTGAGATTTTGGTTTTCATTTTTTCCTGTAAAAGTTGCCAATTGTTCGTTGCCATCCAGCCTGGAAAAAGCTGCATGGTGATGGGATGAAACTCTAACCGTTGTGGCTCTCAAGCTATTTTTCAAATGGAGGTTTGTCATTAAAGAAAATGAAGCTGGCTAATGAAAGCTATCGTAATCGCCTGTCGGTATAGCAACGCTTGGGGAAATTGCTGCTCCTGTAAGGTGTCACTGCCGGGCGCAGCTGAGGTGATGCTCTTCCTCCTCCCGCATTACCTGCAGCCACTAGCCAGAGCTGTAATTAGCCTGGCTAATTTTCTGTTGTCTCATTTGTCTTCCTACTAAAAAGCACTTGTCATTAATCACGGGTTTCATTTTGTTTTAATGGTGTTTAATTTTGAATGCCTGGGTTACTGCATGAAATTGATTTCTGATGTAATTTGGTGGCAATTCTGCCTGCACCCACATTTCCAGAGAGCCAGCGGGCAGCAGGCACAATGGAAATGGCAAAGCAAGCTGATGGCGACCATCCTTGCACAGGCTGGTGCTTGTAACTCGGGAGGTTTGCAGGCAAAACACTGAAGTAAATTGTGTTTTCCTTGCCAAATGGCATCTCGAGTTTAGAAATCCACTGGTGAAACTGTTTGGTTTATGTTCTTGAGAAGCAGCTGTGCTTGGCTATTGAGGAGGGGGGTAGGTGCTAAGTACATTTGGCTTGTGCAAACATCTTTTCATTGTGAGATATGTTGCGACTGGCTCATTTGCAGTGCTCAGAGTGGTGTGGGGTTGGAAGGAGACTATGTGTGTGTGCATGGAAGTTATTTAGTACTTTGGACAAACCAAATCACTCCATTCACGTCTTCCCATTTCTATGGCATTGTACATCGTTCCCAAGCAGTTACTTTTACTGCATCAGGGAAATGTGTAAAATAAAAAAAGAAAGCTCCAAATTGCCAAGCAATGTTTTCGCATTCATTGATTTTTCTCAAAATAACCTGGTGTCATCAGGAGATGGGCCCCTGGCCCTATCTCATAACTGGGCTCCGCTTTATGCACATCCTCCTCACCCTGGGTGTAAGCAGGCTGGTCACAGTGATGGGAACAAGAATGCATTTCCTTTCTTCACCTGCAGTCATACGCAGTCAGTGATGCTTTGCCATTAGGGGTGCTTAGTGAAGCCTGGTGCCTCTGAGCCCCCTGACATGCCGTCACTGGGACCTTCATCCACCCTGCCCTGCGTGCAGCCCCAGCAGAGGTCTGCACCGTCCTCCAGCTCATGGCAGAGCCACAGACCCAGCTCCTGGTCTGTTGGGACCAAGGGTTGTTGTCACCACTGTCAGTTGCTCTGCAGAGATCTCCATCACCAGCTTTTCCAGCAAAGGCACAAACCTGAGCAGAGCTGGATGTCACTGCCCATGGCATCCCTTCCTAACCTCATCCAGCCTCCTCTGGAGAGAGGGCTAGGTTCTTCCGCGCAGTAACTCCAGTATCAAGCCCATAATTTCCGACTGAGCTACGGTTCATCATAAGAGCAGTGGAGCCTACCCCTTCGCTTTGATAACCCATTTGAGAAGTTGTCACGCTCTTAAAAATATGTACCTTGTTCCCCAACCAAGTTCCCCTTGGTGTAGATGTTCACTGGGCTCCCACTCCTCCTCCTCCGCCTCCTAGCCTGCCCTGTGGTTTAATGGGTATATTACAGGCTCTCTAAGAGAAAGCAACCAAGTATGAAAGGTACCAGGATGTGGTCCAACTCCTTCTCCCTGCCCTCTGTCAGGGGCAGTGGTTGCAGGAGCCCTGCCTTACTCTGCTCCTGGCAGATGCCATGTAAGTCCCCCCAGCACCCACTGCCAAGAGCATTGCTGGTGCAGGGACCTCAGTCAACATCATTCCCCACACAGATTCCTCTTGCTCTGCTGCGCTTGCCCTGGGCATCCCAAGCCTTTCTCAAAAGTAAAGGGGTTTCCTACCTGCCACTGTGCAACTGAGAAGCTTAAATGAACATAATTAGAGAAAGGCACTGAAGCAGAGCATGTTGTTGTTTTATTCCGGCAGAGATGGGATCCCACCATACAGACTCCGAAAGCAGCATCGCAGAGAGATGCAAGAAAGTGCCAAAGCAAATGGACGTGTGCCACTACCTCACATTCCTGTAAGTAGCACTATCTCCTTCCCCAGAGGTAAATATGCAAAATATGTGAGATCTCTAGCTTACCGTTGCTCTGCTTTCTCGAGTTTAACCCCCCCTTAGCACTGTGTTCATTTGAGGATGTTTTAAGATGGATGTGGACCATGCTAAGAAAGGGCTTGGCAGCTTTCTGCTGAATTAATTATCCAGGGCTGCCCCAAAATGCATAATTTTTCTTAACTGCTCAGTCAGTAGCGAACTGTTTCTCCTGGAGGAGAAGGGAAGCACTGGCTCACATTTACCTGAAAGCAGGTTACGTGCCCTCGGGTGAGCTGGAGGTGTTTGAAGAAGGTGTAGGAGGCCATTGGACATGGAGGATGGTGTAGCTCTCAGCCAAAGTCAGCTGGGGAGATATACAACTGTCCCAAGCAGTATTTCTGCACTGGGCAGCCAAAGGCAGCTGTAACCTGTTCTCAAGGACTCGTCAAAGCCCGCCTGGGGACATGAGGCAGGAGAGCAAAGAAGGTGCAGGCGTAAGTATTGCATTTGTCTGACACTGTCTCCCCAATTGCTCCAGGTAAGCAACCAGCTTTTGGAAGATGAGCATAACTGCTAGGGCTCTGCAGCACCATCTGCAACTCTGCTTATTATTACTTTCTTTTTATGAGAAGTTACAGGTGACATTTAATATCTAGCAGGGAATAAAGGTGCTTCTTTCCCCTTTGGACAGCTGGACTCCAGCACAAATCAAACAGGGAGAAAAACAGCCTCCATCTGCTTTTTCCAGAAGTGCCTTCAAACTTGACACAGCTGTTTTCATCCTGCCTGCTCAAAGCAGCACAATAGCAGCAGCAATGCACCCTTGTTTTAATCTGATTTTTTTCTTTTTTTAAAAAGAACTCAAAAACCCCAAACCACCACTCTTTGTTTTGCCTTTTAAATTAGATTATTTTCCTTAGATTTAAGAGGGTCTCCTGTGCTTTGATCACTGGGTTGACAATAAAAGCCCTGGCTGCAGACGCTCGCTAGCCATCCTTGCTCAGTCACCTCTCTTTTCACACAGTTGCTTTCACAGTGTGCTCGCTGTTGAAAAGGCTGGCTGGGTGCCTTTTTATTTCACTCGATGCTGTTTTTACTGTAAGCATGGCTTTGTTAGAGTTGAAGTTTGAAAGCTTGGCCTTTATTTTTTGTTTTTATTGTTGTTGCTGTTCCCCAACAGTGGGAACGACTGAGTGAATATTCTCCAACTTCAAAGCTTGTCAGTGGCTTTACCTTTTGGATAAAAATAATAGTGCCTTTCTGTTGATCGTGTGCACTGGCAATGCCTCGATGAACTGCAGGTTATAAACTCGGAGTATGGAGCATTAAATATGTATAGTGAGCTCTGCTTTAACGAACTTCCATCTGCCAAACATTTCTTTTGTTGAACTGAATAAGTGTCATTCCAGCAGCAGTTCCTTGCAGGCTAATTAGTTTTACTTAGCATTAAATTTTATCGACCTTTTTGAAAACCAGTTTAAAAAGGGGGGGGAAAAACAAGGTTTAAATTGGCCACCTGCTGCTTATAAATTTTTATATTATCCTACTTATCTACACAGTCTTTTAGAATTACATATTCCTCCTAAACTACACATAGATGCTTCACAAGGATTTTTCTGTGAAACATCCGCTGTTCCCATTAGGTTCTGCACTGTAATTTTAAGTCCCAGGGAAAAAGGCATCTTGATGCATATTTATATGGGAGTGGAGGACTGAGAAGTCGAGTTAGTTCTAGTCTTTCTCCAGGGAATAAAAGTTTAGTTCAGACACTCTGGCACCTCCTGCCAACCAATTACTGACACAGAATTGGCATCGACTTCAGAGAGTCACAGCTCTGCCCTCACTTATCAATCAGCCAAGAAAGGAGAAGGTAATTAGACAATATGTTTTGACAACACCAGTGTGAAATGTTGTAAAGTTAGTCTTTCAAAATCACCTCTAACTGCACACTTATTGAATTAAATGTCCCAAATTAGCAAGGAGCCATGCAAATGTTTCTTCAAGTGGTGCTTTCCAAAGCCAGTGGTTAGGCTATCTCACAGCCCACAGCTAAAGCAGTCGCCATCAGTCGCCTAGACCTGGTGGTTACCATGCTTTTAAACATGTAGCAATGACTAATTTCCAACCTTTGAATGAAGGTCTTTATGGACTCATATCTAACCAGTGTAGCCAGAGTCTGTGTTGATAGTGCTTGCAGAATGCATGGCATGTTTTCCTAGTGATAGTAGAGAACCTTCTACTTCCGAAAAGTCGTTTCAGAAGTCCTTTAGAGACCTTACTGTTCCCTTACAAATGAGTTATGGGGCTATTACACAAAATTCTGCAAGAACTTACATTACTTTTAATAGCAGCACTTTTAGTTAGGTCCAGAAGCTATAAACTGTAGTGATTATGTGTTCATAGGAGACTGCCTGCTAGGTTCAACAGCTGTGCTGCCTCCTAATAATGAAGGCATGTGCTGGTTGTGTAGGATGCCCTGCTGTGCAGCAGAAGATCTTGGTGCATGGATGGCTTGTTCTGCATCTTCCACACTTCCCAACTCACCAATGCTCCAAGTTTGGAAAAGCTGTGCTTTGTGAAATGGCGCTCTGCCTGGGAATGCCGTGGGTGAAGATCACTAGCAAGCAGTGAGACCTTTGTTTTGTGCCTCTGGCAGGAACCCATTACATGGCAAACAAGTGTTGCTTTTCATGTGGTTTTGCGTCTCTCTCTTGGATTTGAGCAGAGACTTGGAGCACCAAGGAAGGAAAGAGCAAGTAAGTTCCCAAAGGAAGGGTGAAGGCATAGAGAACGCAGGGCTGTATGTATGCAAGGTGGCTTCCGTAGTGTTCTTGAGTGGAACACAAGAATTTGAGTGACCACTGTGCTATGCTGTACAAGTGAGTAGTGTACGGGATGAGCCCTGGTCTTCTGCTGCCTGGATAACTACAGCTAAATGAGCTTTCTGCTCCTGTGAGTTGGAAACATGCTCAGAATTCCCATCAGCTGTTTCATGCCGTTCTCCTCAAATGCCTTGCAGGAGTGGGACTCCTTGCTAATCCCTGAATACTGCTAACGTGGATGTTGAAATTCAGCTATCCATGAGCTTTGCCACAAGCGTTTCTGGTATGGAAACACCATTTAGTCTTTAAAACTATGTATCACAGAGGACTGCATTAATCTGGGAAACGTGGAGGTTCAGAAGTTCTTTTCTCTTGGCTTCTCTAGCCTGCTGTCTTCCTTTAATTTTCAAGACTGACTTGTGATCTAAAGTTGGCCACTCGGGCATCATGGAGGCATCAAAACTCCTGTAGAAGAGGGAGATTTAGCAGCACAGAATTCTTTGACCCAGTTGGATGTGTCAGAAATGGATCCCTGGGGCTGGTTAGAGACCTCTTGCCAATGATAATGTTGTAAAACTTCCTGTTTCATCTCAGAGCAGCTGAGATTTATTCTTCCCAAGGAGAACCTGCAAACCACAGTGAGATTCTTCACTTTCAGCCTTTTCATGTATAGATCATAGTAAAACCAGACATAGTTTTAGGATGCTGGTGTGTTCTGATGTGCATGTTGGTCCTCAGACCTCAGTTTCTCAGGGAAGGTGAATTCCGTCAAAAGCCAAAACCTGCATCAGCCTCATGGAGCAAAATCCACTGCAAATCCCACTCTGTCAGCTCCAAGAAAAGGAGAAAACATGATAGCAGGTGCTAAGTGGAACTACCAGAGAAATTAGGTATCTCACATATTCTTAGCAGGCTGCTTCTTCCCAAAGGTACCAGAGACTTCACATGTCAAGGAAAATGTTCCAGTGATAGGTACCCCAAGAAATCCTTCCTCACAGCTGTCACTAGGAAAGATTGCTCCATGCAGAACACTTCAAACAATTTCTTTCTTACCAACCTATCTGGCATTCACCCTCCCATCTGTTGTCCTCTGCAACCTCCACAACTCAGTGTGGTTTGGTTCTGGAAACGTCTAAATGGAGCACTTTCTTTCTGAATTGTTGACCCATAATGTCCAAAGATCTCCTTCTGGTCCAGACTGGATGGCTGGATCCTCCAAAACCAGCCAGCTCTTGGAGAGTTCTGCACCTTTTACTTGGAACAAAAGCATTTGGAACTTTTGGAACATTTGGAACTGCGGGGCTCTGTATGCCCACATGAATCCAGGGACAGGTTCAAAATCCTGAAGCGCTGGAGGATCCTCCTCTGGGCGTAGGCTCAGCGTGGCTGGTTTTTGACGGAGCATGTCTCACGTCATTCTCTTCATGGAGCATGACTCCCTTCAAAGTCAAGCCCATCATCTGATAAAAGTTTCAAACACTTTGTTTTAAGCCTTTTGAACCAGGTAAATGCAGTCCATGTTTGCTGTCCAGGGAGACAGAGGGAGCCCTCAGCAGTTATCGTGTTGTTTCAGCACAGAGAATTTGCATTCATTCCTCTGAAATACTGCTGGTTTTGGGGAAGCCTGTGTAGCTCATCCTTTGAGCTAGGAAGAAAGTCAGACCCATAGCAGCAATGTTCAGAGCATCATCCTGCTTGTGAGCTTTCTGTGAGTGCCCATTACGGAACAATACAGGGCACTTGCAACCAGTATCTGTGGGGTGAAGTGAGGTTTATTTCAGTTGCATTGAACTTGAATGGTCAGGAAGGCTGTTGCAGAGATGGCTTCACAGAGGAGACTGCATCTTGCGCCCTTGAACAGGCTGCTGAGGACCTCTGCAAGCTATCCTGCTGAGTGGAGGCCTCCAAGTATGGGGCAGTAGTTTTGCAGATGCAGTGGTTTATCAAAGAGAGAGGAAAACGAGTTCATCCTAAAGATTCTTGGGTTCAATTACTTTCATTTCTGTAGTTGAGCTTTAATCACCTCCAGACTTTGAGAGTTGTAAAAGACCAAAGTCATCTTGAGTTCCCTGGCTACAGCAGTGACTGAATGTCTTCAGATTCTTATCAGAGATGGAGCTGTGGTGCTTAAGCTTTGCTGGGCCTGGAGGCAACCAGCTTATTTTAACAGCACTCGAACATGCAGGTTAGCAAACATCAGCCTTTGTACCCACTGTTGCTGGGGGCTCAGGAGACACTTTGGTTTGGGATGCTGCCTTGCATCAAAGGCTTTGAAAATAAAGGGAGATTCTTTCCCAGTTCTGCTTTTCTATGGAAGCCACTGCAGTAGCTGCACCAGGGAGACCCAGGACTGTAACTGCTGAGCACCAACCTGCCTCTCATTAGGCTCATTAAGTTTCTAACGGAGCAGGGCTTGGTGCTGCCGTCGTATAAACAACCGCAGGGAGAGTTGGCATGTCTGAGGTGGCAGGAAGGCGTGAACACATCACCAACGGGTTGCGACTTGTCAGGCAAGAGAGAGATTTCCCTCCTTGGGAGTCGCTGGCGCTGCCTCACAAGGTGCTTGGTGGTGGTCATGGGTTTGGGGTTTCTGATGAAAGCAGACTGCCTAAGCCAGAAGTGTTCCCTTGGGCTATGCAGGGGGAATGGGGAAACATCACTTGGATCCTAAAAGCTCCCCAGGGAGTAACAGAGCAGGGACCAGTTCTGTCATGCCTTCCCCCATGATGGAGCAGATCTGGGGCCCATTTCTGGACAGCACAAGTTCCAGCTTTGGGATGAAGCATGCAGCTTCAGCCTGTGTGCCAATATTTCAAGACTAAATGTCTTTTTTGTTGATGAAAATCTTTTCCTGCAGTGTTTCTTTTTAATACAGGCCATTGATTTGCTGGAGGTTCTGGTGACAGCAAAGACTTTGTCATCCCAGGGTGGGAGCCACCTGGTAGCTCAAATGTGGTTATGTCCTCTACAGCAGCTGCATCCCTGGATGGAGGGGATCTTTCCAGCTAGGATGGGTCTGTCCTGCCTCAGACAGCTTCAGGGCTGTCAGTCCCTCTGCTTGTCACAGAAGGCGGGTGCTAGAGCAGGCAGTCCTATGCCTGCAAAGCCACATCATGTCCACAGATGTGCCGTGGGATGCTGCAGCCCAGCACCATCCAGCATGGAAGAGAAGGCCACAGCAGTGAGCATTGGAATTGGGATTTGCTGGCAGGGTTGGGTCTTGCTCTCGGTGAACAATCCACATGGTGCTTTAACTGAGACTCTGCAACCCAACTCGGCTGTCACAAAAGATGTCTTCAGCTTCTCAGTGCCTCTATTTTTCTTCCCTTGCCTTCCACTCGGGAGCTGACAGAGAGAGAAAACCCAATGTGATTTGCATACTTTTTGTCAGGTTTATTTTAGTCTTCCACATTGATCTTTTGGCTGATCTGGGATAAATTCAGATGGTCTCTCATCCTCCTTTAAAGATTTCAAGCTCGATGTCTGCCTCTGGTGCTGCATTTGTTCTTTTGCTATGAATTATCTCACATCTTCACATTTAATTTTATCTCTGGTCCTATAGAGTGTGTATTTCTCTCATGTTGGTATCGAAATATTTGAATGCAGGTTTTTATACTGTTGAATTCTCTATATATTTTTTCTCCAAATTAAATTTTAATCTCTGCTGTTGTCATTTTTTCTACTATTTTAACAAAATAATGCAGAAGGAATAAAAATGAGGGGGGAAAAAACAGCAACTGATAGCTTCATACTTCAGTATACAAACTTCTTAACACAGAGCTCAGGAATTTAAGGACAAAGTAACTCAGCATTAGGAACCAAGAATGCCCTTGGACTTCCATAAATATTCATTTGTTCACCCAGAGCAAGCAGAAAAAAGGTATTTGTGCTTGTAGGGTCACTGTATTGATAAAGCAAGCAGGGGATTGCTAGTTGCATGGCTCTGAAGAGCTAAGATGTAATCCTGCAGGATCTTCAAGTAAGAGAGGATGCTTTGTGGGAATCACGGCTTTTTGTGGCTGGACTGGGTTGGAGCAGAAGATGGAGGGAAGTAAGATGTCTTGGAGGTGACAGGATTTCCACTTCTTTCTGTGGCTGTGGGCTAGATCTGCAGATAGACCAGCATATGCTGATCCACCTGGGGTAAGCTAGATAAGTGTATGTAAGAGTCCTCCTTCTATCAAAGTCAAAACATCACTACTATAAGCATGATTTTTGAGAGTTTTCTCTGTATGTCCTTTTCCCACCCTTTGAGACCAGGATATTCCTGTTGACCCTGTGTACTCTGGGAGGAAAGCAAGCACATCCATCCCAAAGTGGAGCTTGATGCCAAAAGAGCTTGTTGAACTGTGGCTCCAGGGAATCTTTCCCTTACATGGGGTGGTGTGTGGAGCTGGTGCCAGCTTGTGGTGATGTCTCAGCTTCCAGTCCCCTGGTCCTAGGCTGTACCTCTGCCTGCCCTCCCTCAACTCCCCACCAGAACGACTGGCATTTCCAGTTATCGAAGCCTCCAAAGCAAACGTGTGGTTTTCCATGCATCTTTTGCTAACCCCGGTGTGTTTTCCCTCCAGCGTACATACCGAATGCCAAAGGATATCCATGTTGAACCAGAGAAGTTTGCTGCAGAACTGATCAATCGTTTGGAGGAAGTACAAAAGGAACGTGAAGCAGAGGAGAAGCTAGAGGAGCGCCTTAAACGCGTTCGAGCGGTTAGTAAACTCCTTGCCCCCTCTACCAGCCTGGGAGTCTGTCTGTGTACTGTACACCGCAGGGAGCTTTCAACTGCTGTGGAAGCAACTGGAGTAATCACTTCTCTGCTCCAACAGCCATGGTCGTCACTTGCACGGAGACTCCTGGAGGATCCCGTTGCCCCAGGAGCTTCCACAGTGCTGTTTTCCTATACATGCAGAGCTCTGTTAGCTCCAGCACTCCCTCCCTGCTGTTAGATACCAGCTATGGCACAGCAGTACCCACTTCCGCCACCAGTTAGGGGTTGTGGATGCTCTCAGTTGTCTTTTTGGCACCCTTGCTCTCCTGACTTTGTGAGCAATCCCTTCCATGTGACTATGTAACAAGGGTTTGCCTTCCCCTGTGGGGTTTTCTGTGATCCCTGTTTTCCCCACAAGTAGTAACCAGATGGCGGATGATGTTATGCTTGGAGATGTTTGTGTCTGCTATCAGGCCGTTTCTGCCCATCAGTGCCTAGCTGATGGAACATGTTTGTGTCTGCTATCAGGCAAGGATTCTGACCATCAGTGCCTAGCACATCCCTAGAAAATTTGGAACTGATCAGGTGTAGCATCCACAAATCCTCTCCTGGGCACATGGGTGGCTGGGGAAACCCAACCCAGCACCATGTGCTGTGAGCCCTGATACCACTGGGGCCCTTCAGAGCTCGAGGACTCGGTAGATGAACCAAGGGAAGTGTAGAAGGTCTTTAGCTCCACAGCAAGTTTCGAAAAGGAGAGAATGAGGTATTGGTTATCTAGTACTACCTGTGTGAGACACTCTTCAGCACTATTCACACCATGTCTTCTGAGGTGATGCATATCATTGGTACCTGTACATTTTGTGCTGGGGATACAGGAGAGTGTTCAGAGGACACCACAGTGTTGCTGAACATCACCAATGTCAGTATAGCTACAACCCTGTGTGAAATAATTGTGGGTCTCTGCAGTTAATAGCTGCTATGGCCCTGAGGCAAAGGCTCTGTGCTTAGTAACCCACAGCTCTGCCTTAAAGCAGAGGTGTTGGTGCCTGTTTTGGCTAGCTCTGTGCTTTCAGAGAGGCTGAGGCTCTAGGGCAGACCCTGCAGCCTCATTAGAATATTTTTAAATGTTCATCTAGCAGGTCTTTAAACAGGAAAAAGCTGTAGGTTTTAAGTATTCATGTTAAATCACATCTGCATTTCAAATGCGGAGAAGTGAGGAAGGCAGAAGGATTGGTAAGGTTCCTTCCAGCCCCAAGCACTGTCCAGCAGGCTTCTGACACCTCTGCATCCAGCATCCAGCCAGAAAAAGCCAGTGAGATTAGATTAGATTCCTGTTAGATTCCTGTACTTCTGGAATTTCTCTGCCTGGTACCTATTGCTTTCTAGATGAAGCCAATGTAACGGCAGCATTTTCTGCTAACACAATCCTAGAGCACTCTTCCTCCTCTTCCCACGGCTCAGTTGCATCTGCCACCTGTACCAGACTACATTATCACAGCGCTCTTCCTCCTTGAAGAAGCTGCCAGTAGCAATACCATAAAATCAGCAAATACCTCTGTGCCAGAGAATAAATTTAAGTCTGTTGAAACACATTTTTGTGTGACTTAATCTATTTTTAAGCCCAGAACTCCCACTAATGCTATATATTAAACCTCCTTGCTGTCTCCAGAATGTATTTCATTGACTGGCTGGCATCTGGCATTAGCCATTCAGGAAAAACTCAGAGTAAGCAATTGTAGCTTTTTTAGGTCAGCACTTGAGGTGCAGGAGCTGCTGGTATCAGCAAGAGGAGAGCTTGAATTCTGGTAGATCACAGAGCTTTTTTCTATGACCTGAACACCAGGACTACAGGGTAACCTCTTACCGGGTCTGCATGGCTCACTGCACAGCAGCGCAGGGAGAACCACCAGTGTTGGTCACACTGGCCAGTTGTCAGCTTAGCAGAGAAGCTGAAAATATTTTGCAAAACCTAGGAAAGAATAACTTTTCTCTTCCATGCTGAGCTGCCTGCAGGTTCCCTTTCAAAGCCACATCATGCAGCAACATGGAGCAGAGGCATCTGATTTAAAGCCAAATGCCTTTTACTGGGAAGAAAAAAAAAAAAAATTTCTGATTTTCAAAAAAAACCCACCAAATTCTGAATTCATTAATTATTCTGAGCAGTGTAGGAGAGGATTAGAGGGTATACGTGTTCCCTTATTACTTTTTGAGCCACCTCAGTCTCGTATCCGCACATGGAAGCCGCATCAGCATCGTATCATACTGATAAGTATCGTATCATACAGATCATTCTGTCTTTGTCTGACCTGGGTGAATTGAAAATAAGCCAGGAGAAGCAAAGCCACCGCTGAGACTCTCGCTGCTTGGATATAAAACATGGCCTAACTAGAGAGGGAAATCATTTGCATGATGGTCGAAAGCGCACTCGTGGTTAGGTGAGCTGTTTTGCCCTAACCACCAGCAGCAGCCTGATAGGTGGGACTGGGAGAAGGCAGAGGAGGAGGTTTGCAGCAAGGTATTGCTTGGCCGTAGCTCATCAGTGCAGGTCTCTCCTTCTAATTCAAGGGGAAGGACACCCCCAGCCTTGCTGGAGAGTAAAAATAGCTCAGCAGTCAGCAAAGTTGAAGCCTGCGTCTCTGCCGCTGCCTTTGGGAGCTGAAGGAAGAGGTTTCTGACAATACTGTGTCAACAAAGCACCATCTAGTGGTTATGGCACTGAGGCCTCCCCGCCTGCGAGAGGCTGTGCTGCTGCCTAGCTTTGCCCAGCTCACGGCAGCGAGATGCTGAAGCATAGCTCCAGAGCCCATGCCACCCTGTGTCCAGGGAAGCTGAGCCCGTGGAGGGGGGCTCCCCAGGCCCACAGGTTTCTTTGATGTAAAATGCTGCAGTTATTGCCTCTTGTCTTGTCTCTTGGTCTTGTTGTCTTGTTTTCCCTTTCTTCTGCCTATGCTTGGTGTTTTCCCTTTCTTCTGCCTGTGCTTGGTGCACAGAGGGATGCAGGCTTAGTGGCAGTCATGTACAGCTGGGTACAGGCAGGTCAGGGAGGGAGGGAAGGCTGCTACTGCATTGCCAGGCACAGACCACCATCGGGTAACATGAGCAAGGAGCTCCTTGCAGTGCACCAGTGCGTGTGGCTGAGCCAAAGCTTGACTCTGCTGTCCTGCGTTACAATCCCAGCCTGGGTTGCCCTGACCTTGTTAGTTTTTTGGTGAAAAGATTCAGCAGAACTAGTACCTGCAGCCTTGACTCGACCCTTTGCCCTGCTCAGGGAGAGAGAGCAGCTTGGGATAGGCACCCCAATTCATAGAATCATAAGATAGTTTGGGTTGGAAGGGACTTTCAAAGGTCATGTATTCCACCCCCCTGCAATCAGCAGGGACATCTTCACTAGCTACTGTTTTCTCACCGTTGGGGCTTTCTTACCTGCTGCAGGGCTGAGACCAGTGCTAGGGGGTGGGAAGCCAGCTTCCCCAGGCCTGCCTGTACACCACACACCCCAGCAGCACTTGCTTCTGCCTGAGGACATGCTTGGGGTCCAGTTCTCCTGTTCAGTGACACAGACGAGCTGAGCCAAGGCAAACAGAGAGAGCCAACGCATCGCTGTCCTTCTGTTAACCCACCCTAACCTCAGTCTTGGAGCAAAGCAAAGTACTGGGTCTCAGTTATTGGCAAAATGGAGTTCCAGAGAGCCAGAGGATTTCCCAAATCCCAGGCACCCATTTGGCTGGATCATTCCAGGTTGTCACACTCATGCTCCTCTGCTCCGCTGTGACGGCTCTGCCGGAGCTCTGGGCTCTGAGCAGAAAGGATGCACTGCTGTTCCTCACGGATCTGCACATGGGTCACATCTTGCCCTGCACATTAGTTGGTGTTTAAACCTAAGAATTTTCCACAAAGTACCAGCCCTAAAAGCCTACCAAGTGCTGAGCTTATCAGGTTATCAAAAACTGCTCATAAATGCCTGCCCCGGTGGCAGGGATTTAGTCAGCACATGCTTCATCTTTTCTTGTCCCTGAGCTAGGTTCCCAGGGACAGCAGTTGGTAGCTGCAGTGTTGTGGCTGTAGATGAAAGGTGCCTCTGAAATTCTTCAAAGCAATTTGTTAGAAAGTGGTGTGTCCCCTCCAGACGTGGGCATCATGTCACACCCCCAGGCTTGCAGTGCCCATGCCTTTGGCATTTTCAAAGCTTGACATTGTCCCTGCTTCAGGTTTGAACCCCCAGGTGTGACACTGGGAGGAAGTCTGTTATTTGCTTTCTTTCTGTGTGGTTGGCAGCTGAAACTTTGAAGCTGGTTAGCAAGTGATGGATGATGACATCATCTGACAGGCAAAGCTGATGGGAGTCACTGTTTTCTAGCAGATGCATTTATCTGGCAGGACAGAGATACCCTGTGCTGCAAGCGATTTCTTTACATGCCAAAGGAGGAAAAGAGAGCAGGATTAAAGGACTCGCTGGAATCCTGCTTATGTAATTAAAAAAAATAGGAATCCTGACTTCCAATAAAGAAACCTCATAAATATCTGAGTTTATGTTGGAGCATGAAGTAGTTTGTCAGCATCAAAACTGTGGCTGTCAGCATGGAGGAGTATTGTTCTTCCTGGCAAGGACTGACAAGTTGCTAATAGTGTGTCCTGTGAACTACCAGAACAAGCAGTTAGTTCCAACCTGTTTCTTTATCTACATGAAGTGTTTCACTCCAGCCTGTAGCAGGCCTGGGAGAAATCAATGTTTGATTTTCAAAACCATTCATGCTGCTGTCGACCTTCAGTTGTTCCCTTCTGTTACAAGCCCACTGTTGGCTTTACCTTGTGAAATAGCCGTTTGAGTGACAAACTCCCCTGATCTCACCTGACTTGAGAACTGTTTTGCCACATATCCTGTAGCTTTGGGCTTTATCTGATGGGCTTTGAGGCAGTGCCTTACCAAAGGCTCGTAGGAAACACAGGTGCAGTGCAGTTAAGTTGTGTTTCCGCTGATGGTTGTTACAGAACCACCTTCAAGGGACGTAGGAGCTTTTTAGTAAGCTCTGCCCAATCATACATCTGATTGAGTTGTTAATCTTGTCAGAAAGCTGCATCTGTAAACCCTGCTTGTGGTGTGTGGGCTGCCTGTCAGAGGTTGCCTCAGTCTGTTTAGGTAATGCATGGAGACCCTTGCTAATGGTGGCTCAGAAAGCAGGTACACAGACATGAGCAGCTCTGCTCGGTGGCAGCAAGACTGCATAGGCTTGGGTTGAGCATTGGGAAGTTCCTTGCTGTCTGGGACAGGTCTCCAGAGGGCTGGTGGATCTCCGTCTCAAAGGTTTTCACAATCTGGTCGGACTAAGCCAGGCCTGACCCAAGGGTTGGCTGCAGTCCTGCTGCGGGTGGGAGGTGGGACTGAGGACCCTTTCACCACCCTGCTGTCGTTCTCTGATTGTTCTCATGTTTCTTGCAGGAAGAAGAAGGTGAGGATGCAGATATCTCTTCTGGTCCCTCAGTCATTAGCCACAAGATGCCTTCCGCCCAAGCCTTTCATCATTTTGCTCCTCGTTACTCTGAGATGGGCTGCGCTGGGATGCAGATGAGAGATGCTCACGAAGAAAACCCAGAAAGCATCCTTGATGAACATGTACAGCGTGTGATGAAAACACCAGGCTGCCAGTCTCCGGGGCCTGGACGCCACTCTCCTAAGCCACGGTCTCCAGAAAGTGGCCACTTAGGAAAGCTGTCAGGGACACTAGGAACAATTCCTCCAGGGCATGGCAAGCACGCAACAAAATCAGGAATGAAACTGGATGCAGCTAACTTATACCACCATAAACACGTCTACCACCACATCCATCACCACAGCATGATGAAACCAAAAGAGCAGATCGAGGCCGAGGCCACGCAGCGAGTGCAAAACAGCTTTGCTTGGAATGTAGATTCACATAACTATGCAACAAAGTCACGAAACTACACTGAAAACTTGGGCATGGCCCCTGTCCCCATGGACTCTTTAGGCTACAGGTGAGTCAAGCAACACCCACTGGGAGTCCCAGAGCTGTGGCTTCTCCAGGAAGCTCTTTCATAGATGGGATGTAGCATGTCAGTGAAACAGTAGCTGAACCACATGTTCTTGTGAAAGCCTATGCTGGGACACAGTTTGAGGGTCTTCTACTGCTCTTCCCCTTCAGAAATGGGTGTGCCCCCAATAACCCTTATAGACCACTTTTCATCTCTCTGATCTGGTGCTGAAAGACATCCTCCAGCCAAGATTTTTAATGGTCTTGGTTGTAAAGTAGGTTTTCTGCTCCTTAAAGCAGTGGAAGTGCTTAGAAATTACAGATGCTGGTCTACTTCCCATCAGGAGTTTCTAAGTATAGGGCTGTGTCTCGGAGTCTGGGTGACAGACCAGTCTCCTAAGGTGTTATGAGAGGACAAAAAAGCCCTCCTTGTTGCAGGTCCTAAGCCATTCACCAGAAAGGCTCCTTTCTCTTCCTAACAAAGTGATGGACGCTGCAGTGCTGCCATGGCATCCTGTCCCAAGGGCATGCTCTCTGGGGTAGGGGACCCTCTACCCAGAAAAGACATCTTACTGCCTATGGGCTTTTGCCCATCTTTCCTTGGCCACTTGAATTTCTCCATCCCTTCCATGCTGAGGAGAAAGGGCGAAGCTCCTTCTCCACCATGGCAGGTTCTGCTAGTCCTGTTACTGGATGACTGCAAAGGTGAGAGTGGGCTGCCTGCGATAAGGGATGGTGATGGAGCAGCCCCAGGGGAGAGCTGGGCCGGTTCCCCAAGGCTGTGGGTTTGGGGTGTTGCTTTGCAGCGTACCAGGGGTGGGATATCTCGTGAAGATAGGTGGCACCAACTTCCCAGGGTGGCAGGAGGGAGGCAGAGCGCAGAGGCAGCCCAAGCTCCAGGGAGGCAGAAGCATTTAAATCTGCCCTGTTTCTATGGGGAAAAGGTTGTTTCAACAGAGCATGAGCATGGCCATGCTGGGTCAACCCAAAGCCCATCCTACATCAACTATAGCATGTATTTAAGGGGATTATAAGAGGTCACATTCAGAGCTGTCCTTCCTCTGGCACAAACTCCCAGTTCATGACAGTCCCCAGGTTAAGAACTTCACAAGACAAGAGGTTGCAGCAAAGTTTGGTCTTGTTTGGCAGCCAGCAGTCTCTTGCAGTGGCTCATCTGGCTCCTTGTTGAACCCAGCCGAGCTGCTGCCCTTCAGCCCCCCACAGCTGTGTCTGTGGTTGATTACAACCTGCAGAAAAAGCGGGTTTTTTTGTTTGCACTGAACCTGCTGCTGGAGAATTTCATTTGATACCCACTAGTCCTCGAGTGGTGAGAAGAGAGAAGGAGTTGTCAATTCGTCCTGCCTTTGTAGATCTTCAGCAACCCCTCTCCAGGCTTTTCTCCAAAAAATCAGCAAAGCTATCTGAGAACCTGCAACTCCTCTGTGGTGTTAAGATTATTTTTCCTATGTGTGTTAGTGAGCGTGCAAGAAACAGTGGTAGGGAAGTCCTCTGGAGTAAAGCAGGTGGATGATTAGGGTAGTGGGGGTCCCATAAAATTACAGGCTGTGACAAGGACAGGCCAGCATGAATGAATTCCATGTGGCCTCGTGAACATGGGGCAGCTCAGCTGGGCACATGGTGGGGTTTCTTTAGGAGGCTTTGCTGCAGCCATAAGCATAGCCAAAGTGTTGGCAACTGCCTGGCATCCGTCTGGCTACAGTGTTTGGGGTGGCTGGGCTTCCCAGTGCATGAGAGCCCACGGAAGGCAGCCCACCCTGCTAGGATGTGATCTTCCACCATGTTGAGAAGCCTTGATTCAAATCAGGGTGAGAAGCAAATGCTGGGCATGGCAAATCAGCAGTTTGGGGTATCGGTGAACCTGGGGGGTGATGGGAAGGGTCCAGGTTTGAAGCAGTGGTTTGGCGTGGAGAGGCAATGACAGATTGCAGCACCAGGATGAACCTCCTGCTCTGAGGAAATAGCTAGAGGTTTAAGACAACCCTTCTTGTGGCAGGAGATCTTGCCATGTTGCTATGGCTTTTCTGGCCAGAGGAGAAGCTCCCTTTCCTCAAGATGGCTGGATGGAAAAGCCTGTTGTGCCTAGGTCTAGCCAGTCTGGCTCTTGGGCTCAACTGCAGCACAGTTGGTTTTTGAGCTATGGTAGAGCCAGGGGGCTGTGGAAGGAAGCCAGGGCCACATCTGCACTGCAGGAGCACCAGACCCTGACAGGGCTGAATATGTCTGGAGATAGACGTGTCCATCCTCTGCCACAGTCTGCAGTGGTTTGGCTTAGGCAAAGCGCTAATGTCTCAAGCTTTGTTCTTGCAGTGGGAAAGCAAGTCTGCTCTCAAAAAGAAATGTTAAGAAGACCGATTCAGGGAAAAGTGATGGTGCCAACTATGAGATGCCAGGATCTCCTGAAGACGTGGAGAGAAACCAGAAGATCCTTCAGTGGATCATAGAAGGAGAGAAGGAGATCAGCAGGCATAAGAAAACAAACCATGGGTAAGGGCGGGCAGAGCAAGGGGTCTTCGTGCTGTGGTATTGCATCCCCTGCACAAGGCATGGGTGTCTAGGCTGTCCGGCACTCTGCCATGTACCTGGAGATCTTGGGAAGACATGAATCCACCAGGCACAAGGGTTTAGACCCTTTGGAGACTGAGGATTGCTTAGGGGCTATTAGGTCTGTTTTTTCTGAAGGATAACTTGGGGCCATGGCAGGAGATTGCAGCCCCAGGGGAATCTCACAAATTATCTCTGTGGTTCCAAGATGGATAAGGTGGCAATGCAGTATTTTCACCTGTATGTAAATACCTGTTACTCCTGCAAGGTGCTGTTAGAAACGTAGGACCTGATGCACTTTAGCCATTGGTCCTGAGTAAGCAGTTTTGCACGGTTCAGGGTTGCCCAGCGTTTTGGCTTGCTGGGAGCATCCTCTGGGATGGCCTCACTTGCCTAGAGTGGAACCAAGGATGTGGCTGTGTCGGGAATCTCTCTGTAGTCAAACGTATCTCCCATGGGCACCGATCCTTAATCACAGTCTGGTCAGTCTGGCATAAACCAGCACTTGCCAGTTTTTGGTTGACAAAGGGTTGACAAAAAGGATCTGGGGTCTTGTCCCCTCTGACACCACTGTGCTGGTGGCTGAGTGGTGAAACTGCTGGTGGTTTCTTCTTTCGCTTGATGATAGAGACCAGGATGGGCTGTACTGCAGCAGCTGGGGCCGAGTGCCAGGGCCATGGGCAGTGCCAGGCCACTGCGAAACCAGGCAGCAAGTTCTGCTGCTGGAGCTGGGGAAGGACAAGCACATGTCTGCAACATCCCCTTCCCTGGATGCCGACCAGCGGGTCATGGAGAGGCTCCCAGCCTGGGAACGTCGGCAGCACACAGGAGGGCATCTTCTGGGGGAATATCACAAATGGAGCTGCCTTTTGCTGGTTTTATTTTTATGTACTGTGGACTTGATGAGAGTGCTTAAACAGATCTGTGGACTTTGTGTCAGGGTCGGGTTGCTCACCCTGATGTCTCAGGACTTGCTCTCCTGAAATCTTCTCTGGAGGTGGATGGTGCTCCCCTTTTGTTTGGAAGCCATGCTGTAAGGAGCTTCCCAGGGGTGCCCATGTCCAGCTGCAGAAGCAGTAGGTCTGTTTAGAAGTGACTGTGTGCCTGTGCAAAGTGGCTTGTTGATTCATGTAAAACCTTTGTGTTTGTGTGCAGCTCTTCTGGTGCTAAGAAGCAGCTGTCCCATGATATGGTCCGATCCCTCTCCATTGAGCGACCTGTTGCGGTGCATCCATGGGTCAGTGCCCAGCTCCGAAACGTCGTCCAGCCTTCTCACCCCTTCATCCAAGATCCCACCATGCCACCCAATCCAGCCCCAAACCCTCTCACCCAGCTGGAAGAAGCTCGCAGGAGGTTGGAGGAGGAAGAAAAAAGAGCTGGAAAACTCCCCCTTAAACAAAGGTATGATAGAGTCTGATTGTGCATGGGAAGGAAGGGGGAGACTGCTCTGAAGGTGGCAGCTGAAGGAGATGTCCACATCCTCTGCTGTGGTCTCCAGCTCCCAGCACCAGCTGGGTCAGAGAAATCTGCATCAGTCCTCTGACATGGTGGTGCAAATGCCAAAACCCACCTTGAGAGCCTGAGTTTGTGGTTTGTAGATGGAGAGGCTGGAAATGCTCCTGGCAGACTGGGGCAGGGGCTGCTGAGAGGTTGAGGAGCTGGGCAAAGGGAGCATGTCTAGAAAGGGCATGGTGTTGGAGATCTCTCTCCCCAGTGTTTGCTGACTCTCCGCTCATTCACACTCAGGTGATGATTTCAAAGGTTGGTGCAGGAGCAGGGTTTAGCAGAATGCAGCAGATTTAAGTGCAGAAGAGGAATATTTATTTGCTCTTTATCTACATCTCCTGCAGGCTTCCAGCAAAAGCTGCTCATGGCATCTGGATGAGAGCAGTGCACTGTAGTCCTGCTGCAGCAGCACTGACTCGCTGCATGGCTATATCCAAGTCACTGCATCTTTTTGTGACTCAGCTTAATGCCTGTTGCAGGGCTAATTCTCCTGCTCCTGTGTTTATCTTTCAGGGAACGTTATTTGCAAGGCACACGGAGCTCTCAGATGAAAAGCATTTTGGAAGTGCTAGATAATTACTGTTAACAGCTAAAAGCACTTTGTCCATTAAAAACCTTTCACAGCTTTATAGCTGTCTTCTGAAAACCTGAAACTTTGCAGTCTGGCTCTTAGAAACACAAGTGTAATTTAAAAAAAGGTCTTCTAATTGCCAAGCTCAAGTTATTTTTGCTTGCGGTGACCATGTAGCAGACTTCTGCATATTTATGTCACAGCATTGATTGAAAGCCAGGTAAAATTAGAGGGCTCTCCCAAGTCAGGTTAAGCCAAGTTTATTAGATGTGCCTTTCAGTTGGTGTAATTGGATCAGGTTTATTAGTAGAGTTGTTTATAGTTGTACTAAATTCATGCACCTTCCCCAGAAATGTTTAGATGCAGGTACACACTTTGGAAACAATGACCTGGGCTATATGCATATGCAGTTAATACTCTAATAGTAATTTGGCATGTCTGGTAAGCGTAGCTTTTGTAGGAACCCCACAGCATTGTGGTAAAGACTGTGCAGACCAGTGGGAGAACAGGCTGAGCAGTTCTAGTGCTGGGCTGCTCTGCTTACACTGCCTCTCCATGAGGTCTGGCTCTCCTCCTGGTGATGCAGGCACCCCCTGACCTGCCCCGTGCGTGGAAAACCAGGGAGCCATGTTCGCCAGCAGGGAATTGCTCATGAAAGGCAAATGTGCCCATGTCCAGTAGCAAGCAAGAATGGATGCAGCAGTACCCAGGGAGCCAAAGATTTGTGGATGTTGAAATCTCTCTGCTGGATTTTGGCAGGATTGGGTGCTCCAGCTGAAGCAAGCTTGAGCTAGCAACTTTTTAGAAGGCTCCTGCCATGGTTAGCACAGGAGCCTGCTTGAAAATAGACCCCATGGCTCTTTTGAGAGCAAAGGAGAAACGGAGAGGTGAGCTCATGTGAAAACACAGTTTATTTCAGTCAGGAGCTTTGAAGAGCTCTGGGAAATTGGAACCAGCGTCCCAGGTTTGTCAGCAGCCTTGGGGAAGCACAGTGCCAGCGGCAGGAGAGGTGGAGGTGAGCCCAGAAGTGTCCTTGAGGCACCAGCTTGAGCTGGCTGTGGGAAGAGAGTGCACCGTGCCAGCTTGGTACGGCCAGGCTGAGCTTGCCAGCAGTTACCCATCTCTCACCGGCCCCACCGGCAGTGGCCTTCCCCAGCTCACTGCCCACTGCCCTGGCTGGAGGTGCCAGCAGCCCTGCTCCCACCCCAGCACTGCCCTACTGGGCATAAAGAAGGCACCAGGCAGTGCCTGGAATCAAAGATATTCTTCCATAAATCACACTGGCAGAAAAAGCCTTTCTCTCCCTCTTCCATAGCAAATGGGGAGAATATTGGAGTGAACTAGGTGCTTCAGCTGTGTGTGGCAGCAAGGTTGGATTGGTGCTGTAACACAGACTTAGTTTCCTTGTCACAGCACCACTGGGTTATACAGCTCAGAAGCCAGGACTGAATGCAGATGCAGTGAGTCAGATGAGTGTTTCCTTAATGGGTAACATTTTGTGCTTGTGACAAATGCAGCATGGGAGGTGATCCCAGAAGGGGCAGGGGGGTGGTACCTGGCTATGTTTCGGGGTCCCGCTGCCACCCAGGAGATGGGTGCAGGTGGAAGCTTTAATGAGGCAGGGCTCAGAGACAGTCTGGTGGCCTGTTTGAGTAAGCCATGGTCTCAGGAGATGTCTTGGCGATGACAGAAGCGGAGACAGTTGTGTTGTCTCATCCTCCTGAGAGGAGCTCTTGGAAAATTCCATTTTCAGTGATTCCGTATTCATCAGCCCTGCTTCAGCCTGTTAAGGGTTACAGCACTGGTGGATAGGCGCAATTGATGTCATCTACCTGGATGTGTCCAAAGTGTTTGACACTGTCCCGCACAACATCCTCGTTTCTGAACTGCAGAAACATGGATTTGACGGATTAACCACTTGATGGATAAGGAATTGGCAGGATGGTCGTACTCAAAGGGTCGTGGTCAGTGGCTCAATTTCTAAGTAAGTATAGACATGACCAGTGGCGAGTGGCGTTTCTCAGGGTCAGTACTGGGACCAGTGCTGTTCAACATCTTTGTTGGCAACATGGACAGTGGGATTGAGTACACCTTCAGCAAGTTTGGCAATGACACCAAGCTCTGTGGTGCCATCTGCATGCTGGAGGGAAGGGGTGGGGTCCAGAGGGACCTTGAGGCTCAAGAGGTGGGATCGTGCAAACCTCGTGAAGTTCAGCAAAGCCAAGTGCAAGGTCTTGCACTTGGCTCAGGGCAATCACAAGCATAAACACAGGCTGGACTGAGAGCAGCCCTGAGGAGGGCTTGGGGTTGTTGATTGACAAGAAGCTCAACATGACCCAGCAGTGTGCACTTGCAGCCCAGAAAGCCAACCAGAGGAGGCCACAAAAGTGCTGCGAGGGCTGGAGCACCTTGGCTATAGAGACAGGCTGAGAGAGCTGGGCTTGTTCAGCCTGGAGAAGAGAAGGCTCTGGGGCGACCTTAGAGCAGCTTCCAGTGCCTAAAAGGGCTGACAAGAAAGCTGGAGAGGGGCTTTTGACAAGGACATGTAGTGACAGGACAGCAGGAATGGCTTTAAACTGAAAGAAGGTAGATTTAGATTAGATATTGGGAAGAAGTTCTTCCCTGTGAGGGTGGTGAGGCGCTGGCACAGGGTGCCCAGAGGAGCTGTGGCTGCCCCATCCCTGGCAGTGTTCAAGGCCAGGTTGGACAGGACTTGGAGCAACCTGCTCTAGTGGAAGATGTCCCTGCCCATGGCAGGGGGTTGGAACTGAAAGATCTGTAAGGTCCCTTCCGACCCAAATGATTGCCATGATTTGTGGCAAAAGTAGGGACATCCAAAAACCGTGGAGGTTGTTTTAGCTGTCTGTGAAACAGTGCAGAGTTTCTGCTTTGGGGCATCATTTCAGGCATCATTTTGGGGCACATCTCTGCTCTGGAAAGGGATGAGCACTGGAGCTGGGCTGAGCATGTTCAGAAACAGCCTTTCAGGGATGAATTACACAGCAGGAGGAGGAGGAGGAGGAAGAAGGAGGCTCCCAGCCACTGGCACCATCCCACTCTGCTTCTTCTTTGGCAGAGCTCAAGGGTGTCTTCTCCACTTCCCCAGGCGAAGGAGAACGGCAGCCCTGGAACCGGCTTTGCTGCCTGTGCAGGGTGTGAAGCTGTGTCCCCACGTCCCCAGGCACACAGCAGCTCTCTCTTAGTCATGACTTGTTTCTAGAAGATTTAAGGGAAGCTTAGGGACTTTGAGGTTTTCCAAACCCCTTCAATTAACTTCTGGCTCGCAGGGTTCACAGAATTTGCCTGAATTTATGACCCATTTTTCCTTTAAATGGCTCATTTTATTTTATTTTTTCCCAAGGATGACTCAATTCCTTAATGTTTTTCTAGCTAAAGGGCATCCTGTGCTTTGATACAGGGATGGGAGAGGCTCTGAGAGCTCTGCTGGCACCAAGAGTGGACCCTTGCCTCTCGGGATGCTGCATCTTCTCCCAAGGTCCCCCAGGCAGAGCAGGCACCAGGAAAGTTGTTCAGTTGAACATTAGACCTCTCATGCTTATAGAAAGAGGTGTAAAGATTGTGCTTAGTCTTGGTTTGCAATGCCAGTGTTTATGTGGGCATACCATTAAAAAGGTGCTCTGCCCATGAGCCAGTGTTTAAAGGTTAAGGTCAGAGTCATTTCCAAAGCTACAATTACCTCATGTGCTTGGCAAATCCTGGTTTTTACAGCAACTTTCCAGCCATGTAAATACAAAATCATCCTTTTTATCGAGTGTGCTTTTTAAACCATATTTTAAAGCTGCCAAATTTGTTTTATGTGACGTCAAAAGGGAAGGCTGCATCTGGCTGAGACCACACATGCCAAGTTACCGGTTTGTGTAGGCTGCTCCAGTGTTTGTGCAGCATTTACTGCACCCCAGATGAAAGACTCTACAGAAGGGCAAAGTACCCTGATCTTTATTACAGCTACTTTCATCTGCCTCTGAAAATGGGGTTAGGACTGGGCTGGTGCTTTCGGCCCAGAGATGGCACCGTGTAGCAGAACCCCAGTGTGTGGGCTGGAAGCAGAGACCAGACCAACATTCTGAGGGTCGGGAGAACAGAGGAGATTGAAAGTCACTGAGGTTTTGGGATGGCAGCAGCCTTGCCACCCTGCGCGAATGGGACAGGCAGCGAAGCCTCCAGGGCATGCCCCACTGGGACCTCCATCCCCTCCAACCTCCATCTACTGTGGGAGAGGTGCCGTGGGGAGGGAGGCGCGGGGAGCAGGAGCGGGACTGTCTGCACAGCCCTGCAGATGTAGGTCAGCAGAAAGCCACACTGAGCTATTTTGGCCATGGCAGCAATAATCCTGAGCAGTCTGAGCAGTGTTTGCGTTATCATCCCCAAGCATGCTTCCAGCCCTGCGTGCTCAGTGCGCACCAGGAGCATGCTGATGGTGGCCTGGGTCTGCTGCCATGGACCTGGGATGCTTTGTCTTGCCTGGAGCTTACTGATGACTCCCCAGGCCAGAAGTGCTGTGGGAAGCACAGCAAAAAGCATGTAGATGCGTTTCTTCAGCATGAAGGGGCCAAGCTAGAACCTGGACCGTCCTTGTAGCTGTAGTCTGGCCCCATCCAGCCTTTCCAACAAGTGCCCTTTGCTCCTTCACCAGCCTCAGTGTGCGGCTGTGTGCCAAGAGAGCTGGTGGTGGGAGCAACGGATGCTCAGGGACCTCACTGCATTTCCTCCAGCCAAATCTGCCACCTCCTGTGGGACCTGACCTGCACCCCTCTCCTGGGCAGCCCTGTACCCAGATGCGCACCCCGCAGCAGTGGTGCTGAGCACTGGGGGCTCATACTCAGCAGGTCTCTTGTGTTTGTGCACGGCAGGTTGAAGCCCCAGAAGAGGCCAGGCAGTGGTGCGTCCCAGCCATGCGAGAATATCGTGGTCGCCTACTACTTCTGCGGAGAGCCCATCCCCTACCGCACCCTCGTCAAGGGGCGCGTGGTGACACTGGGACAGTTCAAGGAGCTGCTGACCAAGAAAGGGAACTACAGGTAAGGGCTGCTCCCCAAGTGTGGTATGGTGCCAACAGACTGTCAGCAACCCCTGGCAGATGCCATGTTGCCCCCACCAAAGTGAAGGAGCATGGTGGGGGAGGGCTCCCACAGGGCATGTTGTGGTGGGGATGTGGCAGCATGGCCAAAGCGCCTTGGCTGTTTTAAGAGGCAGGTTACAGAGACAAGGGAGATTGGGGTTTGTAGCAAAAGCATCTTGTATCGCAGTTTGCACCTTCAGCAGAAGCTGCTGAGCTGCCCTGTGGGGTCCTGGGCTGGTGAGGAGCAGCACCAGCCAGTGCTCAGTGATGCTGTGGGGAACACTCTCACTCCCAGAGTTGGTTTGGCTGCTCCCAAAGTTTCTTCCAGTGAGAATAAGGAGGCTGGGTACTGCAGGAGTCCCGAAGCAGCCAGGCATGGGGCATGTAACTGTCAGAGTTCTCCCTTCCAAGTACGAGCCGCCATGGAAAAGCTTGCCTAGAAACCCTTCACCAGCACGAGTGCCACAGCCAGTGC